>NW_008796193.1:5498910-5500524 GCF_000699145.1 Aptenodytes forsteri
GGGACAGCCTGCTCCTGCGCCTTTAAGACTTCCTTCTTGAAGATCGTCCAGCCTTCCCGGACCCCTTTGCCCCTCAGGACTGTCTCCCAAGGGACTCTCTCAACCAGCATCCTGAACAGGCCAAGATTTACACTTAGCTCTTGCACTGGACTGTTATGTGTTATATGGCTTTGCTCTCCTTTGCCCCTGGTGTACTCGGACGAGTGACAACCGCAGGGTCAGAGATGCCAGCATTTCCAGCTCACCTGTGTCCTGTCCAACTGCAGCTGGAGCCCAAGGTACCACCACACAACCTCGGGACAACAGGCTTACGAGGGAGGCATCGCCTTGGCCCCTGGTAATTTGGATGAGGAGCCTTTTTCTTAGGGAGGGCTTTCAGGGGTGGCACTGCCCCATCTCTAGCTGGTCTCCTGTGTGATCCCTTGTTCTGGCTCTGTCCCCAGGAGATCACCCAGCAGATGAGCAGTACAGAAGTATGGTTGACACCAGAAAGCACTGGGTTTGGGGCAGACAAACATAGAGATATCCCACACCTTGGCAGATCCATCCCTTCTCCTAACAGGAAAAGTTTCCCCTTTCTCACCTTTTCTTCCCAGGAGCAACTCCCTAGGGGCACCAGGAGACTAAGCAGCGAGGTGATGCACGTCATCTTTGCTCATTAAGCAATGCTGTATTTTTGGCCATAGGCGTTTCCTAGCCGCACCTGCCACCAAAAAATGTGAGTTTTACTCAACATCATTACCATTCTTCCTCCTGTCTCCCCTAGGACTCCTCCAGTGCAGGGGAGGAGACATGGAGATCCAGGGCCAAAACTGAGACCTGGAAGAGGAAACCTTTACCACCAGTCCAGCTCCTTGCTCCCACCACGGCAGAGTGTCAGGAGTTATGTACTAACCCAATTTAGCAGGAAGCGTTGCTGCTTTGGTAGGGATAATACTTTAGAGAGAAAGCCACTGTCTTACAAGAGCCCAGCTTCTGTTAGGGAACCTGCACCCCCTCTCCCCAAGTTAAATACAGCTTAACACAAGCAACTGCTTCAGTGTCCCCTGTTCGGGGCTTTCAAGCCAGGCAGATATTCAGCAGATTTGGAAAAAAAAAACCCAACAAACCAAGTGTCCCTCGAGAATACTGATTTCCAAAGAGCTTCTTAACTATACAATAAAAAGGTTTTCCAGG
The DNA here is from genome assembly GCF_000699145.1 of Aptenodytes forsteri. NCBI lineage: Eukaryota > Metazoa > Chordata > Aves > Sphenisciformes > Spheniscidae > Aptenodytes > Aptenodytes forsteri. Next base: position 5,500,087 of record NW_008796193.1, read on the forward strand.
CTTTTTTATATTCTTCCCCGCAATTCAGCAGTAGTACTGGCAGGAAGACAAATACGATTCTCGGCAACACACGGCGGTAATGTATTAACAAGTGAGAAATAAGTGCGAGCCTCTTGTTCGGCAGACGCCGCCTGCACCTTCAAACAACCTCAGCGGTGACAACGGGCATCCATCAGGGTCGCGGCTAAAAACTCCGTGCACCGACTCCCGCGGCTCCTGTCACGCCTGAAGTCTCAATCGCGGAGCTGCGGTGTGAAAGCAATTCTGCCCGAAACCCTGCGGAATTGGGTCCGTAGTAAACATCAAAGTGCTTGACGTCGCCCCGAAGGCCAGCGGGCACCCCGCTCCGCACCTGCGGGATGATTTTGGGGGATGATTCAGGGGCTCCGGTACCCCGGAGCAGCGCGGAGGGACGCGGAGCAGCGCGGCGGGAGGGCG
>NW_008796193.1:5500607-5569667 GCF_000699145.1 Aptenodytes forsteri
GGCGCCCGCCGCCGCTGGGAGGCTGGGGGACCTCCAGGGCCCCGCTCGGGCCCTCCTCCGCCGCCAGCTTCGCCTGACAAAAAAGGCCACAGACTCTATAACATTATTTTTACAACCAGGCCCCCCGCAGCACCATGGCCGTAGCACAGCCCGCGGTCTCCCCGTGGTGCCAGGGAGGCCAGCAGTCACCTACCCATCGTACTGTATAATAATTTATATTATTATAAATAATACTAAGTTACCAAACTCTCTCCGACGGAGCTTCTTGCCTTTCACAGCTGCCCAGGCCAGGGACGTCCCAGCGGAGCATGAAGCACCCTCATGCATGAGGCCGATTTCACCATCGGTTTTGGCAGGCAGGATTTCGCTCCTGAGACGGACACCTCGACACCTGGAAGAGCCATGACCAATTGCGTTGTATTTATAAGACGTTTTGCCCTGTGGCTGAGCAGCTCTCCTGACACAGGGCTGTGCATCCAAGCCAGGGCGGTGGGCTGGGACCGGCTCCTTCAGCCCCATGGGCCACAGGCGAGTAGGCTCAGGCGTGGAGAGGAGTTTGGGTGTTGGGGCATCAACACCTCTAAAGAACCAGCTGCAAGCCAAGGTGACAAGTGGAAGTGAGCTGCGTGATGCCCATTCCTAGTTCCCAATGGACTTTGTCTCATCCACAAAACATCGGCATGAGAGCTGGCAGAAATGACTGTTACAGGCATTTATGTTCAATTCCTGCTCTGCAGGAACTAAGCTCTTCCAGCAATTAAAGGGAGTCAGCAGTATCCTGGATAGCGTAAACATTTGCAACCAGTAATTACAGATATCACTTCTCCATCTGAGCTGCTGAATGACTGCTGCCATCTGATACCCCTTCACCCCCTCCACTTTTCCACTTTTTTTTTTTTTTTAAATAAACCAAACATTTTGAATTGCTTGAGCAATCACAAGATACCCCTTCCCACCCCCTCCTTTTCCACTTTTTTTTTTTTTTTAAATAAACCAAACATTTTGCATTGCTTGAGCAATCACAACCCGCCATCTGAGACACACTGGACTGTATCAGTGTTTAAATTGTATCAGTTAAAGGTAGTGTGAAAGATACTGGTTTAAGCCACTCACATACAATGGTGTCATCCAATTCCATAGGCCAAGGGACCTAAGAATATATGTTAGGTCCTCAACTGAAGTCTCTTAACTACGCAGCACAGTTGGCTTTTGAGGTGAGAAGAGCTGGAACATAAAAATGGAAGTTCATATTTAACTCTCAGCCATTCTCTGATGCTCCCATGGCTGATCTCAGAGTCCCTCCCCAGCATCACAACCTGGACATACAAACGAGCTGATCCACAGGGTCTGGAGTGAGTATTTGTGATTTTGGGTGAGTTGCCCTGTGGTTCAGTTTCCTAAACATGACGTGGGAACACAGAAGACTGCTGCAGAGGCTTGTGTGAGTCTCTGATACATGTATTAAGCCAGTCACAAACTTTTCCCTTCCACTTCTCACCCATCTCAGGGAACAAATGTGCCACCACAGCGCCTCGCTGCCAGCCCGGGAGAGCAGAGAGAAGATGCAGGATATGCCCAGGAGCAGCCTGCTCCCCATATTGGCACAAGCTGGCTTGCAGTTGGGAAACTATCAACTGGCTTTCACAGATGCATTGTACAAATATTTACATTTGTCTGCAGACCCCATTTGTATTTGTCTGTGTATTTAAGCCTTTCTGTTGTAGCCAGCTGGGAGGGAAGAGGGTGATCCCAGACCACAAAGTGAGGTGCCATTAATCCTCCAAGCTCACAACCCAAAGCAGGATCACAACTAGCATGGGGCCAGGGCATTCAACATCACCAGGGACTAAAGTGAGCATGAAACCAGCAGGATTCAAGGCTACATAAAGGTCAAGCTGCACACTTGAATGGTGTCTTACTTCAGAATTGCTTTTTGGGGAGTGTTAGCCCAACCTCAGTGCTTCCTGAGGACACACTGAATAATGAGTGCTGTTCCCATTTAACAGGTGGGTAATTGGAGACACAGACAAAAGGACTCACTTGCCCAAATATCACTCCACATGTCCCACCAGCAAACTCCACACCAGCAGTTACACCCAAGAATTCCCAGGCCCTAAACCTGGCTTTTATTCTAGCTGCTTTCCACCAGGGAAGGTGACTTAAAGATTGAAATATCACCAAAGAGTGACAGGGGTTTTCCCGGTACAGGAAAGTTTTCATGTGATATAAAATGAAAGCTTTCCAGAAAGCTGAATTTCTGAATTTCAGGGGAAATACTGACATCTCAAAATTTATTTACAATCACTATTAAGAGAAAAGCAAGCTCTTTCATGAGACAAAGACACAAAATTTTTCTGTTTCCATAAAGTTGAACCATTTCATTTCATTAATGTCAAAACATCCTAAAATATTGTCTCATGCAAAATAGTAAACAGATTGACCATTTTAATAAGCCAAAATGAAATTAATTTACACAAGCAAGTCAGAATGATTTGTTTTGACTTCCTCCTTTAAAAATTGCCAGATTGCCAGAAACCTGAGATTTCAACACTAACAATACTGCCTTTCCTACAGGGTGACTCTTCCAGCCTGTGTTTTAGACCAGCTCCGCATGTAACGGCCAGACTGACTTCAGCCTCAGCAATACCCGTTGCTTTATTGGTACGTGGTGCAAATCCTGCTCTTCTGGAGCTCCTGAAAGGGAGATGAGGCCTGTGGTGAGAGAGCTGACCACAATTACGATGTGTACAACACCCGTGCTGTACCCTTGGGGCTGCCTTTGCTTTGTCTTCTGCTGAAGACTGAGCAGCTAAAACTAAAGAAACCAGCACCCAAGTGACAGCTCAGAAGAAAATTGTAGCCATCAGAAGTAAGAGCCCAGAAAATAACCATCATCTCCTCTGTGGAATCACCAAGTGCAGATACGGCTGAGACCGGTCACTTCAATCTCGACTTCTAGAGCTGTACCAAACCACTCAGACTGTGCTAATTTGTAATTAGGAGTGGGTGATTTGTTGCACATTGAGAGCCTTGTAAATCAAGCTGAAAAACTGGGCCTCTCAGAAGCTGTCTGTTAGCATTTCCATTTCTTTCTATGCTTACTGCTACCGAAGAAACTTCAGACTGTGCTATTCCAGGTCCCAACTTTCTTTCACATGTCATTTTCAAGTATCTCAGCTCCCATGAAAGGGCTGAAAAATGTGGGGTTTGATGCTGTGGGTCATGGCCCAAAATATTACCCCCAAGACTTTTCCTCTAGACAACACAAAAAACCTCTTCCCATGTACCGCAGTTCATGTCCCGCATTTCAGAAATGCACAAAATTTCAAATACACTCAGAGACAAGCTGGTTACAGCTCCTAGAAGCAGAGAGGGCAACCAGCTACAATGCAACGCAGACTCAGAAAAACTAGAGAAAATTTTAATTTCCACAAAACTGCTTGTCAGTCTGTCTGCAGGCAGCCTGGCTCCCTGCACACATTACATGAGCTCCTCGCCTGCCGCTGCAGACCACTTTGACAAGGGAAAGATCCTCTCTGACACTTTGCTTTCCATCTTCCCTGACTGCCGGTTTCCCCAGGGTGCCAGCCATTGCATGCACCACCTCCCCTGTCTGAACCCACCACTGCAGTGTTAGAAGGTTTCTCCATCTATCTTACAGAAAGACGGCAAAAGAGAGATCCATTAAACATGATTAATATATTTATACCAGGTAACTACTCCCGCCAGCCAGTCTGGTCACCCTAGGGTGGTTGTAGGAAGGACCACAAAGGTCCAGGCCCATTTTCTCCATTGCTCAGACTGCCCCGTGAGGAGCAGTGTGGCCTTTTCCCGCTTCAACACTGCCTTCTACCTTTCGGGAAATTTCTTCCTGACCCCATCAAGTTGTGCCCCGAAACATGAAAATAGATAAATTTAGAGATGACAATTTTATTTCAAACCATATTTTTTGTTTTCATAAATGTCTCCCGTTTAAGATTCTTGGCTGTTTGCATACTAAATAGTCTGCCTTGTTTTTACTTTGCCACATCTTTGTATTATATTATTTTTACAGCTGACAAGCACCGTTAGACTATAGGAACGCTGTAGTGTCAAAAGCAGATTGAATTTGCTGATTGCTGGAGTTCTTTGTGCTGCTTGCACAAAATCTCTTTCCCCTATAATACATCTGTTGCTTGTATATTCAATAAAGTTAATATCTGTGAAATCAGTCATTTCCCCTAGCTCTAAATTATACTGCAACAGACAGAAGATTGACTTCATTGTATTGACAAGAGAGAACTCTCAGTGCTTTTTATTTGTGGTGACTTGGAGAGATTACAAAAGCACACAGAATGGCTTTATCAGGGGAGTATATTTCTATAAAAGCTGATAAGGTGATGTATGCACATTAACAGTGGGAATAGTTTTTAACAAACTTCAACTTTTCTAGTAGTTTAGTGAGGAAGAACTAAAGAAATAGCATAAATCAATGTATCATTCTCTTCCTCTCTTCATGCCAGTATCCTGTTTAATACTGATCTCATGTGCAATATTTATGTCTACATAAATAATTCAGGAACTAATTAATCCAATTCTTTTATAATTACCTCTTATAATGGCATACAGCCCAAATCCCAGCAGCTTAATTGCTACTTAATGGAGATACTTATGACACCAAACACTAGTAAAGAATATAGGCGCTCTCACTTACTTCAATTAGGAATGAGGCTTAAGCTACTAAACTCCTGATCTGGATTTCAAACACCTCTGAAGTTCTGGCATTTGAAGACACACAGGTTTTTCACTTCAAAGCAAGAGATTTCAACTCTTCTATTTCACATGTGACCATGTATCCAGGCACAAGAGTCAGCACTCATTTACTGCAAGATGACAATACCACAGTACCATTTCTCTGAAGCTTTGACTCTCACAGTAGGGCTGTACTGGATTTTGGCCCCATATTGCTAGATATGACCAAGTTTGCCCAGGTTGGCTTAAAACATCGCGGATGTAACCAGAGCGCAGATCAGCCTGAGCTCAATCCATAAGCCTTGCTCAGTACATGGGAGCAGCCTGAATGTTAAGGGCATCTCAGATGGGAACAGGATGCGATGCACCATGAATCCTGTCTTAATGAACCACCCCGAGAACCAAATTAGATGCTTAGCTGAACAACATCACTCAAACAAGTGAGAGCAGAAACATATTGCGTAGATCTGGGGAAACATTACAGTTAGATGAAGATTTCTTGTATACTACTCACCCCAGTCAGATAGCAAAATGTGAGGGAAATCTCCAGCTTTTCCAGTCTCCCCACCAGTGCCCTTATGCAGGTTCAGGAGTTTATCATTTTCCCTCTTTGGCCAGCATTGCAGTGACCCAGCACACCAGAAACCTGCTCAACACGGATAGTGTCTGGTGCTCGATGCAGCTGCCGACGCTGGTCCCCAATTACATTTTCACAAACGTGGAAGGAAAGTGTAACATGGTCAACAAGGGCACATTCAAACATGCTCCGGCAGCTCTCACAGGGCTGGCCAAAGCCACGGGGGCAGCTGGCAACGACAAGCCCTGACCGCTGAGAGCTAAGTGTGGGTCAGCAGCACGCAGCGAGATGCTCTTGCAGAGATGGGAGCCCCATGCCCAGCAGTGCCACACCACCGTGGCTGGTCCTGCAGAAAGGAGGACGGAGGTCTGGGATTTTGCTAGGCTGGAACGGTTTGAGGATTGTTTTTTCTTATTTTCCATGTGCAAATACAAAGTTTAATAACAGCACAACCTCGCAGTAGATGCAGGTAGCGGCTTAGCGAGTATTTATGATAGTTACCTGCAAGAATTGGATAACCAGCTTTGTCAGCTAACAGTAGATTAGCAAGCACTTGGAAAAGTAAATAGCGTATAAAGGGATCTTTCAGGGCATAACCCTGTGGAGCTTTTGCTCTAGTCACCTCTGTCGACATTTTGATGTCTGATTTATTTTATGGGGTCAGGTTAATAAGGGAATTAAGATCACAAGTGGAGTCATGAATAATCAGATGTCACTGGTCACATCCTCTTGTTCTGTCAATTTGTCTCAATAGGGGAAAACAGCCTTGATTTAGAAATAAAGGAAGGTTAGCTCTCCCTGCTTCAGCTTAGCAGGCCTGCGATTTTCCCATCATCCCTTCAGAGGAAAAAGTGAGAGAGAAACCTTGCAAAAGGAACGAATGTTTAAGGGGCTATCTAATTTGGTAGTCATACTCTTACATGCAATTTCAGGTGAGTAGGATATTTCCAAAGCAGTTTGACACACGCTGCCTGCTATATGAGCATCTTATGAGGTTGTCTCACACATCACTTAAAATAAACCTCCTTAACTTAAGGAGGTTAACTTAACTTAACTTAAAATAAACCTCCTTGAAAATATGAAAGCATTCTTTGGAGTGCCATATAATTAAATATGTGGTGTCCTTTCCTTTTCCTTTGCATACGTTGTGTGTCTCTCAGGCTGGCTGTGTTCGTGCCCTGGTGTAACTCAACATCCAGAGTGAGCGAAGAGGGAGAGCCTGGAGCCGGACCCCGCACCCTTCCTGTCAGGGATGCCCCGTGCTCATGGCCTGGTTTAAGCAACATGTTACAATATCAGCCCGGGTAAGGCGGCAGTATTTGGGTAGTCAGAGGTGAGCATGGTGTTTCTGAGTAAGGCTTTGTCTGCATCAGGTTGTTGCATCAATCTGGTTTACTTCAGCCTCAGAAACAATAAAGTTTAGGCAGTACAAACAGCTATAGGGATGTATGCGTTTGGGATTCAAGGGACTGCATTTAGTTCAACTTGAATGCATTCTCGATTGATTTAAATTAAGTGAAAATAAACAGTTCTTAAATGAAAAATGAACACCCACATATTGGCTGGCACAGGTTTAACTATACTCACAGAAAAAAAACACTCCTTATACCAGTGCAATTTTCCCATTGTGAAGAAGTTCTAAAATGTTAATGGCTTTCAGCTTGCAAAAACACGACGCCCTGAAACTGTGCCCTGTTACTTGTAAAGTGTGCTGTACCAAAAAGTACGTGATAATTAGAGGCAATGTGCTGGTGTGGATACAGAAGTCTCATTTTAAAGCATTTAAAAGCTTAAGAATACGGCTTCAAACTGAGAGTCACTTAGTTTTTATGATTGCTTTTGTCTTTACTAGCAGCTAAAGACATCTTCTGAAGTCTTAAACTAGTCCTAATCAAATGTTTTAGTCAGTGTATTTTCATGAGACCTGGCAAATTTATTCTATTATGCTGCTGTTAACTGGTGGATATTTATGCATTAGGATGCAAAGGAGTGACTCCTACAACTAACGTTTCACTAAGGAAGGTTTCATAATTACACCAAGAGATTGGGAATTAGGATTCCTGGGTTTCTTCTGAGCTGTGGGACAGAAATAACGTGCTGTCCCCAAAGCGAGTTGCTTTGATTCCCTTATCCACTGAATGCACAATGATGTTGATAAGAAATTATTGTGAAGGGTGTCAAGACACGTTCAATAAAAGGGTGACTTTTGGGCCATTTTATCTCCTCACCTGCATTTTACTGCTGGTAAGGTTCTTTGAGATTCTCAGGTGAAATGCACTGTTAAGAGTACTTTTATTGGTGTTTACAGGTGGTTAATGAATTAATCTCTTTCTCCCTGACCTGAGCCACAAAAATGGGAAGCTGAATTTGAACTAACATCACTGGATAAGAGGTAGAACAGAGACGTTTACATGGAAATTAAAGAGAATCGAGTTGTTACTAAAGGTGTTTCCAAATAAGTTTTTTTTTATTTGGGGAGAGGATTACATTTTTTCTGGAACTCTCCAGCTTTTTAGAAAGAAAATGAAACCACTTCCACTCCAAGACCCAAAGACTGAAAACCTCTCAACTTCTAATAAAATCTTCCAGCTTTGGTTTTTCAATAAAAAAAGAAAATCTGACCTTCTACGTACGTGCTCCTAGATCCTTCACTTCCAGAGCTCGATGAACAGACAGGGCAGACAAGCATTAGAGGTCACCTGAAGAAACATCACGCAGCAGTCAGCAGAGATCTCAGAGGGACACCAGACGTCTTGCAGAAATCTCAAAGGGCAGCTTAGAGGGAGCTGGAGGACGCACCAGGTTTCCTCTCCCATACCTGCAGAGAGCTGGGCAGACAACTCTTGCCAGATTTTGTTCTAATCTCAGCCTCTTGTTCTTCTGTTTCTTAATAAACCTGTCCCCAAGGACAAGGATAGGAACAAGCCCCTTGGAGAGTCCCATATTTTTTTAAGCCTTGCTTGTTACTCTTATAACTTCATCACCAGTGCTACTGTAGCAGGACTGTGCTGTACTAGTACAGTCTTGGGGGGCCAGTGCTGATCTCCAGTGACCTGGCTTGTCCTGGGGACCAAATAACCACTGTAAAAATTCAAGATATGTGAACAAAACTGAGCCCTGGCAAAACCTCTCATGAAAAATGGGAAGAATCCCATGCCAGGATAGCTCCTATGCCAGGGTAGCTTTCTGCTGGTATCCTCACTGCAGTCTGCCACACGCCAGGCAGGCAACCTAACCTTTGGCTGCTGCATGTGCCAGTGTAGTCTCAAACGCAAGAAACTGTTGGGCTGAAATTTTCCATTGAAACAGCTCTATCTGGCTGAAACGTTCAACAAAACACTTTGTAGACATTTTATCCAAAAGAATGTCTTGAGTTTAGTAGTAACTCCACTAAATTTGGTGGAGGAAGTTTCCTTTCTGAGCTGATGGTGATTTATCTGCTCTATTAAGTCCAATGACAAAGTGCACGGTGCTTTCAATGGGACCAGAAATTAGACTGTCTGCAAAAAGGCAATGGATGGAGGTTCCACCTCGGTAACTCTGATTTAAATGCAGAGAAGCTCCTGTGACTTCTTTTGTGTTATTTCAGCTCTAAAGGAACGAAATGGAGAGCAGAGCTGTGCCAATGAACAGCAGCACCGCAATTGCTTAGGCTGAAAATAGCAAATAGTTTAAGCAAAAATATTTTCTTTTATCATGGAATTCCCAAGTATATTTTGGAAATTACTGATTCATTTCTCAAAAGTAACATAAATTCTTTTCATTTAATGAAAAGAAAAACAGCAAATGAAAAAACCACACAATATCCTTTGCCACTTCTCACTTATTTTAAGAATATTCTTACCTGGACATGTGTATCTTATTTCCACATTTCTCTCAAGGTACAATTCAGCTAATAATAAATACCAATATTTTATCCCCTGTATTTAACAAACAAAATTCTATGGTAATTTCACAATCAACAATGCCTGGTGTTAAGGATTTCATTATTAAATCTGATTTAATATGATTAAATATGGCTCATGCTTTCCAAAATGGGTTGCATGATAGATTTAAATGAACTCATTAGTGGTTAATGCAGCAAAGCACTTTCTAAATGCTAATGTTTGGCTGCCTTTGGCTCGTTAATTAATTTGAAGATTGTGTAATTATCAGAGCTTTCAATTAGCATACGTCTACTTCTTTTTATTCCCAAATGACATTTGTTCACGTGTAACTATTGGAAATTCAATTATATTTATAATAAAAATAGGACATCAAACTGCCCAAACAAGCACACTCTGCATGGGAAAGGCATCTTTTTACTTTACAGTCTTTTTTTTATTACTGTTATTTTCAGAAGGAGCATAGGCTCAGCAGCTTTCTCTCAGCACAGAGAAGGGATAGCAAAGTACATGGCTTTGCCAGATAATTACATACCTCTGAAGAGTTGTGTAAGATGCGCGAGGTCTGAATAGGGCTTGGAAAGAAACAGGAGCAGAGCCTGGCTTGTTTTCTCTCTCACACTCTCTTTTTTTTTTTTTCCTTTTTTTTTTTTTTTTTTTTTTTTTTTATTCTCTACTTTGCTTTTAAAGGCCAGCAGCCATAAAATGAGCCAATATGGCACGAACGCCCTATCCAGAACAGATGAGCTGGCGTGTATGTAAGGACACGGCACAAGCCTGGGTTGCTGGTGGATGTGCAGAACCACAGAGCCGCAGGCTGGGAAAGTGACACCTGTTAAATACACTGTGCTGATGCTTAGGGCAACGAATGTACCGGCAGCTCTCCTTTAAATAACACAAAAGCATGGAAATAAAACAGAAATAGTCTCTTAAGCAGATATTAGGCACAACGATGGGGCCATAAACGCAACAGAAACTGAGTCCTGAACAAAGTGTTACAGTCAAAGCTTGTGTCTGTAAGAGAAAGACGTGGGTTATGAGGTACGAGCACTTCGTAAACATCAGTGTGGACTCACGAGAGATGCCATAGGGATGACTCGTGTCTGAGATTCCTAGAGCTGTAAGGCTCTCAGGTGGAAGAAGAACAGAGCTTTATCTCCTGCAGGCATTATGAATGACAATAACTAAAAATTAAATCGACTGTCTGGATCATTCCTCCCATGCTTTTTAAGGGCACATCTGATTTCTCTAACAAGTCTCCACGGCTGTCTTCACATCACACACTGAATTCACATCAGTCGTTATGACATTTAACAGGGAACTTGTTTGTCATCAAAAGATGTTGTTTCCACTAAATACGGGATTCTCTGCTATAGTTATCCAGGGCCACAAACAGCTGGACTGGCAGCACAAGTGTAAAAGCCAGAAAAACAAACCTTGGGGTTCATTAGCATGCATGCCATTGCCTGAAAGGAGCCCTTCTCTGCCAGCAGCTGCAAGAGCAGCAATGCATTAACATATGGAATAATTAAGTAATAATAAGTAACTATTACATTTTCTAGTGAAATAGAACAACTTCATTTTCTCAGTCAACTTGTATCTCAAAAAAATCCAATATGCATCACTTAGATAAATCACCTGATGAGTTTGTGTTTTAAATTGCTATTAGTCATGGATGTTTATCCTATGCACTTTTATATGGATATTTATTATTCAAAAATGAGCAACCAGGCATTATTAAGTAGCTAGCCCTTCATACCACCCAAAACCTCAAACCCCCCAAATCTTCATTCAAGGGAAAAATGGAAGGAATGATTATAAAGCAAAATGTGTCACCCTTAATTTCTTAGCTACTGCTTGTTTCAATGCAAAAAAAATTGTTAATTCTTTGGTTAACACTGAAGTTGCTGATTTCCTATACAAATCCTACTTCAGACAGAGGTCTACCTCAACCAGTAGCAGGGGGATTAAAAAAGATAGGGCTTAATAATCGACAGAGAAGTAGGAATGCCGAGATGGGTATCATAGAGAAAAATGACAATTCCAGTGGATGCAGAGACCTGTTGCCGGCTTTAGTGTTGTACGGGAACACAGGCATATCGCTGGACAGGTTACCCAGCGCTCAGCCAATTTGATTAATGCCTGCAAATCCTCTCAGCACCTGCTTCTTGTCTCTAAAACATGCAAACCCAGGTGTGTGCAGCATGTCCTAGAAGATGGCATTGACCCCCAGCAGCAGCTCGCTGTCAGGGTTTGCCGCATGTGCAAAGCCACCCTCTTCCCTCAGCCTCCACCACTAAGCTTTGAGGGAAAGCAAACATAGACAGACCAAGGCAAAAGCTCTCCCAGGAGCAGAAGATACAAGATCTGTTGGCTGGGCTGAACCACTGCTGCTTCCCAAAACAGCATCTCTTGGCCATCGGACTACCGGAGAGCCACGAGGGTGCTGCAGAGAGTTTCTAACGATGTTGCAATAATGCTCATTTTAAGGCTTCAACCACCTCCGTGGCAGCAGCGTGTTGGTGTTTTCAGGCATGAGATTAAGAATTCAGACAGTCTTAGAGATGAACTGCTGTACGGAAATGTCGTCTCTTAAGGCAGCTGGAAAAGAGAATCACTGACTCAGCAGCTGTCCAAAACCAGCAGAAGATGCAGGAATGTAAACGGGCCCATCAGAGAAACAGGCCAGTGAAGGATATTATTGCTGAAGGGTGCAGGGACAGGCAACAAACAGAAAAATCAACAGAGCTTTTGCCACAGCCTCTGATGGGGAAGGCAGAGAGTTCGGAAGAAAGAACTGGGCTCCTAGGCAGCTCCTGGCACCTGTGGAGAGTCTCCTGGGCTGATGAAAAATAGATGAAACAAAACTTAAACCACACACTTAAACCATGGCACTGGCTTCAGGAAAAGGTGCAGCACAGTTTAGCAGGACGCCACTGAAAAATGACAGGAAAGCACCAGATTTGAATGAAGAATTGCAACCACTGTCTGAGGCACAGGTCACACCAAACGTCTAGAATAAATTTTTAAAGCCAAAGTCGCAGAGACAGGGATGAAAATTTTGTTGTACTGAAGTTCCCAGAGATTTGGCTACTGACTTTCATGGAGCTGGCAGTCAGCCACCCTAGAAATGTCTATAATACCAAGAGGGAAAGCTCCTTCCACGCTCCTGGGGTACAACATTTATGGATGAGAAGGGCAAAATGTGGCATTGCTCAAATACCCCTCCCTGTTGTTGGTTGAGAGACTGCCTCTGATATTAATCAGACAGACATCACTTTAAATCCTGCGTTTAATGCTAATGGCCATGGGCTGTGCCCCAGGGAGCTGGAACGGTGGGAACAGGCAGCACTCCTGCAAGACAAACTAATGCAAGGAAACGAGCAGAAGGTCTTTAAGTGCACAGTAGCTGACCCCAATCTCCAACGACAACTGTGCCTGTGGAAGTTGCCCTGTCGTTCTGCAAAGCCGACAGCATGGTACTCTTCACGCAGTCCTAACCTTGCTTTCCTTCCCCGCCGTACATCCACACACACACACGTGCATGTGCCTGCTGTAACAGCAGACTTAGCTTCGGAAGAGCACTCCATCCACCCCTCAGTTGAAAGGACTGTGGTCCCAATGCATCATCTGTTGTATCTGCCTGTCAATCTCCTTTTTTCTGTACTTGCGGCGTGCTACGGCATCTTCACTTCTGCAGATAACGAAGGCCTGTACACTATCATTTACTCAGCAGACGATGAATCTGACAGTCTAATCTTAACTTCTTAACAGCTGTGTTTATTTACTAAAGTAGTAAATTGTTTCCTCTAAAGCACAGAGGGGCTGGTTTGAACAAACTAACATCTCTGCAATTTGGTGAGATTTGGTACTCGCACATGCTTTCTCTTGAAACTATACATTTTTCTATCACTGAAGTATCTGAATTATAGGCAATCTTGGGATCCAATCTTTGTTTTAATGACTCCTCCGGCTGCTGTTTTGTATAGAGGAGAAGGAAGGCTGGAAGTACAGTAAATTGGCTTACAGGAAATGGGAAATAACAACACACATGTTCTGAATCTTACTGACTACATTTGCTCCTATTCCAAGACACTTTTCTGTTTCCTCTTTGTAGTTTAGTTCAGATGACACAAATCTTTGCAACACCACATTGCTGTTTTAGCCTGTCTCTGAACTTAAACAAACTGGACACTGGATAGTTGTGTGCAAGCAGCAACGCTCTAGGTCAGAAGAGGTGCTAGGGTACCTTCATAAGAGTCACACACCTGCACCCTGAAACTTAAAACCCATCCCTGTCAGTCCAGACCAAGTTGTTATCTGAGTTTCTGGAAATGGCCTTCAATACGAGGCGAGTCTTGCCGGGACGCCCTGCGGCAGCTCCTGAGCTGCAGGGCTTGCAGTGGTGCCTGGCTTGCGCTGCTCTGCCGGATGCTCCTTGCTCTTGCCCCGGGACTGTGACTGCTTAGGAGCCTGTACAAAGCACAACTACTGCCCTAACACCGTGGAAAGGAAAAGAAAACAAAATCTTGCAGCTTATCGTGAACTAAGTATAACATTGCTGCAGCAATCCCAGCTGGAGTAGCCAGTTTTGGAAAACAGTGGAGACGCAGAAATGTAATGGGAAAATAACACATCCTTCTTGCTCAGCGGCAGTGATAAAATAATGCTAATAAAACCTCCTCTTCTAGTTTCCATTTCTCCTTAGGGATATGGAAGCAGCTGAGAATACAGTACACACCAACTCCTTCCACCACTGCTGAGACTGTTGGATCCTTAAAATCTCTCTCGCAATTAGGGCTGATAAGAGAGATGTCTTTTCTTCTGACTTACTCCCCACAGCAGCAGCAGTCGTGCTCAGGCCCCTAAGAGGAAGGGTTCAGGTTGCTCCCCAACACAGGGAAGAGCAGAGCGGGCAGTAACCCAGAGCTAGAAGTGATCTGCATATTGAAAGTACAATTTATACCCCTTCACCCTTTTTCAGTCATTCCCTGCATACCCATAGACACGAGAGCACCCTCAGGTGCCCATTTGCTGGTGAATACATCCAGAAATCTCAGCACGTGTCAGGCTTTTGCTATGGGTGGAGGTAGATGCAGCAGCTGCGCCGGTCTAACAGCCCACCCTGCTGCTGGACGATCCCGCTGCCTCCATCTCTGCTGTTCTACCCTGGAAAGGGAAAAATACAAAATAAAACCAGCCAGTGTTTTTCTGCTGGGTCAGTGAGCTGAAGCAGCTCACAGAGGGGAACCTTCTCTCTCCTTTGGGGAGCTTTTAACTGTTTCTGTACCCACAAACACGTGCTGGAGGCTGTCTTACCTAGGACGGGTAGATGCCATCTAAGTAATACACCTGGAGCCAGCTGCTCTCGTGGCCTTTCGAGGGCTGTTTCACAGTGGTCAGGGCTGCAGCCAGCTGCAACTGCTAAGCAGAGTACTTGAGAGAAGTTTCAGATATTTGATTTTTACAACTTAGATTTTCCCTCAAAATCTCCATTTGGATTGAAATTATTTATATGCAGTCTCAGCTGAGAAATGACATCTCGGTTAGTTTGCAGGTGTTTGGGGTTCTCCAGTTCGAAAAAGTGGTATGTGTTTAAAGCTTTTTATTTGCAATAGATTTGGTTATTTTTGAATCCTTGTGACGCTGGTCTATTTAAAAGAAGCTCTTTGGGAGACAAATAGCTGTGTGGTCAGAAACCAGGAATATGTAGGTCTCCATGAGATAAAAAGATATTTCAGTCAAGGCTGCTTCTATCACATTAAAAAACATTTATTGCCTGAAAGCACGTTTAATATAAAGCAGCAAAAATTCTTTCTCGCTTTCTTAGTACTCTTACCAAGTGTATTAGCATATCACTGGAGCATTTCATGAATTCACTTGTCTGTTTTGTTTCAGCGCAGGCATCACGTACATCTCCAGTTCCCAGGGTGCCCTTCCCATTCTATTTCTGGAACATTTCTGTAGCAGTATTGGTTTGGGAGGGTGGTCCCAGGTGGAAACCATGGGCAGATACAACCCTCAGCCTGGTCTTCTGTCCTTTTTTGGGGGAAATGCCTTCAGAGTAGGGAATTTTATTCCTAGCTTTGCCATAGAACTGCTGGGCAACTCTGGACAAAACCTGTCACTAGCTTAAAACCAGGAAGGGGAAACAGCGCAAACGAAGGCTTGTAGAAGAGAAAAAAGGTGTTTACATAAAACTTCCAAGAACAATGGGGTCTTGCTGGGACATCAGTAATACAAACCCCATAAATTACTGAGCCATTGTTCGTATTTATTATAGCAGAATTGCAAAACCGGAGTCGTATTTCATTTTTACAGTTTCCCCCCCTCTTCCTTACTCATGCCAGAGACGGTATTTCTTATAAACAAGATTCTTATTTCAGTATTCATTAGATTGTTTGTCAAGAAGAGCAGCTGGTGTTGATGAATGGATTAAGATGCACTGAGGACGGCTCAGCCTAAAGAAGAAGAGACACAACAACAGATTTCAAATATGTAAAAGGCTGCTGTGAACAATAACGAAACAGCTTTTTCTTTCTCCCCACATTCAGGGTGGATGGAATAGTCGGGTTTTAATTGCAACGAAGAAGATCAGGTTAGACAAAAAAGTGCTTTAACATTAAGGCTATGGCAGCATTGGAATAGATTGCACAGGAAAGCCTTTGAGACCAGATTGGCAGCTCTCTGTCAGAAACAGGCACGTGCAGCCTGCCGAGCTCTCTTCGAGACCTACAACCGCGGTCATTTCCCCTTGCCTTCCTCACTATTTGATGACCCCATTATTTTCAAACAGAACCTCCAAAAGCAAAAGTATTCAATTTGATCCTGCTTATTTAAAAGTCCTCCCAAATAAAGCGGAATAAAATGGCTGAAAAGCTGGAGAGACAGAACTCTCCTAATTCCTGTATCCACGCATATAAAAAGCGATTCAGCCGCAAAGGACACAGAAAGCCACGAAATGGGCTGATGTTCAAACTAACAGAGCACTATGGGCACAGGTTTCTTATCCTCATGCTTATTATTTCTTATTGCTTGTCCAATTCAGAAGCATAACTTACCTGCAACAAGAAAAGCATCCGATGGAAACAGTGAGTTGGTTTATCCACCCAGCCAAGCAAACAGTAATAAACCACGAGATAAATAAATAAATAAATGGGTCAACAAGTATTTCGCAGTTGAATGCTCTAGATAAGAAATCATGTACCTAAACCCCACACTTGGAGGCATACCTGCTGTCCAGGCAACAGCAACAAACTACACCTCTAACTGGTACTTCCAACAGGTACCGAGAAGGAAATTTCCCTGCTTTAAAAACACACAGTGCAAAGTTATAATTTGTTCTCTATAAAAGCTGTATTGAATGATTTCCTGTAAAATTAGCTGCAGGAACTGAACTATTTAATAGAATAAAATAATAGAATATTTAATTCAGCACACAGAGCAAGATTTACTGATTTGAGCACGAGATGGTAAACAACACAATTGCGAAAAACTACACACTCCTACTTCTTTGCCTTGGGAATTGGCTTCTGGCTTCAAATTACTTACTGCTAGAAAGCAGTTTGTTCCTATCCACCTAATCAGCATCCGGCTTTGCTGCAGTATTCAAGCAAACTGAAAGATAGATGACATGTGGCAATAGAAAGTGAAAGAACTGCAAAACTGTCAAATAACAATTTAAAAAGTAAACTAAGCATCAGTAATTGCAATTCTTCACTATTTTCCTGAGGCAGGAATGTCCTACCTCACAAAATTATTCACTTACAAGAAATTAAGGGATATATGTCAGAATCTACTGCGGCTCCCAGTTTAAGTATTAGGAGTGCATGGTGGTTATATCGTAAAAAAGTCTTTTTCCACATTTATGAAGTGTAAAGCCACAAGCAGTTCAAGTGTAACAGCTAGCAGACATTATGCTCCTAATAGCTTTTGTGATTGCAAATTATGCAGCACCACAACTCTGTGAGGAAGAAAAAGATTGTAAAGACCCAATACAGCTCTGGAGAACCAACAGCCGTGTTCAGATGACTTACACCCTACCTGTGTGCCTGTGCCTGGCATTTATTAGAGGTTGACCCTACACCTTCAGGTGTTCTTGTCAATAGAAGACATTTGCAGCAGGGACAAAGGTAGAAATTAAACTAAGTGGAGCCTGCAGATTTAATTTTTTTCTATTAAGGCTGAGATAACATGCAAGAAGAGCAAATGGTACCTTAGATTTGTTATATGTGCGCTTCAATACAGTAGAATGGGAAACATGGTCTTTAATAGATGGATTTTTAATATTTGTCAGAAACAAACCCTTCATCCACCAACATTTCTTTTCAGAAGTGCTGCCCTAGCTCCGCTTGCACTGAAGTCATTGGAAACTTCCCCTCAGCGTTGCTGTGAGCAGGGACCTTTCATTCTCTAACGGTCAAGGGAGAACTCGACCTGAGCCGTCGCCAGTCCAGTGAAGAAGTCTTGAAATGTTCAAGAACATGTAATTCAGAAAGCTCAAAATGCAGCTCTCAAGGTAGAAATCAGGGTTCTCAGCATCTAGAACAAGTCAGAAAAATCTCTGTGGAAACAAGGAAACAGTCTGTTGAAAGTACTTGACCTCTATTGAGACTTCTTGACGTCTTCCCGAGAGCAAAATCTTGACTTGGTATCTGAAGAATGAATCTAGGAGCTGAACATTTTCACATTTCATCTATTAAGAAAACCCGTGTCTTTTTTAATCCTTCAAACAATCCTTTATGGTAGCAATTTTCAGTTAGTCAGATAAATAAGAAAGCCTCTGCACTGCAGATCTCCTGGTCAGCTTTCCTTAAGGACAAATTGTACTAACTGGGGCATCATCATTCTCTACAGAATCATCGATAAATTCCTCTTAAATTATTATTCTGTTACAGCTGCCCTGTGCTGACATCAGGGAACCAAAGATGTTGCTTAGACTTCCATTAAATGATTTCCCTAGAGGTAGGGAACACGGACTTTATGAATACCTGAGATCACGAGTTCCTACAGAATTATAAAACCCGGATTGTTATAGCATGAGGATAACTGAACTTCGAAGGGAAGATTTGGGCAGTAATGGCATGATGCACCTGGAATACCTGGAACGCTGTCTCCTCCTCACAGAACAGAGGTGGGCATCACTACCATGCAAGCTTAACATCCGCGTATCGCAACACCGCTCTGTGGTTCCTGCATCTCAGGGTGGCCATACTCTAGAGGGGAGCATTTGCGCTAATAACATTTCAAGAGACACAAACTTTCTGCATCATGACATTAGTTAGGACAAACAGTCTGTCTCAAAACCATGAAATTGCTTCCATATTGCACTCTCACAATTGAAATAGCGACAGAGAAATCCTGACGTGCACTCAGACTCCAGGTGAAGGGAATCCAAGACTGGTTTTACACTTGTAAAATACAGTCCCTCCTCCATTTTTAATCCATTACGTATGTTTTTCAACAGCAAGTTTCAACATGTTAAAATAAATTGGTTTTGATAACATTACTGAAATAAGAAAGCTATTACTTTTGAACATATTATAGCAAATGAATAGTCTACATGAAAAAGCAGTAATTTCACTATAAAGTTCTAGCGACCTTGAAAATAAACCATCTGGGTTCGCTCTCTTGGATTGTGACACGACCCACAATTCTAAAAGAATTAAAGCATCATTATGTATAGATGGGTGCATGTTATTTCATGTGTAAATCCAAATGCTTTCAAATACCTGAAATACAGTAACACAAATAACATTCCTTTCCATAACCAAATTGAATTGCTCCGTAAGAACGGATCTCTCTGACGTGAGATTGCATTACATACAGGAGCCTGCTCCCACGCCTCCAAAGTCTTCTAAACAGCTGGAGCGTAGCTGTGAACACCACTAGGCTCGGCTTCTCTTCCACAAGTGTATGGGTAAGGAGAAGATGAAGCACGTGAAACGCACGCGTAAGAAAGCAGTTCGTCTAAATCAAACGCATAGCGGTACATGGTGGCAGAGGATAGCGTCACCGTTTTCAGAGGGTCTACTGTTCATAAAGAGTATGTAGCTGTACAATGTATTACCTCCCATTGCTTCTTACATATTGTCTTACATGAAAATGTGCCAAAATAAATATTAGAAATAGTGTTTTAGTCTAACACTTCCCCAAGGTAATCATCTGTAAGTCTTCCGTACCAAGCATTTAAAATTACATTCAGCCAAGGTAATATCAAAATATATTTTATTCTGGACCTCTTTCAGATCTGATTCAAATTACAGTTGTCAAAGCAATACAATGCAAAGGGAAACTGCAACAGAAAATGTGCCTAGAAGGGATATAAGGGCCTTGGGGACAAATCATTGTGATGTAGAACCAAAATACATCATAAAGTGTAATTAACATGGTCCAGGACAGTATAGAACATCTATATCAGTCGTCTTTAGACAATAATCATGAAAACTGAACAATAAAAGTCCTTTAAACAAGTACAAAAAACTGTCATGGGCTGGTTTACACTTTTACAACAGTTGTAATTTAACTGGATAACTGAAGAAATGATGCAGACATTTTAATCCAGTGCTATAGGTAGGCTCACAGAATTAGACCCAAAGGATTTGTAACTCCAAATGAAACCATTACAACTACAATGTCAAATGTCAGGAGAGAGAGAAAGTTACTTCTGTATTCTAGAATTACTGTTCTGCACACTGCAGTCTGTTGAGGACAAGATTGCAAAGTACACTGGACTAGCAACAACATGCAGACTGTTTTCTTGTATTTACCCACAAATGTCAAAAAACATTATGAAGTAAAAATGAATGATTATTTAAAAAAGAAAACAAAACAAAAACATGCCTCAAGTTATTGTCAAGCTTCAAACTTAAAGGCAGAGAAAGCGAATTATGTACTCGAAACTACTGATCTGAAGCACTATTAACACTAAATCTGCAATCTGCAAGAAAATGGCAGATTTTCCTGGTTCGTCTGCCTTCCATCAGACTGACAGTGAAGACAGCCACACTTTCACAGAACGTGGTATTTCAGAGCTTTCTCTAGAGGGAGAAGTGAAGACTGCTCCACGGCTCTCTCCCTATGGAAAATGTCAGGGATCCTGATGGAGATTTACTGCTGTCTCCCGAAGCCATATTTGCTTCTAACATGCCACAATGTTGCTTCTGCTTTCTTCAGACTTCTGGAGAGTGTGAAACTGATCCCGCTGGGGAACGGCTCTACAGGACTTTGTGAAGGGAGAAGCTATCATGCTTGTCAATGAAAAAGGAACACTGGGCTAAATCCGGCAGGCCCTGCTCTGGCAAAACCTCCACCGAGGCCAAGGGGAGTCTTGGCTCGAGTGGAACGTGGCTCGTTTTACCTACGCGGCACGCTGTACGGTATGACACAGACCCAACGCCTCCAATGCTTATTCTGGCAAGGTTTTCTCACGAAGTGAAAGACAATGGGATTTCTGGTTAAGTAAAGATTGGAAAAATCGGGTCCCAAGGCTCCTCTTCGCTAAACAGACAAAAAACATACAACCTTTTATTTACAAGCTGAAAAACCCAGTTTGTGATTTTAACGAAATTCCTTCATTCAGCAGAACTAAATGAATCGGCTGCTAAGCTCGCTCCGTAGGCAAACTGGCACAACCACCCTATGCCACCTACTGTTCTTCCTAAACACAAAGAACATTTCGAAGGTACAATGTCCCATTAAATACCCTAGCATGAGGTAAGCAGTGTAAGGAAAAAGGAGTGCTCTTTAAAATGAAAATTAATTAAAATTGGTAGAAATCTTTGGCCTTTCTCTCAAGATGCATTAAAGTGTCATGAAATCAAGAAACATGCTTCAAAATGCCATGTCATTCTGACTCTGGTAACTACTACCTCCCTCCACCCAACCCAGAAAAAGAGGCACTTTTAGTGTTTCATATAAGATTTCCAATCATCTAGTAGACACGCTAAATAACCCTGCACAATTGTAGTCCCAGAATAAACTGAGTTTATCAACATTACAAAGAGTCTAAAAAAGCCTTTATGAGGACCTAGATATTCTCTTAACTACACTAAAAAGTCCACCGGTTGGGAATCTTTACATCAATTTAAAAATGCAGGAAAAGGTAAAGTAAAAATAGAAAAAGAGGAACTCTACAGAAACCTGGACCTAATTATGCAGAAATGAGAAATGGGATTCTGAGATGCTTGCATAGAAAGACGGCTAATTCGAGAGCAGTTCATTTCTTATTCCATCATTAATTCTGAGCCCAGTTTTTCCCCTTCCTTTTATCCTCTGTTTGGATATTTGCCCATTAACGTGTTGAACTGGAAAAAATAGGAACTGTAATGTATGCAAAGGCTTATGCACACGTTTGCCTTTACACTTGGAAAACAGGCGCAACAGAATTACTCAGTATGTAAGACTAAGCATGTGTATATGTTTATACAAAGTCAGGGTCTTACTGACATTTGGCATACTCAATTTAAAGGAACAATTTGGATAATCTACCTCACTATTGAATACGAGGTCTTTGTGCTATAAAAGACAATAATTAATGTCATGGTTCTCTTTTTTTTTTTTTTTTTTTTTTTTTTTTTTTTTTTTTTTTTTCTTTTTGCTTCACATAATCACAGCACATAATCACAGAACCTAGCACACCTTGCATGCATGCATTTAACAGTGTATAAAACAAGAGGCGAGAAGAGGTGTGAGCAGGAGCAGCACTGTGGCATGCTAGTAAAGGACAACAATAAAATATCTATTGGCCAGATCCTTTGCTAGTGGAAACTGGCGTCATTCCACTACAGTGGGGCACTGCCGATTGATTAACACTAGGTTGGGGGGTCTCAGCCTGCGCGTCCAGAGCACTCAAGTCGACAGATCTGACGTTCCTGCTAGACTGTGCTTCAAGCACCTGAAAACCCTGGACCTGTGATACCGAAGCTCTGTTTTACCTATTTCTGAATATGTGATACTATGCTTAAGCAACTAGAATTACAACCAAAACGGCTGATGATTGAGAAAGAGGAAAATGGCAATACCCTAAAACATGGCTGTGTGATTTTGCAGCTATGTCACAGAATTCCACCACAATTGTTTAGATTGGCTGAATTATCCAATAACTTTTATGAAAATGAATAAACTGTCCATATTAAAATACAAAAGTACTATCAAGAATCACTTCTGACTTTCAGATTTAAATTCAGTGCAATTGACAAATGCATTGCTAAACGAAAAATGCAGCTTAAACATACTCAAAACATTTGTGTCTATTCCTGGGAGCACAGTTTAAAATTATTGCACAGAATTTTTTTTTTATTTTTATCTTTTTTTTTTCATTAAATTTCATTAAAAAAGAGGTCAGCCACAGTCATGGACCTCCAGCAATAAAAGCAATATTTCAAGTGCCAGACACTCAATATATTAGGTTTCCTACATATTGTAACTCACAGGGTAATTGCTCTAAACATTTGTAATATGTTCCAAAACCCTAAAAATAGCTGGCACCGAACCACCGCGGATGACTGCCTTTATGGATATGATTTTTTGTTGGTTTTAAACGCTGTGTATGATAGTATTATAATCCTGGGGTATATATAAAGAATGTATTGTTGACTTCTCTTTACCGCTGGCAAATTGCTACCCTACCTTAGCCAAACTCAGACTTGCTTCAAGTCATGTTTATTCCATGGAAATAGCAGAAATCACTGCCTAAAGAACAATGGTTAAAATGTCAAAGCTGCATTATCTCAATTAAATCAATTTATACCTAACTTGGAGGGGAAAAAAAAAAACAAAACAGGGAAAAAAAAAAAGGTTAGAGACTAGCAATCATAAGCCACAAAATTATTTGTGATTGAAATAGTGTTATAAAACTGATAACTTTGCAAAGCTCTGTAATATAAACCATTCCTTAAGTAAAATGCCTGTGACATAAATTTGACAACCTCTCTTTTTATAAATTTACACTCTTGGAATCTTATGCAAGACATGATGCAACCTTTTCGACTACACATACGCATAAACACAACCTCATGCTATCATTTACAAATAAAATCACTATCAGTATACTTTTAATCACATGAGCAGAAAAAGGTTTGCCATATACATCTGTCATTGTAAGAAAAATACTTGATATTGTAAACAGAGTAAAAGACACTATATAGTAGTGATTATTAAAAAAATAGCAGCTTACATCTACCCTATATTTGGAAAAAAATGTAGTCACAAGATACAATAAACTGCAGGACTGGAGCAGCAGGGGAATTAGTGCAAGTATTCATCTTTTAAATAAGCTGAATCACTGCTATTAAAATAAACTTGAAGCAAGTCCTCTGTTTAAGATTTTTTTTTTAAATCTAAGGTAGTAAACATTTTGCCTCTTAATGGCAGTGTTATCAAATATATGCCAAAGATTTTATTTTAATAAAGAAAAATTACATGAGATACTTTTAATACTGGAGTTTGGTTACAATTATACATCTAAGCTCCTACAAATAATGATGGGCAACTCTCAGAGAAGCTGTGGCATGAGCCCTTGTCCAGAAAGATCTTAACCTCTTAAAAACGATCCCCCAGCTATACTTTGCTCCTTTTCACAATAGTGCACAATTTAACCATATTTTAGCTATGGTCTTAAAGCAACAGAAGATGCATTTTTTCCTCTTTTTTTGTCCTTTTTTTTTTTTGCATCCCTGTATTTTTCTTTTCTGTATTTTTGTGCCCTTCTATTCTTGAGTTTGGCAGAATTATGTCCCAAATAAGAAACTACTGCATTTTAGCCACGTCACCAGAAAATAAAACATAGCATTATACCCATTACTGTCATACTTCGTAGGTGAGCAGGACGTGAAATATCACGCCTTGAAGAATTTTTTTCTCTTCTCTCTCCATAATCCCTTTTCCACCCTCCCTCTGTTCACAAAATTGTGCTCTGGGAGCCACAAAATGTACCAAACATCATCAGGTTCAATCTACCTCTTCAAAGAATGCATTAAAATATGTTTCAAAGAAACATTTTTTTCCAAGGTGAAAAAAATATAAACAAGAAAATAATTCACTCCCTTACTTCATGCATCCGTAAACTTAACCAAAACAAAACAGAAAACCCAATGTTTAAAAGCAAAGAAAAAACTACTGCTGCAGATTTCTGTAAGTCCATTTTCTCTGTACACACAAACTGCTCAACTACTGAGAAGGAAAAGAAAAATACCCCACAATCCATTGTCATCATGGATTTAAAGGGGGGAAGGGGTAATGAAGGCTGCCATTAGTATCTTCTGAATTTGGTATGTATATGGGTCTGCTCTTGTATACGGTATATTTCTCTCTCTCTCGCTCTCTCTCTTCTGTTTTTCATATCCAAAACCTTTAAATGTTATTTTGGGGCACAGCAGATTCCAGCACTTGGTGAACAGGATTCACAAGCTGTGACAAAACTCTGTCATCCTCTTCAGGGTGTAATTTTTTTTTTCTCTTTTTTTTTTTTTTATATACAGTATATGTATATATTTCTTTTATGTTTGGCTGTAGTGGACTGGCCATGGTTCAATTGGGACTATAGCAGTACATGGGTCAGGGACAGTCATTTTGGCTATGTACACATTCATAGTCGGTCCATGGCTTCCAACTAGTAGCGCTATTTCCGTAGGTCTAATACACAAACCTGTAAGAAAAAGAAATACGTATACAGAAATTGCACATTGCACAATATTCCACGTTTGTACAATTCTGTGTGAAATATCTGAGCAAAACCTATGAAACAGATTGCGCAAGCTTCATCTTGCATGTCTTACCTGGTGATTTCTCCCCCCAATCTGTTGTTGAGGACTTTGGTTATGAGCACCCAGCCAGACCTGCTAAGGGTACTGCTGCCTAATGAATTACTATCAGAACATTAACAACTAGTTAATGTTCTAGTTCTGTCAGATACGGAAAGCTACTAGTAAAATATAATCATATAAAAGCTATGATTTTAGTCATCAAACTGTTCAAATGTGCCTCTATTTGCTTAGTTATTATGAGCTATAAGTATATTTAAAACTGCGGGAACGAGGAGGGCTTTTGCTAGCAAACGATATAAAACAAAATAAACCCAATATTTTTAAAAGAGCAAAAACTAAATGAAAACCAATCTGTTGCAAGTACAATCAGCCTCCTGGGTCAAATTAACTGGAAGACTGGAAAGGGTACACAGCATGTACATAAAAGGGTCATCTAGGGTAGAATGATAATTAATTTCTACTCGGGATATGCCTTGAGCTTTTGTTCCTTTTATGATATTGTCTATACTTATAAGACTAAAATGATATGAAACACCAATCAAAATTAATTCTCTAGAATTTAGTCTACTTAAAATTCAGAACTTCCTATTTTCTATTCTGAACTCTAACAAAGCGGTCTCACTTACCAGTATGGAGCATGCAGGACAGGAGAACGCTTTGGCATGTGTGTTAAGATACTACCTGAGACTCTGGACTACAAAGCTACCAGGATTGCTTTTTGCTGACATTTGTTACTTTAAGCTACAGCACTTCAAAATACAATTCCTTTATCACTCTTATTTTATTCTAATTTTGCTTTTCCTTAGGCTCTCTTCTCCTTTCTTTTAAAACCATGGCAAAAGAGAGGCAAGCAAAAAACGACTATTGTACTTGTTACGAAGAACTGCACGTTAATATTTTATTGTAGTACTTTGCAGGACAGTGTCAGAAGACCTATAGGAGGTGATGCTACAATACAATACTGAGATGACAGCGGGTGCGTTCACAATTAGTTAAACATATGATTTTATTCTCTGCTTCTTCTAAGCAATGGAAGCAGACTCGTATTTACATATAGCTCTTGTCATTTTTAAGAGCTTTTTAATTCTGAGAATTCAGAAATTTGTACTTTGTTTTGCTGCTCTTTCTTTTGAATGCAATGCAGAAGATATTTCATTCCTATCGTGCATAGGACAATAATATCACCTACACTGAACATTTTCACTCGAAAAGGGCAAAGAGGCAAAAAGGAACTTGTTTCCAGACTATAATGAAAAGACCAGCCACAATGAACACATTTCCATGGTAAGCCCCAGTAGGGATAGAAAATTTAAATTAGAGGCATCTTCACCTTCTGAGATTTTCTGAGGGTTTAAAACAATAATGCATTAAGCTGGAATAAAGACATATTCCCCTTTCAACATTACAGCACCCTTACATGCAAAAATCTACATGCGAGCTAGCTGTATTAAACTTCAGCTACAGAAGGAAATTTTGTCTCCATTGTTAGTCAAAAGATTTCCAGAAGATGCTTGTTGTTAGAATGTCAAGCTACACTTACTGAACCATCTGAAGCACTTGCTCCAACTTTGTCTCCTGCTGCATTCCAGCAAACCTCAAAGATCCCTCCTGTTCCCCGGTAACTGTGAACAAGGGCACCTGTCTAAAAAGGGACAAAACATGTAATTAACACAACAAAATCCAAGCAAACAAGTAAAATTTGTACAACATGCAAAACTTCCCCACTGCTTTTAAGAGCTGAAATTCTCAGAGGAAATGTTCCAGGCAAGGCTCGTGGACAATCTCAGCACTGTGTTAAAGGATGTGACAAACACAATTATCGTATCTTGATCTCTCGTGTTTGACAAGCAAAACTGGGGATGTTTATGACTACTTCCAATTACTAAAATGAGCCTTTCAAAAACTAATATCCAATTCCCAGTAGTCAGAGATCACATCTTGCCTAACAACAAGGTCTTTAAGACTTTCAGTTGCAGTCAGCCCTTTTTTTGCCAGAAATACAAAACAAGTAATAGTGACCTTTCTAAGAAAGTTCTGTAGAAACATTTTGTCATCATCGTCTTCTCTCACTTTACATTCTCGTTTTTCAGTGAAATTGAATGAAATAGCTATCAGATTTGTATGTTTACATCCAGTCATCATTTTTCACAGCAAACCTGTTTTATCAGGAGTTTAAAGTTCAGAGTTAACAAAGACAATTTTTGGATGCAACCCATTGGAGACACTTTGTTGAATACGTTTTGTTGCTGTTGGTTTTTTGGTTGGGGTTCTTTTAGGTTTTTTGTTTGCTAAGTAAAGATAACGTAAAGACAATTATTACTTCACCATAGGCAAGCACTTCAAAGAGAGAAATTAAATGTATATCCATTAACAGAAGTAACCTTAGAACAAAGAGAAAGCGAATCAGCGTGTTAGCAAAGGCAAAGCTCTTTGTGGCGGAAAACACGATGGAGCAAAGGTTGGAAGGGTGCTGATGGAAAAGACCAAAACACAAACTTCTAAATAGACAGAAGAGCTATACCTGTGTATTCCAGATGTGTACACATTTATCAAAGGAGCCGCTGGCCAGGTACCTGCCATCAGGACTGAAAGCTACACTGTACACAGGTTCTTGATGTTTTGTCAGAGTATGAATACAAATTCCTCTGTCTACATCCCATAACCTAACAGTAGAATCAAAGGATGCACTGTCAAGGGAAAAAACACAGATTAATTACATCTCAATTTGACATATTTTTGTTTCTAAAATAAACACAATATGATAAAGTATCCTACATGCTTCAAAACATTCTGTAAACCTACATATATAGAGAGTGAAGTAAAAATAATGCTTAACAGGCATTTAAAAACAGGATTAAATAGTACCTTGCTAACATAAGATTGGCATTTGGATTATTTGTTCCTGGTCCTGTAGGACTCCATTTGATAGTATAAATTTCTTTGTTGTGTGCTTGTAAATCATGGACACAACTGTCTTGTTTCATACTCCAGATCTATGATAAAAACAGACAAAAACACAAAGACATTTAGCACAATATTGTACTAAAATACATTTTACATCTTTCTTCTTTATCATTTGCAGCCTGACTGCTGCCTTTTAGGCCACTCAAAACATTTACTATGACTGCTGAGTTTCTAGAGTAATTATGACAAGAATTATTTCAGTACCCTCCAGTCTTTGAGTTTTAAGTACCTGATGGGATTAATGAGTAACAAAGGTACTGTCTATAGAAGCCAATCTGCATGTGCTAACTACAAGCCCCTTGAAAAGTGCAGGGATGATAACAGATGCTAAAATGAGAAGAGCAATATGTATATGTTCATGTCTGAGTTGACAAAATATCACAGTCCTATTTTTAAGTGAACTTCTTGCTACACAGATTGAGTGAAATAAAGGGATAGTAGAGAAATTTTCTGTTTTCATTCAAAGCCATAGATGCATACTGCAAAAAACATTATGGCATTTTCCTGGCTTATTAGGATTTGCATTGCCAGGTGTTTGTTCAGGACTTCATACAAAGGAGGAGTTCCTTAGGACTCCAACTCCTGCATGATAACCTTCAACAAACAAAATAACTTTATTCTATTAAGGGCTTGCATTGCATACAGAGGGGGTTTTGGAAGGCTTTTATACCTTTTCCTAAATGTGAAACTTGATATTGTAGTTAATCATCCGAATGCTTTTTTTTAATGATACCTGGTTTAGTAGTGCTTTTAGCTCACCTCTTGTTAGAAAAAGCTAACAGGAGCATGTTTAAGCTCAACTGTATTTAAGATGCAATTGGGGTGTATGTTTAAATGAATGATACTTTTCAGAACTGGTGCCTCACTGAAGGGGAAATTGATTTTCAATGTGCAGACAGAATTAAAATTGTATTTCCAGTTTAAATTGACAGGATCAAAATCTAGCTTCTCTTCCCAAAACTAGTATAGATGAAAAGAGTCCATATTAGCTGCCCTAGAGAACATCAAGTTGGCGTCACAAGAGAGAAAAATAAATCAATCGATCACTAGGCATCTTCCATATGCTTCAAAACCTGACATTCATTCCTACTGCCACTGAAAACTAAGTGATCCACAAGCGATTAGTGATGCATAGACTTATCTACAAGCAATTGGTCTTCCAGTTATTCTTGAACAAAATGATAAAATTCTTTCCAGGCTGGGCTGAAATCAAAACAGCTACCAAGAAGTTAATTGCCTGAATTGCCTGAGCCCACAAACGGTGACATGTTCCCAGCTGTCACCTCTCTACTCACTGAGATGCAGCAGCAGCAGCTTGAGCTCTAAATTGGAATTCATCTCACCTGAGTTTCAGCTGTTTAAGTATTAAATATCTAGCTTAAGCTGGCTACTTTGACTCCATCCATTGCCAACGGAGAATGACTGATGCTCTCAGGGGTTTACTCATCACACGTGACTTAGACACTTAACTTAAGAAAGGATGAATTGCTCTTCAGTGGTGCTAGACACTCTGTTGACTAAAGATGTCTAGACATCTAGTTTTAGACTGGAAGCTTAACGCTTAAATGTTTATATTTAGATAAGGTGATTTCCACTGCAAGTGCCTGACTGTGTGCCAGCACAGGAGGGGATATCTGGCTACTCGTTCAGCCATTCCCTGTCTCTGATTAAACAACAGTGAGCTAGATGGAAATAGCCATCCCAAGGGCTACTAGCAGGACAGCGCTGTCAACATAAAAAACCATATCCTGAAACTCTACTAAACATAGTGCTAAGCACCTACTAAATATAAAGCAGTATGGGAGTAATGGAAAAGCATCTGTAACGTGGAAACAGCACAGGCCTGTCAGGCATGAACAGCCTCATTTCTTCTAGTGCATCTAACCTGGTGGTATTTTTTTATGGATCTCTAGTGCACCTTGAAGTCATATGTGTAAGTTACAGTATCCTCTCTGCATTCAGAAGTTTACCCTAGTTCTACAAGAAAGCATGTTGCTATGAATTATTTGGAGGAAAAGTGTAGGTGCAATTGAAAACTGTAGAATGACTCCTGATGAACTGGAAAAACCAAGGAGTACACACAGTCTCTTAAGAAACAATATGCCAGAGTTTTTAACTAGAAAGAAGGGGAAAACAGAAGAAAACCAGGCAAGGAACTAGTCACCCATTCTTGTATGTGTTACACGACATGCATTCCAATTCTTCCTTTTAACCAAAAGCAACCATCAAGTGTGACAGCTTAATGATTAATGACCTGATTCTGTAAACAGCTAAAAGCACCTAATAAATCATGCTCCAAGTCTTAGGGTGGCAGCCTGTAACAAGTTCTCTGGACCAAAGCTTGGCTCTGATTAACAAGGATTTGCTAAGATTGCCTAATCTTGTTATATTAGGAAAGAACAAATATTAGACGACATGGCAAGTACAGTGATACTGCTGAATTGCTCGAGCTAATGGTTTGCATTCCAGAGTCCTACAAAGACAAGAGCTAGTACCAGAACTCCCCTTACCTTTAGAGTCATATCATCAGAGCAGGATGCCAGAAGATTACCAGTTGGATCCCATTTGATTGCGTTTACTTCATTCTAAAATTGAACAGTGAGAGTAAGTTGGAGTCTTCACTTCCATTACAAATGACAGCTTACAAAAGATAAAGTTGGACAGCAGTTATGAGTATTTGTATAACTGTCAGTATTTTAACATTTAATTTTAATTCCTAGCTTTGCCTTCAATAACAACAACTTTTTGCTATCTGTTCATCACATTTTCCCATGCATGCTCTTACACAACATAGGCTGTGCATAGCAAAGTCTTAAAGTTACCATGTTTGTTCTTCTAAAGCTCACTTTTGCTATGCCATCCTGGCACTGGTAAAAAAAGCTGCACATGGGAGTAAGAATTGTTCTAATATGATAGAGACTAGTTACCATATGACCTTAACTATGACCACCTGCGTATGTATATCTATTGCCTGTTGCCAAAGACCAACCATTACACAAGTGCTGTATACTGACAAGTATACTGGGCCCCCAATCTCTCATTAATAAAAATATCATATAGCAACTTTATTTTTCCAGTACTTACTGTGTGACCCTGGAAGGTTTTGATGGGCCTATCTTGTCCTAGTTTACAGACATGAATACACATGTCTGTACTGCAAGAGGCAAATGTGTTGTTACTCTGCCAATCAACATCTAATGCTGGTGCTAAAAGAAAAAGAAAGATATTTAAAACTATGGTATGTATTCTGCAGGAGTTTGATTTGCAAATTCAGCATGCACCACCTTAGAACAAATGCCAACAGGAAGCAACCATTAATTTTACAGCAGTTCTAAAGATAATCAAACACTATGAACAGTGAGAAATGCAGCCAAAACCGGTCTTACACAAAGAAATGAAACAAAATTTAATAGAAGTCATTAAAACATGGAACATATCTGAAATGAAACAGTTATTCAGAAGAAAGTGCAGCAGGACAACAAGCTGTAGTTAAGTCATCTATAAATAAATCTCAAGAGTCAGCACGAGGAACAGGTTCCCACAACTTAACACATCGTCATGCATGAGCTCATCTCCACTAACAGTCCATGCTTGTGCTGATAGATGGCAGCCAGTGAAAGGTAATGATTTATTTCCTTTCTTTAATTCCAGCATTATAAGGTGTGGTAACTTGAAGCTTAATCACGGACAACATATTTCATTTGATCAAGCCAAGATATTTATGGCAGATAGCACACAGAATTGCTTGGAGTAAATCAAGAATTGATGTTTTTGATTGTTGTCATGCCACTGAAAATGTAGTGTGAGCGGAATAATAAGTGGAAACGAAACACATTTCTTAAAGGCCCTTCAATGACATGTTTGTCATCCTCTCTATTCTATTTTCCAGCTGATTCTGGCAGGCTTGCACAGCATGCAGCCCACAAAGCAATTTGTCTGACCTCCTGAGAGGCTGCACTCTCATCCCAGCTGGCCAGTGAACAGCCTTTCAGCTGGTTTGTGGGCAAACAAATTGGGGACAGCACAGCAGGCAGCGCAGAACAATGGGATGCGGAGCTGGGATTACTGTAGCAGGAAGATGACAAATGCAGTCCTTAGCTGATAAACAGAAATCCTTCGTGGCCCACCCACTTGATTTGTCTGCCACTGTACTACAGAAAGTCAGTAATATTTGGATTATCTCTTATGACTTCCATAGAACTGCAATAAAATTGTGAGTTACAGTTATAAAATCAGAGCAATTCTATCTTTGTTTACATTCTCAAAATTCATAAGACTACAAATATGGGAGTCAGTATCCAAAGACTGCCTGTAAGACTTTAAAATGGTGTAAATAAGCACCATAAACTTCAGAATTTTTTATTTATTTTAATAAATAACACTTTCTTTGTCTTTTCAGATGACAATCCTGAATGATCAAAATCAAAACTTACCAGAATGAAAAGGAAACTGCTGCTTGGCTTCACCAGTGTGGGCATCCCAAATAATTGTGGTCTGTATTAAACAGATAAATAAACAATAAACAAACTTGTACAAATTGCTAATTTCCCCACAACTACCCCCATTCACATGTATCAGACTACCTAGCCTACTCCCCATTGCCCAAACCTGCTCCCAATTATGTATTTCTAGTGCTTTACCCAGTACTAAAGGAAATGGTATTAGACATACAGACAACAGTAGAAAGCCTTAATGTGTTGCAATATTAGAAAGGTGTTTAATCACAACATTTTGGGGTCTGGAGGGAAGAAGGGGGTTGTGGGCTTTTTTTTTTTCATAAACAAAAATGAAATAGATTTATCTCCTTAGTCCTATTTATATTCTTGTAACCCACTCCACACACCTATTTTAATTTCAAATACTTGTATATTCAAATTGTAATTTAAAATAATCATTTGTCCCTAAGGAGATCTTTACATAAACAATTAGTCTCATACTTAAGAATCTGAAAGATTTGATTTAAGGGTGTAATTTTGTTCTGAGTTGTTCTCTGCCAATACTTCTGACAGCCTTCTGATGAAAGAAATCTTACATGACAAAATTAGTATTTTATAATCACTATATTATACGCCAATATTGTTGACCTACCTCAATGATCAATGAAAATTTTGACACTGAATTCAGTGGAAGCATGAACTGACCACACAAATTATTTATGGAAAAGAAGCATAAGGTTGGGTCAATCTTTCTGCTAATGCAGAATATTTTTCAAAGCATAATCTCAGTTGCTTTGTCCAAGGAGTTTTATTGACTGAAACGAGGCTTCTATCTCCTCCAGAATATTCTTCTGCAAATTAAAGCTGTATCTCCACAAAGATTTAAAAACTGGCATAAGCCATCACAGCTGCCAAAAGAAGAAACCCATCCTTTCCACGCTTTGAGACATCTACTTTTCCTTCCTTTGTGCCAGCACAAGCATTTATAAAGCTGGGCACTAAAGCAAACCAGGTTAAATGCGTGCAGCAAAAAAATAATAAATAAAGGAAAAAAACTACTACTTTACAATGACACTGCCAGTTTTAAGTATTGTGGGCCTGTGGTCTTACTGAGCTTGCAGTTTGCCAGTCTCACTAAGAGAAAGCCTGTGTTTACTTCTGCACCTTGAATCAGTTACAGAGGAAAAATTAAACTCTTCTTACTCTTTGAATAGTCTGTTCTATTCTTTGAATTCATCTTAAGTCTATTCTTCATCACTATGTGCCCTTTCTACCATTCATAAAATCTCTCACACTAACAACAGCTCTGAATTTAAAGACCTTGTGAGTCTTTAAGTTTGTTTAGAGGTGTGAAATAAAACACAGTTAAACAATGAGCTTCATGGCATTACGCTACTGGCACCTCCCCAGTCAGATATATTGACTTTTCTTATGTTCCAGCTCTAACCTTTTTAATCGTTCTCAGGCTTGACTGATATCCAAATCAGCCTGAACCCTATTCCTCCAGTACGATTTTTTTCTGAGGCTTTGCATAAAGCGCTTCACTAAATTTTAGAAGATTTGGTTTTACAAAGGTTTAATGTTCCCGAGTTCAATGCACTTACTTTCCAACTTACACTAACCTAATTGGGAAGAGACCCAGGGACACTGAAATCTAATAAATTAAAATATCTCAGTAAACTACTATAAAACACAAGGAAACATAGCTAGCATAACAAGTTCTTTGTAAGTACATAGTTACATCTCATGCCTTTAGTTTAATTTACTCACTTTCTATAGCTTTGCTATTATGCTTACAATTAGATTATAACGGTGAAGGAAAGAATTTTAATTTTACCAAAGATTATCTCACCTTGTCCACTCCTGCACTTAAAATGAAGTTTCCTTTCTTGTTCCATTTTAACGCAAATATAGGACCTTTATGTTGCCCTAAGGTGCTGGCAAGATTACCTGAAAATTTATATTGATATGAATACATTAAAAAAATAAAAAACTATGCTGTGAGCCACAATACAGGAAAATATACTGGAAATTAAAAGTATTTCACTTACCATCTTTAGTCCATATCCTTGCAAAGCCATCGTAAGACCCAGTTGCTAGAAGTGTACCTTCACTCTGCCAGCAAAAAGGTTATTTTATTTATTTATTTTTACTGTATAACTCAAAGCTAAAGAGCACAAAGCAAATTTCAGGTAGAATACATCTGCATAAGATTTATGATATTTATTCCATTGACTACAACTTATTCAAAAGAAGTCCCTGAAGTACAATACAAGAAATTACAATGCAACTCAAAAATAGAAATATTTCAGGAGCTGTAGCAGAGGATGCACAGTTGCTGTCACTTAAAATTTGACTATGCAGAATTATAGGTACGATTTTCTCGGAGTATTTTGAGCACTGCCATTTCTACTTACGTTCCAATCCAGCGATGTCACATCTTTGTTGCTGGGTACATCCTGCCCTCCTTCTCGTATACAGTGTCGAAGTACCAGCTGCGTAGAGCCGCTCGTGCTGTTTTCACTGAGGTTCCATATCCGTGCTGTCGAATCTCCAGATCTACAAAACAGTTAATGAGAATATAACTCCTTCTCCCACTTAATTCCTTTTAAACAAGTATTCCTTTCAAAACAGCAAACGTTGTGGCATTTGATGTAGAGGGCGTTGGGGCAGGTATTATTTTAACTTGTGACCATCAACATACGGAAGTATGCCAATGAGCATTGATACTACGTACATACATGGTTAATGCACATACCCTGAGGCCAAAAGGTCACTAACGGGATTCCAGGCACAGATGAATACTTCAGATTCATGGCCACGCAGCACCACTGCCTTGTTGGGAGGGATTTCAACATCTCCATCAACTTCCATCATATCTGTGTGATTATCTGCATTATGGGAAACAACAGTAGAGAGAGGTGGATTTTAATATTTTGGGACAATACATTGTAACTACTGTATGGCTTATATTCCTCTGGGATGAGCGTAACAATTAATTCACAATTTATGTGGATCACATATTCCTCTGGGATGAGCATAACAATTAATTCACAATTTATGTGGATCAAAATTTGGCAAAGCTGTAATGTTCCTTTATTGTTCCAGTTCCAGTTTATGAAGTACTATAAACAGATGGGGAGTTTCAAAAATGTGAGAAAGCTCTTAGCCCTTCTAAATGTCAGCATCCAAATGGGTTTAATTTTGAAACTTCAAAATTGAGGCCAAAAGTTAATTTTTTGCTATGTTAAAAAATAAACACTGATGTTAAAAATACTCATAGTTTTTCAGGCATGATACCGCGTAGTACAATATGTTACTAGTCTATCTTGTGCTTTAAAAATATGTTTATGACACATTCGTTTTCAACAATCTCTTTTCACCAATTGCAGTCAAACAGGTTTTAAATCTACATCTCAGACACTTCATTTACAAAATGGTTTTAATTAATATAATAACATTTGGTGATACGGTAAACTGATAACAGAGCTTTTTAAACTGCATCAGTAATTACCGTGGAATTGTGGCAATACATAGCTTTCTGCATGGAAGTGATGTTGAATCCATATTGTTCTGTAAAACATACTGGGGGTAATTCAACTGACAAAACAGTTTTCTTGGCAGCTACTATCAATCATTTCCTATTATTAAAAATAAATTCACACTGAGTGTAAATGCAAAATATAAAAAATTCTGAACAGTTCACCTGCTCCATATTTATTCACTCTGGTTAAACAAACAGTTTCACATCTATTGCTTAATTTAACATTAAGGGTTTCTGTCACTGTTTGTAAAAGTAAGAAAACAGAAAAGGCTATTAGAACATGCATATTTCTAAGAAAGCGCACCATATAAAACATCGCTTCAACTGAAGAGAATCAATGCCAACATAATTTGGTGTACCAGCCAGTAGGGGTTGCTGGTACATCACATTTAACAGTGGCTGAGATCTGAAGTTTACTTTTACTCTATCCAGTTCACAGTTAACAAGTAAATATTCTTTTGAGATTTTTAAATGAAAGCATTGAAGTAGACAGCTTATTTGTTTAAGCCAAAGATTATATTTCCAGTTTATTTATCATATATAATAATGAAAAAAACTAGTAAAATCAGCTGTAAAATGCGAAACTTGTACACGGCTTGATATGAATATTTTCTCAAAAATGTCTTTTCTTCAGGTGCTTTCACAGCAAGAGCTGTAACTCCCCCTCTCAAATGTGTAATTCAGACTTCCAGAACAATATTTTCAAAAAAATCACATTTTAATGCCTGACCTGAACTTTTCTATACTAAGCCTGATTGTCGCCTGAACTTTTCTATACTAAGCCTGATTGTAAGGTACGTTCCTTTCAGCAGTAATGACAAATGAAACTCACTCGTTTCCCCAATCACGACTAAAATAGAACCAATGAATAAACAAACCTGCAAGCAGTTGCATCAAATAATTCTGAATAGCAAATCATGAAAACTGATACAGATAAAGGAGACGAATGACACAGGATTTGTCTCAGCAACCGTGACAAGGAAGTCTGTCCTACAGAGGGCCGGTTACAGCTCTCCAATTCATGGGGTTTGCAGAACATGTCAAAAGTAGTTTGCAGAGCTTCACAAGCAATGCTCAGTTTTAACCAGCTGCGGATTAGCAGACTCCTCTCCTCATTCCTTGTACAGGGGCCAAGGCGGAGAAGATGCAATATTTAAAGACTTGCCTCTGATTTTTTTTTTTTCCTCTTTATGCAAGAGCTCTCAGAGACTCCTGTGAAAAACCTTCAGATGATGAGAAAGGAGTAGTACTGGAAGTGACACTGGTCAATGGAATATTGTGAATTAATGAATTCAGAAGTTTGCCTCTCCTCCTGCAATTGCAAATATCAGACTGGGGACAGTCAAAGTTGAGACACCATCTGTTAAAGTATCACCTGTGACGAAGGTATTCTCTGCAAGCTGAAGGGTTACTAGTACCTCTGTACATTTACCTCATTGCCTACTAGCTCGTACTATGAGCTCATACTATGATAAATGACAAGGAAATGACGTTAACATAGGTTAAGGTCATTTCTGTCTCAACTTACTTGCTATAGTATGTGCTCCATTCTCTTCTCCATTTGCCGTATTTTCTCCATTTTTCGCTGATCCCTGTTGGTTAGTCGCGGCTGCAGCTGCAGCAGCTGCTGCCTGCTGTTGTGCAAGTTTATCTCTGTAAGCCTGTTGTCTTGTCTGTACCACATCAGGCATTACTGCATCTATCAGTGAGAGAGACTCTATCGGCCTACCATCAAACAAGGTACCATCCTAAATTACAGCAGAGGGAGAAAAAAAAGACAACACCAAGTACAAATTAACATTATGGGCAAAAATTCCAAGGAAAACTAAAGCAAAAGTTTTGATTTAATATAATAAAATAGTTTACAAATGGTGCTGGAAGTGATCTCTCATCACTGTTGTGGTTAGGATTGGAATTTTAGTCTAAAGTGACACAGGCCTCTCGCAGAGCTTCTGGAATCAAAAGTTATATGCTTTGAGTTTGCTAAATTGTCTGCTAAACCAAAAAATTCTGTAAGCTATCTATGAATATGATTTCAAACATGAGTGGCTGCAACAAAATCTAATGGTTTGTTTGAAGAGCTGCAAACATTGCAAGTCAGGTCACTGGCTTGTGAAGTTATTCTATCCTATTAGACTAATACTTTCCATAAACATATTATCTGGAGAGTTGACTAGTTTTCTTCCTTTTTCTAAACAGTGCTGGCATGCTTTCAAACAACAAGGAAGAATTTTATCCTGAAATGGACAAGACCCAGTTAAAAATACCCTTATACATATGCTAGGGCTTTGTAAGGATCTATTTTTAGGAGCTAGAAGGATTCCTTGCAATAAATATAGGGTCTCCTTCTTCTATTCCAATCACTTGCTTTATTTTTCTGAGGCTTCCGAAGGGGAAGGATTTGCTTCACTGGGACTATGAAAACTACACATAAAAAGCAGACATAAGGGAGACTGGAAAGAGAACAGAATTAGTGAAAAAAATAGTTTTGTTCTGTAATATAACTGACACATACAAAAGCTGCTAACCTTCCAGGCATAAATGAGAATGGAAATTGAGAGCAAGTATCTGCAGCATCAGGCAGGAAGATACATAGCTTTCTGTACTGCTGGAATAACCATTTAAACATCAAATTTAATAGCTCCTGCTCAAAATGAATTAGCCAGCAGAGGCAAAAAGCAAACTGGCATATACCTTATCCTTCCTGCCACAAACTGAAACCCTCTCTCTATTTGGAAACCTTGCCTTTGGGCTCTCATTACTTCATTATAACAACGCATCACCCAAATGAGAGCTGCATAGTGCTCTCCCACCTCCCTAGTGCAAGTCTACAAAACTAAAAATTAAGAGGTTACTTGTCTCAATGATTATCTTATTGCACTTGTCTGGATTTACTACAACATTATATTAGGGTAAAAACTCTACAGACAACGGACCTTTAAGCAATGAGCTAGAACACCATGCCTGGTGTTGTGTGGCTGCACTGGGCAGAACCCCTACCCAGTTATGTCACTCCATTCTGGTTCCACCACTGGAGTCATGGTGAACACCAGCAGTAAGGAATCTGAAGTAAAAGTAGATAAATAGGATACAAGAAAGTTAAGAAAAAATACTAACATTCAAACTTACTGCAAGCAAGGACTTAATGCTCCTGTAGGCAAAGCCTCCTTACCTCATTAATACTGACTTCTGCCTCTACATACTGCAGACCTTTCTGGATGATGGAAATCAAAGCAGCTGGTGGCACCAGAGCACCATTTATATTAGACTGGCTGATATGGCTCTCTATACCAAAGGTAAATGCTGAATGGGAAAACCCTAAAGACAAGGCAAAGACATCAGAATTGATTTATAGATAGACAATGCTACTTGCCATAGCACTGTAGGATCGTCCGTTTACAAACCTAAGCAAATTATATAAAGTTATAGCATGCTTATGAACTACAAAAAAACCTCATCAAAACACCTCTGTTTTTTCCCTCATGTTTCTACTTTAAATGTACAAAAAGAAAAAAAACAAAGTTTATATATAAACACAGCAATTATTAATTACAGTATCATTGGCAAAACATTTGTGCATGAGTAAATATAAAAATATAAAATATATAATTTGCAATAGCATTTACATATATTTATATATTCTCGAACTATATATATGTATTGTATCATATATGGTATTTAATAAAATATATATTTCCAAGACACGAAGACTCAC
This sequence comes from Aptenodytes forsteri, assembly GCF_000699145.1. Classification (NCBI taxonomy): domain Eukaryota; kingdom Metazoa; phylum Chordata; class Aves; order Sphenisciformes; family Spheniscidae; genus Aptenodytes; species Aptenodytes forsteri. Next base: position 5,540,223 of record NW_008796193.1, read on the forward strand.
TTGTTATTTTTACTCATTGATTTATTATATATGAAAGTGAAATGGATCTGTACGTAGAACAGAATTCACTTCATGGTACAGTGCTGTCATAATGGTGTATGTTTTGGCACTTAGAACTACATCAGTATTGTGCACTGATTAAGAAGTGGCAAGCATGTTATAGTGCAGCGCTGGTAGTTGCTTGCTATTTATTTGATCACCCTGAAAAGGCAAATTTAACCTAGAGAAAAAACCAGTTTCTTCAGCAAATTAACTTTACTGTCATGGAATTTTTTCTTAAACTACTTTTTTTTTTTTTTTTCTTTTGCTGTCAAGTAACTAAGAAGCTGCCTGCAAACTTTCAAATAAAAATACAGCAATTTTGTAAGTTTGGCTTCTGTGACAAAAGCAATCTGCAACTAGAATAAGAACGTGTAATAGTTTTCAGTAAGTTCAGGCAGAACAATGAGTTTCTGCTTTCTTCTGACAAGCAGAGACTGAAAGACTCTGCCATCCACCATTGCTTCTGGTGCTTCTTTGTCTCAATTTGAGAAGTCCATGAGCAGTGGACATAAGCAGTGGGCAGATGTTGCAACAGTCAAATGCATTTTCAAGAAGCCTGAAGCCACCCATCAGCAGTCACTAAACAAAACTAAGAATCAGTAGATGTTGAAACAGCAAGGTAACATATATATTAAAGCTGACCCTTATGCTGTTACCTTAAGATTGGAGTTTATTTTTGCTTTAATATGCAGACTTCTTTTATGTATTGCTAAGATCATATTCCCTCCTGCCAGCTGACAATCATCATTTGTTCATTTACCGGGGCATGCCCCGATTTCCAGTCACATCTACCCGTTCTAAACGTAGGCTGCTTTAAGCAATCAATATCATAGCTGTAAGTAAAAGATAAGGTTGTCTCTTACATAGCTTCAAGAACAACCACCACCACAAAACCCCCTGCAGCCATATGGCTGCATCTAGAAACCCAAACATGCAACACAAACTCAAACTGCTGATCCGACTGGGTTTGGGAAGTTTTAGAAATAAACTGTCCAAGGGAACACTACTGCATTCTTGCTTGTATTTTACAGACACAGTCAGATTGGACAAATACGACAGGAAAAAAGTTTCTTTTCAAGTTTGACAATATTCAACTGTCTTTTGCTCTTACTCCTAAGAAGCAGGGGCCTTTGGCTAGCCTGACACCAAAGGACAAAATCCTCCAAGAAAGTGTCCTGCAGGGAGGGAGGCTTTTGAGAACCTAAGAGTTATTCCTGTAAAAAAATCTGTTTATCTGTATTTAGATTCAAATTATACAAGTCATATGGTCACAGTTACCACATCTTCCTTTGAAATACAGCAACATCTGCCCTCCCACAGTCACATCCAGGCAAGGAATTCAGCCACGCAAGACCAGCACACAGGAGCACCATCACTCCAAGACAGAACAGGGAAAAAACAGTATTTTGGTGGTCATCCTTTTTTCTTCTTCAAGTAGCCCCAAAGAAAACGGTGCAAAGTGTCATCATCACCCTGTAGATAAGTGGTCTCCAGGAAAATGCATTTCTAGCAATCAAGTGAGTCCTTAGTTGGTTGATTGCCATCTGGAGACTCCAAATGACTAAATGTGATAAAGTTACAGAAGGTAACTTGGCAGGAATTCATTCTCTTGTTGAAAAGAAACACCAAGAAACAGTTCAGACAGAAGCACATGCCTACTGGCAAAATAATTAGATGTCTCATTTGCTAAAGCCAGTTGCAGATGAATACCAAATAAATTATGCATTGTTTAACAACCAGAATTATAAAAACTTACCTGACTCTTGCAAGTATCTATATACCAGGAAGTTAACCTCATCACTACTTATACTCATCTTTATTCCCAGTTAAACCATGAGGTCACAACAAAGGACACAACCCTGAAAATAAAAAAGTAGGTCAATTAAATATTTTTAGTACCCAATACATATTTCTAAACAAATGCTATATTTATAAAAGTAAGTAGCTCCCTGGCAGCATAGACAATGGTTTTATTTTATAATGCAAATAAAACTACTGTAGTCATTAAAGAGTCATTTGTCTCACCACAACATAAAGGTCAGTAAATTAAATATTGAAGGGCCGGATTCTCAAATGATACAAATTGGTACGGACAGGGGAACTATGACACTTAATACCAGTACTAAAAAGGCTTCATTTCACAGGTTTTTAAAAAATAATCAAGTGAGTTTCATCTAATCAACATTATTGCTAGGCAACACATTTTTCAAAATGTGGATTTCTCTCTGCCTGGCTAAAGAAGACCGAGAACTTGGATTCACGTTGGTATCCAGGCAAGTTCTCACTTTTACTTTCTACTTCAGTCTTCAGGTACTCCTCCTCTAGTCAAAAGGTGCAATATGGGCTACAACACTGTATCTGTTCAAAGAAAGCTCAGCTATTTCCACTAAAAATTAGAAAACGTCTCAGCCATACACTTATGCTATGCAAAAGGAATTCTTGAAATTAGAGACAAGCTTTAAACAGACCATTTTTAGTAACATTTCTCTAGGCTTTCAATCAATCCTTTAAAAATATTGATGGATATATGTACACAATTTTCCCTTGATTTTATTAATGGTAAATATTTAGCAAGACAAATAATGTATCAGACTATATATACTTTTGATAACAAATTTGAAAATATGAAGCAATAAGAGTCTTTGAAACATTAAGATGAAGAGACAGAATACAGTATTTTTCCTAACTTTAAGCTTCATTTTTGAGAACATTCTCATGACTTCTGACTGTTTGAAGATCCTGATCTTTCCATGAAAACTAGTAAACAAGTAAAAACATCAGCTTCCAGAACATAGTATGAAATAAGGTCTATCTCCTGTTCCTAGCATCTGCCCAGCACTTTTCATCAGCAGACCTTCAAGGTTTTTACCCAGCCACCCACCACCATCGTTTTCTTCTATGGAACTGGAGTCTGAGAAGGTAAGCAACTTTCCTACTGCTATTTGACAAAGTCTGACCTGGATCTGATATAAAAAAAGGACTAGAGAAGAGGCTTTCTTGTATTGTTCAAAATAAAAATCTTGCTACATGGCTGTGTGGTCAGGCCATTAACCACTGTTGTTCGAAGTGGGACCGCAGTGAACGCAGCAGTAAGCAACAACTACAAGGTTATGATTGGCATTATAAAGCTACCATACATGTTCTTTCTAGGCATCTTTTCCTAGCAAGATTTCCCAAGGAAACAGGAGAAAATGAACACACTCTCTTTCTTATCACCTAACTTCTGAATTTTACAGTCAATTGCAACCAAATTTGACAGTGGGAAGAGCTCTCCAAGATGTGACTTTCCTACAAGTCCCATAAAGTTGTAGAGGAAAGACGCAATTAAACTCCTCAAAAAGAGGAGGGGCTACAGGATAAACTCAGACATCAAAAGGAGCGCGTTTGCCCGAACCCACACAGGAACCCTGGTGAGTCAATGAGCACATGGACACCCCCAAACCCACCCCAGCTGCGCAGCCACCCACACAGCTAATAGCTGGGGGTAGAAGGGAGAGCAGTGCGCACTGCCCGCTCGGTTTGGAAAGGGCACAAGAAAAATGACACAGTCCAAGAGCTACGCAGGGAGGGCTCAGACCCAGCTGGGACCAGCGGGACCCGAGTGGGAGAGCCAGGGTTATCCCGCATGGGAAACAGGGGGCTGTACACGATGCTGGATGCGTCCACAGAAACCCAGATCTCGTGCTTATAGAGCAGGTTGAGCATACCGCATTGCCGAAGGCGTGGAAGATGGCTTTAGTTTCTTAAGGGAATAAATAAAAATGCAGAGCTACTTAAATCCTTCTCATTTCTAAAGGAAAAATTGTTTCAGTACAGTAACTTCTAGATAGTGCAACACACCTTGTAAAGAAAGGTACATTGATACTAACCCTACCCCACCCCAGTGATGCCTCACATACAAGGCATACCTGCCAAATTACAATATACTTTGAGGGCTCGGTTATTGAGCAGTGTGTGAAATGAATGTCATTTTTAGCCATTTCATGCGTTAGCAACCAATTCTACCACGTGCAGGACAAAACACTAATTTTATTCAGCCATGTTTTGTTGTCATACCTGGTGCAAGCCATCTTTATTTAAGACTGCCTATTACAGAGAAGTTCTGTAGGAAGAGGAACAATATTCTTCTTCATAAAAGAGGTAATTAAATTTAAGACTCATAAGGAGAAGCCTTTTTACATTACATACACACACAAAAGGTAGTATTTGTTTCATGGGTCTGTTACTGATTTTTAAAATCTCACTGCATCATCCAAAAAGATAGATCAAAATGTAGAAATCAGATGAAAGTGCTATGTGCTACATAGAGAAGACCTGCCTTATTAATATAAAGAGTGCTCCCCACCTAAAGCAGAATTGTGGAGATGCCACATAAATCCACCTGTTATGTAACTAGATAGCTAAAGAAAAAAAGCTAACGTTTTGCTTGTTTGTCAAAAGTGTTATTCACCTTGCCCGAGTCAACTGAGTATCATTTTTCAAGGCTGGTTCAAAGTGTTTTCCACAAGATGCTTTGGTAAGGCAAGGAGGAGTACTGCCACATGCTGTCCTGCCTGGCTATCAAGAGATGGCAGTGCAACACTGGCTTTTGTACTGTGACAACTAGAAAAACATAGAAATGTGTTCAATAAATACATGGCTTGCCCGATGAGGACATGAAACTGAAAAGCATGTGAAAGGTTCCATTTTTTTACCAAGATATTGCTTTATCCATTTTTTTGGTGCTTATTTAAATTTTCTGAAAACTCGTTTCTGTATTTTCCCCCCCATCACAGGCCCAGTTGCTCAGCCAGCACCCCAGAGACAACCATCACCCAGCTATCGGACAGCCAAGGGAAGTGAGGAATTGTGAGAAGAATAAGCAACACCAAACCACCTTCCTCCCCATCCCAAAAGCAAGCTATCACATTTAAGAGAAAATACAGCAGAAGTACAGATAGGAGAAGATACAATAATTATTTCCCTTTGACAAATTTTGAATTGATACCAGGCTTGATTCTGGCTGCCGTGCTTATGCTGCTGACCCTCGAAACTAGGGGGAAAGCCAAACATCCCCCAGCAAAGGGCTCTGCAGTGTGGCCACCTCCAGCCCCGGGAGCAGACTTTGCAGACAGCTGAAGAAGCAGCGCAGAGCTGCGTGAACCCCATTGCATGCAACAGGGAAGCTGCTGCTGTTGCCAGCCCTAGGAACTGTGCTGCCTCCCTCCTTCTCGCTCACAGCTTCCTGGGAAGTAACCAGTGGGAATGACCCGAGATAGTGGCAGTGAGGAGATGACAGTGAAAAGGAGCAGAGGTGGGATGGAGGTGGGTGGGGTCAGTGGCACCGACCCCAAAGCCACCAGCCATGTTGCTCTCAAGTGCTCAACATGCACAGCCACCCCCTCACTTCATGCTGAAGTTACAACTTGCCAAGGATGTCTGCCAAAGAAAAACAGTAATGGGAAAGAAAATAAACCTGCTAACCTACGAACCACTTGAACTCCATTTTCCCTAATGCCCCAACATGGCCCCAGGGCTTGTTTGGGAGGTGACGGAGAAGATTTCTTAAAAGTGGCGTCATGTAAATGGAGACAGAAACACGAATAGAGGAGGAAAGGCTGAAAAGAAGAAAATTAGAGGAGAAAAAAAAAGAGTTATCTTTATGTATGCACCCATGCATATACACACATACCCCACATGCTAACAAATCTACTTCGTTAATTCTGGTTTATTTCCCCAAAATCCACTATTTCCACGTGCAATCGACTACTTATTTTGGGCACTTAATAGATATTAATATTGCTCTTTATTTTAGATACAGCAATTAAATATCTGAAAAGACACAGAAAAATGAGCCAAAAATAAGTAGGAATGACACATAATTCCTACCAGTCTTAGATTTCTAGCCTAATTTGCAAAGGGCCCATTAAAAATATCTCAAGGTATTTGTACCTGTATGTCGCAAATCCATTCTGAAAATGAACAAGATCCTTGACGCCCTTTTTTCTGGCCCCTATAAAAATTCCAAGTCTTCCTCAAAACATTCTGTGGATTTATAGGAAATATGGCAAAGTACAATGCACCCACACTACTGTTTTAGCTCCAAGTGTGCTTTTAAAGGAAATCTCTCCCACTTGCCCCTGCTTTTGTTTTGCGCCTTGGAGCAGTCGCAGTGCATGTAAAGTAGATTCCTTACTGGTAAAACTAGGATTAAATTAAAAAACCAAACCAAACCAAGAAAACCACACAAAAAAAAACAAGTTAAAAAAAAAAAAAAAAAAAAAGGGTGAAGGGATGTGCACAAGGGCTTATGAACCATGCCCAAATTGCTCATGGGCTTCCAGTCCCTGGACCACACCAGGATTGATATTGACTTCTCAAAACAAAGTCCACTTCAGCACGCCTCTTCTCAGGCTCTCAACCCACGTGTCCCTGCAATGCTCAGCAATGCCATAGTGGCAATGAAACCGTATTAGAGTGTAGGTAACCTGTCACCCTCAATCATCCGAAACCACCAAGTCACAGGCACTGGTTATCTGTAGGATCCCCTTCCTGGAGGATGAGCCTGTGGTTTATAACACCACTGTTCAATTACAATCAGCATAGCATCAAGATATCCCAGGTAATTTTTAATGTCGCTATAGAAAGTCCCTGAACTCCCAAAATTTATCAGGCATAAAACGTATCAGCCATAAAATAAAAGTCAACATTCTATACAGATGCCGGCCTCAAGATCTACTCAAGAACTAGATGTGCCACAGGTCAGGAACAGACAAGACGCATGTTTGTGCTTTAGACAAACTGACCCACTCATTCCAACTCTGAATCCATGTCAGAAATCACACAAAAAGTCATTTGGAAACTACTTTTTTCAAAGGAAATGAGGTATCTTGTCCCAGAGCCAACACACCAACTCTGACTTAGCTTCCACATAGCAAAAATGTGCCTGTATTTCTGTAACATGCCTACCGTAACTCAGACACACCAGCATGCGGGGTCTCATACGGGCTTCTCCACCCCTTGAGGACCATTCACACACTTTCATACTTTGGGTAAAATTTACAAGTAAAATCTATTATAGCAAGATCAGGTTCCACTATCACGAACGCCAGATCTGCAGGCTAATGGGTGCCCAACAGTACAAATCTGATTGCATTTCTGACAAATTATTATTCTACTCTGCATGTTTACACTAGCTTTGTACTCTTCTTCCAGGTTCATGCCAAATGCTAGAGAACAGATGCCTCCCGATATGGCTCCTGGCCTAATAGTTTTTTTGGCCGGGTATTTTTTTGTTGGTTTTTTTGGTTTTTTGTTTTTTTGTTTTTTAAAAAGTGCTGAACTGGCAGCAAAAGTTTATACATCAGATTAACACCTTCTATCTCTTAATCACAGTTTTATAATGTATAGTACATTTACTACAGTTAGATTTATTGTATCATCAAAAAACAGCCTAAGAAAGTAATATTTCTGCAGTTTTAGGTGGGCTCTAACACATCCTAATTAGGTAGAATAACAGAAAAACCTGGCAGGCTGCTGTGAATAATAATTCCCCAAAACATACCAATCATTAGCTTGATACTAATTATGATATGTTAAAGGGAACAGCTAATGCTCTGGGTAGCTCTGAAAAATGTTTAATGTTCAGATATAAACAGACTGCTACATTTATCCATGGAAAACAGAAGTCTGGCTACAGAAACAATAAATCTCCTACAACAGGAATATTGTCACTAGTCTTTTTATTTTTCCCTCTTTCACAAGAAATCCGGACAAATATTTTGCCGGCACGTGTGCACATAGACAGTGATACCATTTTTTTTAAAAGTGCTGCTGAAGAACCTTCCTTTTTTTAATGACCTTGACAGTTAAAAAAAAAGGCAAATTATATGACCCAACCTGGGAAGGCGCAGTTTTTTCATTCCACCCAAAAAACCTGAAGGTGCGTACAAGTCCTTTGGAAAGTTTTAGTATAATTTTGCTTTATATCTGTATTACCTCTCTCAAAAATAAAAATGAAGTCCTGCACATGATACACAATTCTTCTTCATTACGTGTTGCAACTAACTGGAGTCCCTCAGCCTGGCAAACCTATCTGCTGAACTCGACAGCTATGTGTTTGCTGTCATGGTGGCTCAGGGGACAGACAATACCCTATAGCCCAGGAAAGTGCCAATACACTGAATTCCACCACTTCTCCAACTGCATCCAGGTCGATTAAGACAGTGAGGCACCAATGCCACCAAGTCTGCTTTTATTTATCAACTCAGAGGTGCTGAAGCAAGTGAAAAGGGTGCTATTTAAATCCAACCACTCAAATCAGGCAAACTCCTGGATTTGTGAGGTTTCAGCAGGACTTCATTCAGATACCAAATCTGGCGTGTGAGTAGCTTGCAGAATTGGAGTTTTAATCCAGGGCTCCACAAAACGCTGTTGCTGGTGGCTGCTGTTTTACGAAAGCGTTCTCCAAAGGCTCTTTCCCAAGACACGGTGGGTCTACCCCAAATGTCTGCTGAACTCAGTAAGACTACATCCAAAGAAGAGTTATATATAGCCCTTTAGAAATGGTTTATAAAGGAAAACTCATAAAATAAATTAGTGGTTCCTGTATCTCAAGCATGCAGTGTATGACCCATGTTGTACATCCTTCTGTGTAAGAATTTGTTAGACACCAATTTCAACCAAAATGAACATTTTCTCATACTTTAAAAAGAAGAAAAAAAAGTTGAGTTTTCTTTAACTGTATCAACTAATTGCTCTGAACACTTCTATTTGCTCTTTCACATCTTCACTTGAGAGATGGGGTCCAATATTGTATTGGGCACAATACAAATGAGCCCTTATTCACGTTCTCCTACTATCTGACAATCTGCAATTAGGACTTCATTCTAACCTTTTGAATTTAAAGGAAAACGTTTTTTAAATTAAATGCATAAGCTTTGTTGTAATATATTTCAAAATGAAAGTTATCTCATTTTCTGCATTTTTACCCGTCTCTAAATTGCTATTATTTTAATGTGCCCTTTTTTTTTAATATTCAATAATCTATGTCAAATGTGAACTTGCATTAAAAAATTATCTGTAATTCTACCTAATGAACCTTCTGACTGATTTCCCATATGATCAAGCTTTGCTAGTTTTCCTTCTAGCAATTTAAAACAAGAGATGCTTGAGATGTTCATCTTTTAACTCTACTGCTTTGCTTTTAATCTCAAGAATACAGCTTCATTTCTGAATACTAAAAAAATAATTTTTTCTTTCCTCATCTGAATTGTTTTCCTTAGCTCAGGCGATAAATATTTGTATTCTGTACTTCAGCTTTAGTGACCTAATTTATGGCAACAGTCTCTATCTTTCTGTGCCAATTTGAGAGTATGAAGCATACAAGATGACAAAGCCAGTCTGAAATTTTCTGAAGAAAAAGAATTACAACTCTGAAAGGGGGGGGGAGGGGGGGGGGACCAAAAACCAAAACCACTCAAAACCTTAGCTAAAAATAACAGTTACTGTCTACTTATCTAAGTACTCAGTCCCCAGAAACACCAAGCACAGTCCTGAGTACTATTACAAAATAAGCTGCAGATGAAGCCCATTTGTTGGTTTTGCCTAGAGCAAAGTAGTATTTAATTACTGAACTATGAATCTCCTCCCCAAAGTCATATGCTGTGTGACCCAGGAGACTGGGATTCCGGATGTTACAGCAGAGAGACAAGCGACAGTATATTCAGTATTGTATTTCCAGGGCTATGGCTACAAAGCTGCAAACTTCTGTGCAGTCTAGAGTTAAAAATACATCTTCCTGGACAGTTATAGAGCATCTTGCAGTGATTCTTGGCAGCCATATTTTGTAAATGCCTACACTGACTAAAGAAACTGGGATGTTTCTGGTACTGACACTTTATTCAATGCTCTTTAGGTTCTTAAACCTCTTTTTTTCCTTGTTACAGTGCAACACAAGAAGAAATGATATGTTTCGGGGAGATTTTTCTCCCTATTTCCTGTATCAGAATAGCAAAGAGGTATTGTATGTTAGCGTTTTAAAGACTTCTCAACTGTTTGGGGAACAATGAAAACAGACATCTCTTTCCAGGCACAACTTTTCTGTATGATAATTACAACCCTGTTGAAATGGAAGTAGTTCTGACACATCTTTCTTCAGGAGCAAATAAGTTATTCCTTCAAAACTTAAAAGCCAAACCCAGCTGCTCAGAACATGCACCAATATGCCAATAAAACCACCAGCAGAAAGTCCTGCCCCAATTTTGACTACTTCATGAAAGCCATCCCTCCCTGAGTCTCCACAAGATCCGAAGCCCAAACATCCTGTCTCGCTCCCCTGAAGGCAGCCAAGGAGAGGGCTTTTAATGACAGAGCTCAAGTCCACTGATACAGGCAAACTAGGATTAAATGAAAACTGTCCAGAAGTAGCAATTAAAGAGTTAAATCACCACCCTCTTTTAAATAATTTTCAGAGCACACCAGGAAATATAACCAAACATTATAAAATTCTCCTTGATCAAACACCTAATCCAGACCAAAGGCATTTTTCAGAAAGGAAGAACCTCTGGCTTGATGGGATGACCTTCAGGGTTAGACTGTCCTACCTGCACGCAAGCTGGGCAGATGCCTATAGCAGCAAAACTGGAACTGTGGCATTTCTAAAACTGATTAGAAACAGATAGCTTCTGATTGATGACCAGAATTAGCACATTTACCTGGGGAAGCAGTAGTATCGGTTTGGCCAGTATGGATTACTTCACAAGATGACCTGCAAAGTCCACCTTCTAGGCTCTGTATGCTAAATATATCTAACTCTGTAATGGAGAGGGAAGTACCAGACAAATGCTTGTCATTACTCCAGGGAGAGACATCTGTCCCCCAAAAGGGAAAATTTTCTTATTTGAGTGGCCATGACGGGAACAGTGGTAACATCAAGCAAGCTGCAGAGCTTCCATTCTTAGGCCATTAGAAGGATGTCCCTTTAGACAGAGTTACAATCCTTCAGGAATACCTAATTTAAACAAATTAGGACTTTTGCAATCAAACTTAGAGACCCTGTCTCAAGAAGGCTTTGTAAAATTCTTAAATGGCTTTATTAAGTGCCTACTAGTATTCTCTGGATCTAGACACAGCATAGTGGTAGGTTGCTGGAATCAAGTGCAAGAAAGATGAAAACTGGAAGAAGCATTATCTGCTACGTTGTTTAAAATCCCATGCAATATACCTCTTCAGCATGCACCCAGTTTTAAGCATGCAACTATATGACTGCTAATCTCCTGTGCTGCATTAAAGCCTTAGCAAAAAATTAATTATGCATGAATGTGGGAGCACACCCATTAATCCTTGCTTGGATCAAACTGTGTAAAAATTTCAGAGAAATAACTGATGGAGAAGAGCTCTTGAGTCAGTCAAAATGAGCCCCATCAAGGGCTTCTGCTGAGACTAAGGCAGGGGAGGGGCAACATCCAAAGAACGTCTTCTATTTGTGACCACGCACCATTGAAAATAAGCAGAAGTACTATGGTTCAAGCTTTTTGATCAAAAACGTGTAGATATTAAACAGTTAAACGGAGTTAAAGATCTCCATACTGTGCTAAGTTTCTGCTCTCAGCTGATTTATTCTCATTTTCACTGCTGGAAAACTCACTGAATAACGTGGCCTGTAAGTTTGATCAAGAACATTCCATTTTTTCCAATACATTGTTCCTGATGTTCCCACAATAGATCATTCAGGGCTCTAAGGGACTGTGTCAACTGAATTGAATGATGTGGTCACCTGCTGGTACATAAATGCAAAGGCAAAGCTGAGGGGGTTTATTTTCAAAACAGGAGACATTGATCCTGTGACAATGTTCCATTACCCTGACTTTATTTCTATTAGAGACAGTGATTACATCTGCATCAATCGCTTCAGCTGATGGATATTGGTGCACTAACAGTGACACAGTTTTTCACTACGCTGCTGCTGCTGCTGACCTGCATACTGATGGCTCACAAAAAAAGATTCATTCTGAGCTTGGACTAATGCTACTTATTTGTCAGTGAAAAACTACTGAAGTTTGGGCAGACTTTTGTAATTAGTTGGTTTTCAACTGCTTGTGGTTTGGGGTTTTTTCTGTGTTCTGGAAATCTTATTGTGGAGCGGTGATTAGTGACCACGTAGCCTGGCATGGATTCTATTTGTTATGATTAAAATATTTATATTGCTACCTGATTGTAATAAAACAGCATATGTAGTTCATACAAGCATCTGTGGAAAGATATCTCTACACTCCTACAATAGCATCCCTATCTTGACTGGGGACTTTTTCATACGGGTGTATGGACTCCTCTTCCATTTCCCCATACCGTCACCCTTTTATAGTTTCTATCTGCTGTACTTGCTATCTTTCCCAACCTGGTGATCCATCTTCTAGCTTTCACCTCTTGATCTGACATATGATCTTGAGCCTGTGGTCACGCATTTGGCCTGGTTTTCACCTCTTCAAAATGCACTGCCTACACATACTTTGCACTCCTGAATTCATCTCTCCTACCGCTTTCAAGAGCACTGATTTTATCTGTACTTCCTTCAGTCATTTCTTTTTCTACATTCTTCTTTCACTACTTTTCCATTACAACATATGAGTTGCTAACATTTTGCACAAATAAACTCTGGTGGTTGAAAAAAATTCAATTCTTCTTCAATAACAGTGATTTCTGTTCCAGCTAAGCCCTGTTCATTTTATTTGTCCTTGTTTGTTTAGCCTTGTGTCCTGAGTCACGTTCTGAAGTGCCTGCAGGAGAAAGGACTTTGTTTGACTCGCTTCAGTGTATTTACCGCAGTGGCTTCCCTCATTCTTGATTAGGAAGTTTTTTTAATGCTGCCATAACAACAACAAACTGAGGTGATTTGGAGTTATACCTATGTAGAGTAACAAAGCACAGCAGAGATCGGAGTTAGCAGCGTCTGAACAAGTGCAGAAACCAGGACAACAGCACGCTTGCCAGAGCCAACCAGCATCTTCTCATGGCACCCCTACGCATCATGCTGACACCTACAACTCATGTTAGCATAAGGTTGGGCACCTCCTTGCTGAAGTCCATTCCATACTGCACATCTATAGTTTTTCCATAACCAAAACATATCTTCCTCTGTGGTGCGCCCTGGTACTTGCGAGGCTGAGCCTGTAGGGACCCAAGCAGCCCTTACCTAGGAGATCCAAGAGCATTCGGCTGTACAGCAATGCATTTTGCTAGAGTCTAAGTTTTGAAACACTCATTAGAGTGCCACTGCCTCATGGGTTGGGTCTCTTTTATGAAATGCTAGGTTTTTATGTTTTACTAAGGTTGCTATCATTACTCAGGTAATTACCCTAAATTCCTGCAGGTGTTTGGGGCCTGGTTCATCTTTCCCAGTAAAGGACCAAAGACAAACTAAAACCAAACACACTTACATTGGTCTGGACACAGACGCTACACGAACATGACCTTTTCCAACAAAGGATCCACTCACTCATTTGCCCTGCCCTTGGTGTATGAGCCTGAACGCTCTCACCTCAGCTTTTTTAGCACCTACAAAGCTAATATCAAGTGCAGGTTTTATTTTCAGCATAGAAGTTGACAGAACTACCCTATAAATAATACTAACCACATAAACGGAGCAAGAGAAGCTTTTCCTGCAGTGGAAGACCCAGGAGAAAGGGTGCTCTCTCTGTGTGTGAGCGTCTTCCCCAACTCCTACATTATTTTAGAAAAGACCTTGGATTATCAGGCATAGCATATAACTTCCACAGTGTTGGGGATATAAACATGCAGTTTGATTAGGGGAAAAAAAGAGAGACAGTAACGAGGTGCTCTGTTCACAGAGCAGGTGAAGAGGGTTTGATCTATTCTAAACGCAAATAAACCCGGCTTATTTCCCCATTGTTAAGCCTAGTCTTATATGCCTTTCCCATAAGAAAAGAAGTTTTGGAACTATGTACTCTGGCAGCATCTAGTTTGGGGATAACAAATAATTTTTCTGAAATTCCTCTGTGAGTGCATGAAAGCTGCCAATTTTTTCCTGAGGCAGATGTTTTGTTGAATACTAAAAGCTCCGAGTCCACTGTTTCTGAAAAATGAAGGATGAAATGTAAAACCCCTGTGAGAAAATACCATAATGGGGTGAAAAAAAGAAAAAAAAAAAACCCTAACAACCTCACAGGACACAGAGAAGATCCTTCAGTTACAATTTATTACAATTTCAAGTCAGGAAAATATAAAGTTAACAAGGAAAGATATCATCTCCAGCTTTAGTGGCCATTAATCAAGAGCAACTACAGCAGAACCTGCTACTTACTGAAGAGGCGGCCAGATTTATTTATTTATTTCTTAAATTAGGATGAAGAAAAAGCAAACAGTGCCCTTTGGATAGGGAAAACAATGAATTTATTATACTAAGAATGCAGGGTTTTATTGGGTTTGGGTTTTGGTTTTTTTTTAAATAAAAAAACTGACTACTTCTGACTACTTGGGACAAGGCCAATATTACTGATGAGTTGTGGACTGATGGCAAACAGGTAGATTGGTACTTATGAGTGTTAATAGTAGAAATACACTGTACTTTTGACATGTTTCTCTCTATTAACCCAGATATTAAACATGTTGAGAATCTAACTGCAGTTGGATAGCAAAATTTGGTATTGAAAATATGTGCTAACATTCATCATATTTAGTGTTCAAAGTTCTTTACAGCCATGAAACATATCCTAAAGCCTGGAATAAATTAAATGTAAACTGACAAGTTCTTTCTAGCCCCAAGATGCCCACCTAAAAGATTTAAAGACATGTAACTCATGATTGACTGCAGCATTATGCATGAATGGCGAGTTTTAAAGAAGGCTTAAGAAAGTTTACCCTCAGATTAAAAACTCAACTCTTTCCTTTACCCAAGCATTTTCACATCCAGCCCTGTTTACTAAAGCAGCCTGAAATGAGCCTGTGGGAATCTACAGGTAAATAACCATTATGAGTTCAGGACCTTAAAAAATGAAAAAACCCACCTTTCGCAAAACCAAAAATAATAGATAACATGCTTCTGTAATTGGTCGTATGACTATAAAAAAAGAACGTGTGAATCTACGTTAGATATGTCTACTCCCACAGTCCTCCACTATCCCTGCCTTATTAGATTGCTAATCTGCAAAACAAGACATCCTTTCCTCATAACCACTCCACTGATACCACCTACAACACCACTTTCTTTTATTCCCAAATAAAACCAAATGCAACAACAGTATTAAAAAGTGCAAACCACAGCTCTGAGTCTTTAAAAGCTGCCTTAGAACTGTAGCACATCTTTGTTCAAGAATAATCAAATGGTAGTCTCTGAGCCTAAATGACAGAAATCAGTTACCAATGCAATGAAGACCGAGTGCAAAAGGGCAGTATGAAACCATCTTCATCTAGGCTTTTTTTTTTAATTAAAGACTAATTAGCAGAAAGAAATTATTAAATCAGAGCATTCCTCAGAAAAGAGAGATGTACTAATTAAAATGGACCGTTGAAGTGGATCAGAAGCCAACCGTACCTACTTTAGCACCTAAAGATTTAACTTCAGGTGGACTTTAAAATTAGGTAGCTAAATTTTCCAGAAGCATCTAAATCACTTAGAAGCCTTATTGGAATTGACTTCTAATGAAGAACAGGATGTGAAGTACTTGCCTTTTCTGGGTTCTTCTAAGACCAAGCTGACGCATCTCTCAAAACCCATGAAATAAATTAAGAAACAAAAACACTGTCTGACAAACATTATTTTTGGTATTCAACGAGTCAAAGCTTTTCTTATCTGTTACATTTAAATCAAGTATTACAGTAAGAGTTTAATGTCCATGATCTTAGCCCTCCTAAGGAGACTGGGCACGGCCACTCATGAATACGACTGATTGCAGCCACAGACAGCGCAGAATGATTCATTTGTCTTAGGCTGTGACACAGCATGATCAACAGACTTGTCCTATTTTCTATTTACAACTTAAAATAACAAAAATGTGAGACCAATGTAAAATTCTCATTTCTTCTTTCACTGCACTATATACCAACCTGCAATACAGATGCGATCTATTAAGAAGTAATAGAGAAATAAAGCAACAGCAACCCAAGCAACATCTCAGAGATGCTGCACCAGTCAAGGCAGCTGGGCAAGCAGGCATGTGTGCCTGAGACAGCTCTGGAAATGGCAGTCCAGAAGCAGGTTATAAAGGCTGTTGGCGTAGGTTGTGAGGGCAGAGTACTGCTTTACTTTTACTGAAATAAAAGATTGGGCATTCCTGGGCCACCATTCTGTCATCGTTGGTCTCTCACGGCTGTCATTGCCTCTGCCAAACATGGTCTAGGAGGCAACAAGGCAGTAACAAAGAGTAAGAGAGGCAATGAAGTGACTTGCATAGCCCATGCCCCAGCTTCCACTGTGGGACTGGACACTCAACTACACAAGAAGTTGAGCTGCAAACACGAGACCCTCACCGGGACACAGGTAGCTCCAACAAAAACACCTCGCCCCCAGTAACTCTGCAACAAGGGCCAGATTGTTTTCCAAGCCTGCAAGTATCTCTTTCCTTAATTTATATAATTTTCAGTTTCTGCTACAATAACCACCTTCTATCTCCACATCTCTACATCCTACTCTGTAGCACACCTCAAAGTTTGACTGTGTAAGTTGTCATGAGCAAAAACTATACTGTCTAGGCCTTAGTGCTATGTATTTTGGCAGAGAATGTCTCCATCTGTATTAGCTATACCTGAATTTCCTTAAGAAATAGTATTGATTTTTCCCTTCAAGTATATACATTTAATGAAAAACTCACTCATGCCTCCAAAGGTTGTCTAGACATTAAGTTGGTCCCCCTTCCTGCCTTCAGTATCTGCTTATTTTTTTTCTTGAAATGAAGCTGTATCAAGGGTCTTTTGGCAGAATATTAAGAATAGCATATATGCTGATAATACATGGAAAAGACATGCAATACGGTCATCATCCTCGACCAGATTTTCCATACCCTGCAATATATCCTTTTTTTTCTGTTACTGGGAGCTGTTCCAATACCTGAATCATCAAAAGCAGTCTTTTCTTTTACAAAACACCCTGAGAAATAAAAACAAGCTTCTTTCCTTGTCTGTTGAAAATGGAATATTTTACCTAACTCAAATTATCCTAGACAAAGGACAACTTTGAATGAATGCCAAGTTCTGATATTTCATCAGTGTTTAAGTCTAGAGGCATATTTATACTACTGTGAAGGAAAAATTCCCAGACAGCTGATGAACATGCCTGCCATAACGCAGCCCCAGACAGCTCCTACACACTGTAAAGTCACCTGTATCTGTAGAAGCAATTGCATTGTTGATCTTAGAAGATTAAAGAAGCTTATCAAATGTTCTTCTTGCTAATTTGGCACTGTACAGAGGGTCTGACTCGTAAAAGGAACCTGAACACACCTGTAGAGGGATATGCAGTAAGTTTCAAAAAAATATTAAAAGATGGTTTAAAAGAACACTATTTTTGCTTTTCTGTATAGCACATGGGATATAAAAAAGCCTCACCAAAGCAGCCTGTTGTATATAAAGTTTTTGTTTTGTGAGGGAAGCATCCTTCAAAGCTGTAAGCAAATGCTTGCGTGAGTGCCTATACACACACATAAAAACCTTAAAAATTTAATACTGTTGGCTTTGTACAGTAGAAGCAGCAGAGTCTACTGAAGAAACTCTTATCAAATGGGCTGAAAGTCACAAAGGATCCAATTAAGATAAAAAGTTCAAACCCAGGACATTTCCTCTTCTTTCTGACTGCTTAGGCCAACATCAGACATCTGTTCTCACTAATTTTTGAATTAATCCCCTTTGAAGCCAACTATTCAAAACCTGAAGATACATCATCTGTCTGATAAGGATCCCCCCCCCTCCATTAGAAGGTGCTATTTTGAATTAAACAGTCTCCTCTACTGGTGCAGTTGGAGACATGATCATAGCTTTGTGTAGAGAAAAGAGTTTTGCTTAGTCAAGTTAAAAGATCAGCAGAGATGGAAATACACCATGTCTTATAACTGCAGGCTACTATTACATAGGCAGCTGCACTGAAATGGTCTTCAAATTGTCCCACAAATGACCTCTACTCTATCTTTTGCAGAATTAAGCAATCACAGTAACTACTTCTGCTAGTTCAGATTTAAACAAATTAGATAGGATGGCTTTTCAAAAAACGAAACCCACCATGTTAGGTTATCTTTACCTTACCTCAAACACTGGAATATCAGGTTCCACACAAGAAAAATTCTGGTCACCCATTTCCAGTAATAGGAGCGTTATTTGAAAATAAAGAGATGATAGAGAGGAAGAAGTCCATGACTTCTCCAGATGACATTATACTTTAATAAGTACTGCACAAATTGCTCACAACATTTTGAAAAATTTTCAGTATTTCTCAGACTCCAAAGAGCTCCCATCATCTTTCCTTACAATATTTATAAAGCTGTGATGTCTTTACTTTGCAGAATTGCCGTTTAACATTCTTGAGTAATGCTACTCAAAACTTCACAATGCCATTTCTCTCGTATAAATCTAAAAGCCAATCTAAAAGCCTATTTTCTTCCACTCCAAGATTTAGAAACTCACATGCATTACTTGTGCATGCTCAAGGTATTATGTACCTATAGGGCTGGAAACCATACAGTATGAATAGTACAATGCCGAAATATTTTAGATAGACCAATCTAATGCAATGACAGCAGGGAAAATGGCTTCAGTCTTTACACCAATTCACTTGTGTCTTCAGACAGCATCCTTTTGCTTCCCTAATCTATCAGCCTCTAGAGCCTTCTCAAGCAAGCCCCCCCGCCCCTCCCCCCCAATATCTCAAACAGAAAGACCTACTACCAGTTTCTTAGGTTGACTAGAGAATCCCATTAAGTTCTTGTGTACTCCACCTTGTTTTTAGAAAACAAAAAAAGAGTTTGGAAAGTATACATAGATACAGATCAATCCAGAAGAATATTTAAACATATTCTAGTCCCTTTGACTTCAATTGCTTAAGTGATTTGTTGGAGCAGAGTCAGTACAATAGTTCCCTGCAAGAGCAAGGCCATACAGAACAGTCAGCAATACCCTTCTCTACCTTGTGGGGGTCTACTTGCAAGATAAGGTTTGTTAAAACAAACTCCCTCTGTCTTTGAGTGCCCTCTAAACCTAAGATAGTACACAAATAGAGCTTTAAAGCTTGCTTAAAAAACTTTAAGGGATTGGGATTTAGGGGAAAAAAAAAAAAGGAAAAAAGAAAAGACATCTGCTACACCCACAAGACATTTGTTAAATTACAGCTTATATTAAAAATTCTACAGATACAAATGTGGTATCAGTTATCTACTGCTGAAAGAACAAATACTCAGTTGTGCTCTTGCACAATACTTAAGCATGACTGTTGATAGACTGGTTCAGAATGAATTTTCCCTTTATTAGAAAAAGTAAGGTAATTTCATCTCCCTTGTAACTCTAGCCATGGAGAAGAGATAAGAAAATATGTTTAAGAAAAGTATGCAAAAGCAAAAGAAATGATAGAGGGATTGCAGTTACATACATTTGAAGAAAACAATTGCAAAATCATGACTAAACGTTAAATTTAAGAAGAGGAGACTAGTAACAGCACACAGTCTGGATATTTGCCCTTTGAACCACATATTCCTATTTTCCTTTAGGAAGCCAAGACTTTAGTACTTGAAAAAAAAAAATACTATTTTCAAAACACAGTAATTTTTCCACCTTTTTTAAAAACTGATACACACTGAGGCAATAGTGACTCCACTTTTCAAGTAGACAATACAGTTTTTACAAGGTGCTTTGTCAAAAGATCTATTTAGTAATATTTCCATGCTGTGAATTGATGTGTTATATCATAACAACTCTAACAAAATTAATATGGATTTACGCAAGACATTAACAGCTCCAAAAGGAGCTGTTAAAGACCACTGAATAAAAGAACACTTAATGTAAAGATTCAGCTGACTGCAGAAACTGATACCTAAAAAATACTGTAAATGCACGTAATTGCAATTACTAATACTAAATTGTACCAAACTATCAGTCCACTTTTATGACAAATAAATAGATAAATCATTGAGTGTCCTTACCAGAACTACTCTCTGAAACCCCACAAAATTGAGATGTGGCAGCAGTACAGCCCTTGGTATTACACCACCTGTAACACAAACCATATTATGATAGTTTCTATCAATATTTATTTTAAAGGATGAAAAAAGGATAAAAGCTATTTTTCTACCAGTCTTAATACTGAAAGCATTAAAACAACATTCAGTTTCCTACTGATTACAACGTATGTTTCGATAAAAAAATAAATGAACAAAAATTAAAGACCATCTTTTGATTACTTACATGGAACATGTTTAAGTAGTTACAGGCGCAGTTTCAACTCTCTCCTCACTCTTTTAGTTGAAAACAAAACCCTAGCACAGAATAGAGCATTAGCTTTAATGGATTTTCTGTTCTTTTTGGCTGCTCATATTGACAAAAGGGAACTTTATGAGAATCCAGATTAAAGTTTACAAACGGCAAAGTATTGATGCGGTAGCTTATTTTAGTGTTAGCTAAAGTATACAACTAAAATGACTCAATAGTAAGATAAAAAATAGGAAACACAAGGCCATGATCAAACTAGCCGGTGTTTTCAAAATTGACCATTTTGGATCTGAATTTAACACCAACAAATTAAAAAGAACATGTTATATGAAAGAATCCTTAAACTACCTTCATGGAGTAAATTTCCACAAGCGACTTCAAAACGTAAACACTTTCTAGGAGTTAAGTACATTATGCACCTGTGATCAGAACAATTACTGATCCTACAGTTGTGTAACATAGTGGTTCCTATCACCAATATTCATTACAGATGAAATCATTAGAGAGTGATCTTACGCAAACTAAGGTATTAAAGGGAAAGGTTTGAAAGTAAGAGCACAGGAATACTGTCCCGACACTGCAAGAAAAGAATCCTCGTATCAAAAAAATGCTGTTTGAAGCACGACATACTTAATAGTAAAACAGATAACCCTGCCCCAAATGGAAGAGGATCAGGAAAAGAGCAAACTATTTTCTAAATAATAAACTCCAGCCACAAAGGCTCACAAAACACATTACAAATAACGCTGAAACTTCCCAAAGACCTCCTTAAAACAAGGACTAAAACCAAGGAAGGCAATACATGCCTTAAACAGCACACAGCATTTAAGACTTTCCATCATCTTAAAAATAATCATTGACCTCTAAGAAACCCTGCATTATTTAGTCTGTTACTAAGCTGAATAAGACTTAATGTTTTTTTCCTTGTTTTGATTGAGGAACTACAGAATATTTTGGTCAGCGGTCATTTTCCTTATTTAAATTCTTAAGAGATGCAAGTAAACCAGTATCTGCTCCTTCCCTCCTTCCTGACAGCTGGGTGGTCGTAGTCTTCAAATCTATGGGAAGAGCCCTGAGCGAGAGAAGGGGGAATGCCATGAACGCTGATGGTATTGCACTCCTCCACATATATGGAAACTGCGGCATTTGTTTAATTAATATTTAATTAATAGTTACATATTAATGGTTCTCCTTTTCAGAATCAGAAGATATAAATACTATGACCTAGAGGTGTGAGAAGTAAATGCTACAAAGCATCACTTGGAATACTGAGATCACCAGCTTCCTCACAGTAAAAGTCAGTTTATTCATTACTACACTTCTACGAAAAACACTCCAGTACCACCACCCTGGACTTGAAAAGCATCCTTCGCTGTAACAACACTTACTGACAGTAGCTCACAAGATAAGTGAAAAGGTCCTGGCCCTATATTAATGTAATTTTAATTCTTTGCTAGGCTATTATGTACTGCCTTGATTGTTTCTGCAAAGCTAACTGTATATATCAACTGAGCGAGAGAGGGGAATGCCATGAACGCTGATGGTATTGCACTCCTCCACATATATGGAAACTGCGGCATTTGTTTAATTAATATTTAATTAATAGTTACATATTAATGGTTCTCCTTTTCAGAATCAGAAGATATAAATACTATGACCTAGAGGTGTGAGAAGTAAATGCTACAAAGCATCACTTGGAATACTGAGATCACCAGCTTCCTCACAGTAAAAGTCAGTTTATTCATTACTACACTTCTACGAAAAACACTCCAGTACCACCACCCTGGACTTGAAAAGCATCCTTCGCTGTAACAACACTTACTGACAGTAGCTCACAAGATAAGTGAAAAGGTCCTGGCCCTATATTAATGTAATTTTAATTCTTTGCTAGGCTATTATGTACTGCCTTGATTGTTTCTGCAAAGCTAACTGTATATATCAACTGTATTGCTAAAATTTAATTAAAAAAAAAAATCAGAAGCAAAGTTTAACACACTTATAAAATTTTCACTCCATGATGAATGATACTGCAAAAGGTCATTAAAAGGGGATGCTGATCCTGCTAGTTGAACAAACAAAAGGGAGCAGTAAGTTTCAACACTTACATGCTTTGAACTTTGTGTGGTTTATGTTTACATTAAGTATTTTTCATTCATTTAGAGTAAACTGTTTCAAGTGAATAATTGATATTACCCCCAAAATGATGGCAAACAGGAGAAAGAACCAGGAGGTCCTACAGGAAAGCAGCGTACCATCACACCCTCAACAGAAGCTTCTTTAAGAGGAATTCCTTTCCCCTCTGCAATTCCCCACAGAGCATACACAAAAACACAACATACACAGAACAGTAGAAATTCGTCGTTGCATTAGCCTCCCTACAACAACAACAACAAGAGGAAACCTGTTTACAGTTAATTAATTTGCCATGGGATGGAGAGGGCTGAGAGGCACACAGCAAGAATTAAATGCACGGCCCAACTTAACAGGGCTTTTAAGAATGACTAAGTGACAAAAGTAATTTTTCAGATGGATCCTAACAGCCAGCTACTTCTGCAGTCACTCGCATCACATAATGTGACCATCAGAGAATCCCCTAAATTACATTTATCTTGGAAACACTTTTATCCTGTTTCAAATCAGTAAGTAAGGGTAAAATTTATTGCATGTACTGCAAAGACTTACACATTACCTAGAAAAAAAGTGAACATATCCTCTCTATTATAAGTTACTGACATGAACAGAATTTGTAGCATGTAGGATAAAAACTTCACATTTAATTATATTCCTACCAAGTGATGTGATGAAATGAAGCACATCACAGGGTGCTCACCTATAATCAATCACAGGGTAGAACTTCCCTTACTATACCCACTCTTCAAACTTTCATTCTGTGGTAATGCTGTGGATTGCTTCGTAGTTACATGCTTAGTCTTTTATTTTTCTTTCTTACAAGATGCCTATCTACATGTATTTCAGAGAATCTGAAAATAATCAAACTGCAAACCTACGGTCTCATTAAAGAAAAAGTAAGAGTTGAGCAGGAGGAGAAGGGCTAAAGAGGTTTACCAGCCTCAGGGAGAGGACAAAACCAGAACACACTGCAAAAATGTGGATGATTTTGAGAACCTAACATTTTACGTGACGCTAACTGGCAACCTTAACGACTGTATCTGTTACTAAAATGCTCACACTCCATAAGAATTTGTACATCATGAGCATGAAATCTTTCCCTCTGCAGCTTAAAATATCTATGCATTTAAAAATCATACACAAAAATATACATTACTTCCCTATTTCAAAATTAATTACAGAGCAGGAATTTTATCACACTACCACCAATACATGTGATGATGCCATGTGTAAACATATTGCACTTGTTTTGGCACAGGACAGCAACAGAAATGGTAAATTTAAAAAGATTCTGTGAAAATGTTGCTCTCTTTCTTTAAGTAGTTGATTAATATCAGTGAAGTTGGAAGACGGGGTACCCGAGAAGGCCACGCTGGATTAACCTGCCACTAGGGCGTGCTCCTTGATCAGCACGGAGTCCTATTTACCCATTTCATGGGTCGGTTTTTTTCCACAACCTTCTTCATTTTTCTAACTGAAAGAAATACAGGGGAAAGTGTGTCTTGTACTCTCTAAATTAAAGGAATATAGCTATCCAAACTAGACTGACTTATTCTCTTAAAATGATAGCTTAGTTTGCAACCCTCCCAAGCTTTTGGGCAGCAATTTCCATTACAGATTTCTTCTCTTCCATGACTTGTAACTGAAATCCTTACTACTATTAGATCGGGACTTCTTAAGTCAATGCAATTTTTTTAAAAAAATAATCAAAAATGGATTTTTAACAAACTAGTAACATTTCTTATTTGAATGACTGTCTAGGGTTTTTGCTTGTTTTGATATTAAATGATGTGTAGTTAGGAGGAAAAAGAGACAAAAAAAGTAAATTATGTGCTCATAAAAAGTACTGATGTGCATTTTATAAATTGAATGTGGCCCATCAGGGAGAGAGAAATGATCTACTTTCAGGAAGTATTGTTTACTGCTGTCTTGCCCACTAGACCACCTGTTAGTATTATTTGATGATGTTTTCTTTCTGTATGATGAGTATGACTATAGCAAAGACTGCTACTAAGGTGATGAAACGTGCATACAGAAAAAGAATTCGGTACAAACTGACATTAAATAAAAATGTAAGTCTCTCTCTTGAACTTAAAGCAATGCATGCATTTGGATCTTCAGAGAGCTCAATGCATGAATAAGGCCTTATTTTTAGCCTGTCCTATGAGCGCAGCATAATTTCTGGTCTGCTTCTTGTCCATTTGCATAAACCCAAATGTTACCACTAAGATATTTGATCTGCTCACCACCACTTATTCTCTCTAATCCCTCTATTTCAAAGACCGACCAACCAATAAATGTCAGCAGCAGAGAAACTGAAATCCAAGTAATGCATTAACAAAATAAGGGTTGGTTCATCTACAAAAACAAGATTTGCTTTTCCATTTTGACTCTGCAAACAGCACCACAGATCCCATTTTGCCACACCTGAGAGAAAAACACAACTAACAGGAGGCAGCTTAGAGAAAACCAAAGTCTTGAGTTGAAAAATTCACATCGGCCTCTTAGAATCACTCTATGAAATGTAAGCAAATCTGTTTAATTTTCAAGTAGCATCGCATTGATTGCTAAATATTTTGTTGTAATTCAGAAGCTTACACACAGTACAACCAAACACAGCATCAGAAGTTAAACTGACAATAAATCATTTATCACATGCAAAGTTTAAGATCACAATTCACCAAATAATATTTATGATCACAAAGTAAACATGATAAAAGTGGTATTTCCTTGATAACAGCAGACATAGTAATTTCAGGAGAAAACAGAAACACTCATCCCAGAGTAAGACTCCAAAATCGCTAACAGCCCTAATCCCGGCGAAAAGGACTCTGAGCAAGACTACTCAGATACTGAAAAATGTATGCAGGGAAGTTTGA
This sequence comes from Aptenodytes forsteri, assembly GCF_000699145.1. Classification (NCBI taxonomy): domain Eukaryota; kingdom Metazoa; phylum Chordata; class Aves; order Sphenisciformes; family Spheniscidae; genus Aptenodytes; species Aptenodytes forsteri. Next base: position 5,565,674 of record NW_008796193.1, read on the forward strand.
GCATTACAAAAGTTTAAAAGTCTTTGGGTCATAACCATACTCAAGAAAAAAAACCCCAGGAAAATTTTATCCTGTAAGCTTATAGCCCAGACACCTAACATTTTCCATAAAGCTCCCCAGGCAGATGACAACCAGACGTGGATTAAAATGCTACAGACAAGCAAAGCTTCAGCAGTATTGCATCTTCAAGTGTAACTGTACTATTAAACATTACTTGTTAGCAAAACAGTTATTCCAGGTTCTGAAAATGAAACTATGAAGTTTAAGATCTTTATCTGTAAAACATTAATGTTCTGCTTTGGCTACCTCAAGGCAACGTCCCAAGTGAACGTGCATCTTTTCTTCTCTTCCCTAGCCACTGTTATTCCCATAATTCATCCTTTTAACGATTTAAGAAGTCATACATTACCAGTGCAGAGGATATTTTCAGCATACATTGATGGTGCTCAAAAAAATCTTACATTTGACTAGCTGCTGAGGGCATATCAAGGAAGAAGCAGTATGTACATCTACATGAGCTTTGACTGGTGCATATATTAAGCAGACAGGGTTTTGAGCTTTATTGTGTTGTGCATTCTTCAGATGAGATATGTCTTTCAAACACTAAATGAAAACAACGCAAGAATTAAAGAACTGGAGCAAAAGTGACTTGCATTTCCTATTGTTCCATTACTCTTCATGCACGGAAGACAGGCTTTTTGTCTTCCTTTTCTCCCTTTTTTTTCTTTAGTATTTTGTAGCATATCTCCACAGAGCTGATGCATATTGCTGTTTTTTCCATAGATTGCTGAAGTACCATCTATCACAGGACACTACTTGTATACATTTCTGTAAAGTTACTTGGTCAGACTATTTTGGAAACAAGACACTGAAATTCTCATTCTTTCTATTTGAGAGATATTCCAATTCTTTGGTCTGATCATAATTCAAACTACTTGGCTTAAAGCCTTTAAGTTTTATATGTATATTCTCAGTGAAAAAAATCAAACACAGGAATGATTTTTACCACACTACAGGGCAGAAGCATTTCATTTTTTAAAGGTTGGCTCCACTAGTATTGTTTCATGACTGGTGTTGCGAATACTACAGGCACTACTTCGCATACTCATTAAAAATGATCTCTGGAGCTTGTATTTCTTTTTCCTAAAAAAGCAGCCTTCAAAATGTAAGCCACTCAAAAGCACTGTAAAGCTGGTTGTCTTTCTCATTCCTGAAAAGCTTCAATTTTACCATTATAAAATTTAGTAAATAAATGTTTTTTTTCCTTGCCATTCTATACATAACCTCTAGCAGCTTATCTTATGGCATCAACCATCATCACTGTCACCATTCCCAGAGCAGGAGGCTGCTATATACTTCGTGCCTGCCTTTGAAATCATGACCAGAGGTTCACCCACACCACAAATACAGAAAATGAGCAGCCTCCATCTTTCCATTTACACCCATTAAGTCGGTGCCACCATGTTCTTCCAGGAGAAAAGTGAGAGAGCTGAAACATCACAAGCGACAGCAGCCAAGGACACTCAGAAATAAGGTCTGCCCTTGCTGCTCTTGGACTGTGAGAAGAGCCAAACTGCCGGGCAGTGACCGTGTCTTGCAGGAGCCTCGGTTCCTTTCAAATAAATATCAAGTGGCACTTCTGAGATGGAGCACACACGTCAAACTAGGCTTTAGTTTGCTTGGGTATGCATGTAAAAATAGTGGGACTTGGTCCTAAATTGGACCGAAAGCAGGTTATATCGTAATTATGTCATATCTAATTAATCCATATCACTAAAATAGAGACTTGCCAATGTAGATACAAATTTTGTTTGGCAGCCACAGTGGTTCTCAAACCTGCAGCTGGAACACAGCTCAGGACACAAAAGCATAATAAAGCTACTGATTGAATAGCCTGATTTCTAGAATTTAGGTAGATTTTGCTTTATTTTATAGCATTGTAGTAACACTTTACTAGAGGGAAAGACAGGTTCTTGGATTTCAGAGTTGCAATTCAATAGTTATATGGAGTTACAACACAGATAGCTCTTGCACTCTCTCAGGAGACTCGAGTTAAATTCTTGGCTCAGGTTTGTAGTAAAAATAAACAGGCAGCATTAATCTAGTCACCATTTATTCATAAATTACATTTTAAAAACCCCAAACCTTAGTTTACTAAATGGCAGCCCAAAAGATTGTGAATGCATCTGTCAGGACTAACAGCAAAAAGAAGGTGCCTAACAAAGTCTTTAAAGTAGCTGTTGTAATCTGTGTATCATCTACTTATGGAAACAAAAGTCATCTTGGGACAGACGGATTCACAAAGTCAACTGAACAACTCAAACCAGGCTTATCAACACCCATGGTCCTGCTCTATGGAAAAGAGTTTGACAAGGAAATAAGTCTATTTTTCTCCAATTTTGGAAGCGTTGCAGCTGTGTATTGCTTAATAATTTAGTTTATTAAAGGCAATAACTGTCAAAATCTATACAAACTAATTTGTTGTGCAGCAATTTTACATTATTGAAATCTTGTTATAATCTGACTAATGCATGCTATCGCTTTCTAACCATGCCTATAATTGGTTTCTTGGCTATATAGGACTAAAGACAGTAATCCAAAACATCTTCCAATTACACTGAAAAATATGCATGTTTACAGAAAGTTACACTACTTAATTTTCAGACTCAATGGGCCTTTAATAATACGAGATTAAAAAAATGTTTGCAAAAGGACACTAATTTTTGGTGCTATTCAGAAAGTTACATATTTGTGTAGGAAAATACCATCTCGAGACCTGTAAATGACATAGAAGCACGTATTGAGATACTTACTGAACACGAGACAAACTCGAGGAAAAAAGGTCAAAAGTTCACTCAGATGGAAGAATATATTCCAAGTCTATAAATCCAAACCAAGCAAGAAACCCAGCCATTAAAAAGTTCCATACTTCAAAACTTATGTAGGTGTGACAGTTACTCACAAACTTAACTTGTTTGCTTCCAACACATACAACTGTCTATTGCCCTAGCCTGTAATCCTTCACAGGGCATTTGAAGTTCCTTGAATTTGTTGGTATATCGGCAGCAGTTCAAAACACGAGAACTTTGTACAGGAATCATTGCCTAATATTCCCAGAGCATGGTATTTGACAGATGCTTTTGCTGCAGTACCAGGATTGGCATACAGGTAATTTTTAAGATGCCTAAAGTGTTGTGGCCTGCTATCCTAGTACTTCGACAAATACGGTTTACTATTTTTGATAGAAAAGATTCGCAAATAAATACTACAAGGACAAGCAGGATTGCCCAGATGCAGATATGCTTCTCAGCAGAAGAGAAAACATTGAAGTTGCCACTTGAAATGCACAAGAATTTTTGTAAATTTTTAATGTATTAGAGGTTTTTTTTAAACTACTACAGAACCTTTGTCTATGAATCTTGGCAGATTAAGTATGCACCTTGTGACGGATTCTCATGATTACAGTGAAATCAACAGGACTATGTTACTACAGGACTCTATGCAATAAACACATGCATAGATACAATATTCCCTGAGTCACATGGAACTGAAAATGAAAACAAGTACTGTCATGCAAAAAGAGTCAGAAAAACATACAGGGACAAAAACTGCAAAACAAACCACTGACAGTCACTCCCAACATGCTTCAAACTGACCGTGAAACAAGAGAAATCATGCTTCAAGTGTCCTGCAGAGTTTAAACATGGGCCTCATTATCTGCCTCCATATACAACACTCATCACCAGAGCAGGTGAGTGCTTTAGCAGTGTCAGTTCTTCCTCAGTCCACTGTGAATTGGACAAACGCTACCAGCTGCGTTTTACCAATGGAGAATAACTGAACCTTAAGCACTTCTTAAAATGGCCTGGATTCCAAGCGATGCCTGAAGCACCAATCTCTCCAGCTAAGCTCGCTGTATCAGTAACACAAGTTTTGGGTTGGTTCTCTGCCCACAGCTGTACTGTGCACAGTAGAGTACATAAGAGCCCGGGGC
>NW_008796193.1:5570459-5588991 GCF_000699145.1 Aptenodytes forsteri
GGGGCGGGGGGGGGCGGGCGGGGTGGAAACAACAAAACCACCTTAAAATCGAAATCTTTTGACATCTGCAAGAAAATGGAAGCAAGAAGTTTGCTGCAGAGAGTCTGTCTATCCTTAATTGTTTCTTTCACAACTATGATGCCATGAACTACGCCGAAATACACACACAGACACAGCTTTGGGGAGACCGTCAGCAGACATAAAATACAAAGAGCTCATCACCTTTGGAAGGACACTGGCAGTTGCCAGGAGGGCTATGAAAGCTCAAAGCCCCACCCTATGATTCCTCTATCATTGATAACTGTGCCCAACAAGCAAACAGCTTGGTAGCTACAACAGCTGTAGCTGTACCAACAGCTACAATTGGGTAGCACCCTACCCTCCAAAGTACAGGGTATTAAAAGGCAAAAAAGTACATCTGCTTGTTGTTAGACATTTGGCACTAATATGGGTTTTTCTTCACACTTGCAACAAATGCTGAGAAGACCTTAATGCAGAAGATGGATCGCGTGGTCGAAGGTACCACTGATGCTTCCATTAACAGGTGAGTTTCACAGATAACAGCCAGCAGGGTTTTAACCCTGCAATAGCAAATGCTTTCTAGGACACAGCTTAAACCTCCTAGGACAGCTAGCTAAATGAGTAACATAAAGTCTACAGATAGCAGGGAAACAGTTTTTGTTCCCCATGAGTTGAGCGCTCACAGCAAAGTTACTCACATAAAAGGGACGAGATGCAAAGAAGACGCACACAAATTCCACAGCCAGCAGTCACAGCCCGGTGTATTGCAGCACTGCTCTATCAAGTTTAGTGGAATGCATTTAAAAATGTTTGGATATGTGACAAAACAGATCTAAAAATATCAAGCACATACAACGTATAATGCATCTCTCGCATAATCTTCCTGCCTTATTATAAATTCATGTAAGAATTCATTAAAAGGACAAGTATCACACACGCTTATTAATTTACAGATGAGTGTAAGTGGGAGAGAGAAGGCAGGAGGCAAAGTGAATAGACAGAAGAGATACAAACCTATGTGGAAATTTTTCCCATCAAAGCAAACCAGAACATAACATCTCTTTGGTATAGTAACACGTGTGCTGTGAGAAGTAATGTGCACTTGATGTATGTTTTACTCTGATCCCAAAGGATCAAGCTTCTTGTAAAATACCCTTTCTTATTTTATTCCTCTTCAGTTTGCCTATGAGCTACTCACTTCCAACAGAGACCTAAAAACTGCCCTATGTTTTACTGTATACACAGGAAAACATATAGTACTGATGCTGATTTAGGACTCACTAATTAAGGTGATATGTAGGCAACGCATCATTGGCTTTCCTCTTAGGCCTTGGTTCAAGAGGGAGGCTTTTCTTAAAATAGTTTAAGTGCCATGACTTTGAAATCACCATCCTCAAAGTGGTTGAGAAACACGACCAACTTTGCTTTCAAGCTTTTGACTGCAAAGGCACATAAGCGTGAATGTTACTGAAGCAAAAGTTTCAGAATTAAACATATATGCAAAGAAGGATACACAGCACAGATGAATAATATATGCCTATGAATAAGCAGAAAAATAGACTTAAAATATCCGCATAACTATTAATTAGTTATTAATATTAGATCTCTGGTCTATTTCCCTTCAAATTAGCAATTAGCCACCCACTAGTAAAATGTCAATTGCAAAACAAGAGACTATATTTATAGTACAACCTACTTTGAGTTTTGAGAGACGTGTCAGCCACTGCTAAATTACAATACCCCTATTGTGTGCCTTCCCAAATTAACACCTAACTTTCATCATAGGCAACTATACGTACAAAAGTCATATTAGATTTTAATAGTCTTTATTACATCACATGAGCTGGTGCAAACATTTTTCCATATAGAAGTCTACGCAGAAAGAAAGAAAAAAGAAAAGTAGTGTGAAGTGATTCATTGGTATGAAGCTGGGTCAGACACTGGCACAGCCGTACCTTAAAAGGTCCTGTGCAGCAGTGATGCTGGGAGAAGCGAGCATCCAGGAGATGGTAATAAATTCTTGGACCTGATTTTATTATTTCCCATCCAGAGACTAGCTTTGATTGCTAGTACTACAAGCAATGCACCGTGAAATGCGATACAACATACTACTCCATCTTCAGACTGTATTCATATGGAAGAGTCACCAACAAAAAGGAAAAAACCTCTCTAACAATACATCTTATCAATCAGTGGGGGAAGGTGTATGCACCTGCCTAAGATACCCTGCACAAAACCACACTGGGTCCAGACCAAGTCCCCTGGTGACTGCCAGCTCACCGAGATGGAAGACACACTGTATACCTGTCCACCTACTGAAATGCAGAGGTCCCTCTGTGGCCTCTCCGGCTTCTCTTCTATCATGGAAAAAACAAGTAGAGTGCAATCAGCATGGGACGCCTCTTATCTGCAGCTTTTGAAAATTATGTAATTCAGGACTTCTCTGGAAAAACTAGACCATGTTGGGGATTTAAGAGGAAGTCAAAAGTCACTGCGGTGAGTTACATTTTTAAAGAATATGGCCTATTCCATTGAGTTTTCTTCTGGTTTGTGTTTTGCGATTTGCCTTCAGAACAGTTCTCCTTGCTTTCTCTCTCCAGATGCCTGACACTATCTGCAGAAAAAGTGGAAAAAAGAGCATCCTGCAGAGGTTCACTGAAGATGGAGAGCTGGCAGGAGAAACCCTGGCAATACACGCTAAATTGCCTCAAGCCTTCTGCTGAGAAAGAAGTGGGACTCATTGTTTCGGGTATGTCTGCCATAGAGAAGAAACAGAAATAGAGAAAGAATTACATAGAAACAGTTCTCTAAACAAACTTAAGACTAAGGAACACCATCTCCTCAACAAGAGGTGACCTGTGCTCACATTTGGGTGAATAATAGTCTATTTTACAGTTTTATAGCAGATTAATTTGGAATACTCAGAAATGTCTGAAAGATAGACTTGAAGAGAAACACAGTAATCGTTGCTGCTCGTCTTTCCTCTTGGTATAAAAATCACATCACTTTCCATCAGCTTGCAGGAGCACACTCCTCCTAATAATGCCTTTTACAGAACTTCCTTCTACAGCTAGCTCTTTTATTCTTGTAAAAAATAATAATTAAAAAAATCATCCTCCTAGCCTTAAGATTTGCACAAAACCAGGGGCCCTGTGCCAGCTGTTTAATTTCATATGTATTTATGCATACCAAAGTATTTGTACAAAGAAATCAATTGTAGCTGCAACTAATTTTGCACGTTGTCGATTCACCTTTAAATCCATGGGGAGTGAAGAGAATCCTGAATTATTAAGATCATCATTTGCTATCTGGGAACAGGATTGTCTATGTTTTTCAATTTCCTAAATTTTCCTTTTATCTTAAAATTTACTTTAACACTAACTATTAAAATCTAGAGGAGTCAAAATTGAGAAAAGGAAACAAGATCTGCAAGAAGAAACAAAATACGAAGCCAGCTGGGATCCAAAGCCACTTTCATCACATGGCATATTTTTATATCCATTATACATTTTATTTTTTCTAGTAACTGTCACACATGTAAGCAGGAAAGGTGTGAGGTACTTTAAAAGGAGATAAGGAAGAAAAGATGAACGCGGTGCCATCCATCCCTTGCTGGGCTTTTCCTTTATATATGCTGAAAATATTTAAACCTTAGGGAGATCATTTAAAAATTTTCAGGATTAGGGTGGACTTGACCAGCTAAGTGAAACTCTCCACTACCAGCAAATTTCGTTCAAGCAATGGCTGTGGGGATCCACATGTCTTATAGCTATGAATAAAAACTGGAGCCCTGCTATTGATAAGCAAATTTGCCTCTGTAGCTGTAACACTGCAATCAATCTCACACCGTCTGCTTTATATCAAACCAGCACCAAGTCCAGACCTAGTTCGTATCTTTTGATTTTTCTCCTACTCCAAATCAGTTTACTGCAACAGCTTATCTTAAAACATGTGAACACTATCCACAGAAGGGAAAGATTATTTTAATTTTAAAATTATTTTTTAGTTACACTTATCCTAGGCAAAGCTGGCTTTACAGAGGGAAGGACATTTGACATGATTTTTATGGTTTAATTAATCTTAATAGAAATAGGGATAGAATTTAGAGGTTTGGGTATGTTACGGAGATGAAGGCAAGTGGTTTTCTGGGAAGTCCTGGCTCATACAAACGACTCAAAAAATCCACAACAAAAACTTCTTCAAACCACAGAAAAAGAACAAGCCAATAATGGACACTTAACCCCTATTGCTAATAGATGAACACCCATTTTAAGTACTATGTCTTCAGACGATTACTGCGTATCCCACGGGTTCGCTGCCACTGCTGAGGGCTGCTTTCCACCAGACAAACCACAGACTTCTCGGTCAGTCTAGGTGCATCTCTTGGTAGGAGTATTCCCCCTCAAAGATGCCAGGGAAGCTGCCTTTCCACTGACTTTAACCAAATTAATTCAGTTAATATATTAACTGAATTGAAATTATTATAACTGAATATTCTATTATATAACCACAGAAACAATAAATCCTTTGCCATCATAACCTTCATCTGAACTGCAGTTAAGAAGAGAGCCAAATCCAATGACCCCGTGCAGTACAGCAAGAAAAGCAGACACGGTTATTCACTTATACAACCTCTGTGGATAAAGATGAGGGCAAAAGCATGATTCAGGCTATGGAAGGCAGTCAGAGGCAGAAGAATGAGGTAGCACTGTCAAGTGATCATGGACTTCAATTTCGGCTCCTAAACCTGCTAGACTCTTACAAATGTTATTCAAAATACAGCGAAAATGTTATTTTCTGCCTCAGGTGAAGCAAACTTGTCTGTCTATTCAGAATAGCAACACAGATGAGAAAGAGGTTCACTGTAGATATGCCACAACATATGTTATTGAAGGGTAAAAAAAAAAAAAGCTCATTTTGTCAAGAAGAAAACTGGGAACACTTGCAAGTAGTTAAAGGTTTGTAGGGCTTTCTAGACCTATAGTACTTTACATGTATACATACATATTTTTATAAGTTCTAGAAAAAGATAATAGCAGATCCATTTTTGTTCCATTTTATATTGAGAAGCAAGCTATTTAAGCGCTAACTACCCCCAACAATGCAATTAAAACCTGACCCAATTTCTAGACACAAACGAGCTGAGTTTTTCACAGCATAGCCATACGTAACCAAGTTCATCCCTATTTACTGTGCCCCTCAATTCTGTTTGCAACACTGAAACCTGAGGAAAAAAACCAAGGCTACTACAAATCAGTGCCTCAGAGGAAAATGAGCAGGGATGCGTGCAGGGGAATGGGTGGCAACCCACACAGGTGTGCTTCGATGACTTGTAGAGAAGGAAAAGCCAAACGAGTCTATGTGCAGAGTTTGTATCGCTTATCTACACTGCAAAACAGTGACAAGACAGCAAGTGAATTACAAGGCTGCAAGGCCAGGATTATATAAAACCAAAAAACCTCTGGTAGTCATTATCTTTACTATCCGAGTATAAATCACAGTGTGCATTGATACAAACCCTTGTAAAAACCCTGATGTGGTAATACGCACTTGGACAAAATGGAGCTGTACAAAAAGATCTACAAAACACAAACCCAATTAAAAAACAACACATGCAACAGATCATGGGGATTTTACTCATTTCACTTAAAATTTTTCTGTTCTATTTCAGGCACCTCTCTTTTTGCTCAAGGAACTTTCACAACAATTAAAACCAGACATTATAAACATTATTATTACCACTATTGATCTGAATAACAGCAGCATCCAAAAGACCCTTTTTCAAGATGGGGGCCCCATTGTGCTAACGTTGCATAAACATATAAGACTTTGTTCCTGTGCTGAAGAGATTGTAATCTAACCAACCAGAACAAGGTCGATAAACAACATAAAAGTAAAATGTCAACAACAACAACAACGAAATCTCCTGTGCAGGACTTTTGTTGTTTTGTTTTAATATATTTTCCTTAGACCATCTGCTACTCTTTATTGCCAACCAAGGTCCTCCAGGTAGTCTGCAACACTGCTGCTGCCGATTCTGTCCTCCTAGCCCATCCCATTAAAACAAAACAAATTTCCTGTTCTGTAGGAGGCAAAAAACACTGAAGAGTCTTCAAAGATAATGAAAGTGCCAAGATGTAACACAGCTTTTCTAGTCATTCCTGAAAGTGCTAGTTGTTTCTGCGTTAGCATAAATACAATGTTGAATATTGCCATCTTTATCTAAACTCAGTAACTTCTTCTCTGGTCAGTGAAGTGAAATATGTGTAGTACTGAACGAGGATTAAATGCTAGCCCTTGGTTTATGTGTAAAAAACCCTAGATAAAAAGCTATATAACAAGTCTATTCTGCGTTTGGAAAAAACAGTCTATATACAGCTAGTAGTGAGAGAATGCGATTTCTCTTATTTTCTAACCATACAGCAAACAGCTTCCTACAGATAGGTCCTTGCTCAGGCCCAGTGAACACAGCAGAAATAGAGGCACTGAGCTAGATTAGAGCCCAGCAAGCAGGAAAGTTTTGTGAGGAAACAGGCTGTGAAAGGAAAAAGCATCACAGGAACAGGCGCTTTTTCTGTTCTTGGCTCTGGCTGTTGGGCTGAGTTAGGGAATGCCTTATTAAACAGCTGAAGCTCTAGAAATTTACAGCCATTATCCTAGTGTGAGGCAAAACGTTACACATGCTTCTGCCTGTCTAGGATTCTTTCTTCATTCAGCAAATATTTAGTAGATTTAAGATTCCCAAAACAAATTATTTTCTAGGTGTTACTAAAAAGTCCATACAACTCGCCTAGATTTGGTTAGAAGTGATAAATAGATGCATTTCCTACAGTGAAGTCCACGCTTTACAGATCCTACAGTTGCTTCTCTCCTTGTAACTTAGTACAGGAGAAAGGAAGCAAAAACCCCTGTTGAAAACGTTCTGTTTTGGAGGATTTTTTGGCATTCACCTATTACTACGAAACAATTGTCCCCCTCCCCCTTTCAGTATATTCCTGCTTTTTGACAGCGTTGCTCTTTTCATTTAACCCAAGATGTCCATCATGAAATTCTTCTAGGAATACACAGCAAGTCAGGGAATATTTTACCTTTTGACAAATCCACTATACTTAAGGAATGTAAGTGTTTCCCCCACCCAATTCTTCAACTAAGCTTCCTAATTATACCACTCATCACAGGATTTCAACGTATGATAGCGGAGGCGCTGTATAGCACACTGTGAATTTAAAGTAGAGACAGCCACGAAACTGCTCTTCAAATACAGTAAACCCATGCACACAGTAACAGCGTACTATCATTTCTCAACCCTGACACAGTGTGCAGCAGGTTGCTTGTGTAAACGAGCCACAGCATTATTTTCCAAATTGTCCTAAGTGATACTCAGCTCCCATAAACCATCCAAGGAAGGGCTATGAACACCTCTCACCAGGCAGCCACGTTTCACCCATTTCTGTTCCCAAATAGGCCCTTTTAGTTGACCTCTAGGCAATTTTCATGGGTGTAGCCAGCAGAGAGATGTGAGGCAGGGCTAGATTTTTTTTTTTTTAAATATATAACGACTCTGACATGCATTCATTTTCCAATGGAAGATTCCCAGGGAGGTAGCACGATTCAAAACACAAATGACATGCTGCCAGAGCAAGACAATAAGGAAATAAGTGTGTTATTCTATGACCCAGATCTCCTCCTGGGATCTCCAAGCTCCCTTCCCTACCTAGAGCACTGTGCCCTACAAACCACTGTGGACTTTCCACCAGATGAGTTACAAGTCACAAAAATATGTGGAACAATTAACTTCACTTAAGCTGCAATGCTTTTTCTTCAAAAGCAAGCACTGGAGTTCCTAACTTACGAGTCTTGCATAGTTGAGATCTTTTTAAGTAGATGTCACCCACCGCAGCTGTAACTTGGCACTTCCAGTAACACTCTGCTCAAACTCTGCCTTTGCTGATGTTCCTCCACTTGTGAATTGTGCAAAAAGTCAGATCAATCTTGAGGTAACAACAGAAGCTTAGGAACCCCAAACAAGTATTTGCTCCATAGGTTTGCTATGTACTGATGCCATGAGTTCTCTTTGGAAGGCTTCAGAATTTACGTACGTAACACTCCTTTTCAAAGCATAAATGTAAAGACATTTACATAACAGATTAACGTAAACTGTTTTCCAAATCAGACAAAAAATGAGTCCAAGACCTGTTACGTGCTTCTGAATTTGCTGAACTGTAATGTTCATACTCATTATATTGTTTTCTCCCAGGCGGCAGTTTCTGTCCCACGTCCCTAACAGAAGGACGCGATTTACTTCTGTATGTGTCAAACTTGCTAATCTGGCAAAACAACATAGCTGAAAGATCGCTGATGTTCTCTCCAGGTTACACAAAATTAAGCTTTCTTATCTTTCAAAGACAAAACCTGTCTTATCCCACAAACAAACTGTGCTTGTTAGGAAGACCACTGGGCTACCCCCTTGAGCCCAGTTTGTATTAACAAGTGTCCATCTCAAAACTAGCGAGGCTATTTTGCTTCCCATCATATTATGGGAAGATTATCCCAAAAATCTTACTCCCCTGATGGATGAGATTTGTTTTCTAATTTGCAGCCTGAATATACTCCTTGCCAAGACATACGCGTTTCTTCTTGTCCCAGTGCTGTCTTCAATCTAACATAGTAACTAGTTGTACTCACTCAAGTGTTTATCAACCCCTTATGTATTTAGAGAAGGCAATTATATGCCCTCAGACTTCCCTTTACTGGGATAAACCAACTAACCTCGCAGTATCCCTTTGCGAGATGGACTCAGCTCTTCCTTCACCGTTTCCATAGTCCTCTTTTGCACCTGCTCCACTTTACACTCATCTATCTTGAACGTGGTCTACCAGAGTAGTTCAGCGTTACACACAGGGATTTAGCAGTGCTGCCTTGCACATGCATTAACACTTTCCTATTTCTACCATAGGTACCTCTTCACCTCACAGACCTTAAGAGTACATTTTTCAGAGCTGCAGGGTACTAGAGAAAAGATATCCTTTGATTTTACTGGCTAACATACTCAAGTCTTTCCGTTCCTCATTTTCAAGAGATCAGCACCCAGGTTAAGGCAAAATTCACATCTATCCAGAAGTGCACAACCATAATCCTGTGCTACGAAGTTTCAGTCCACTTTTTCCACTCAAGTCCTAAAGATCATCCATCTCTTCCTGTAGGATACTCTGTTCCTTGTCTATATTGACAGCACCTCCTAACTTTATGTCACTGGCAAATTTTATTGCACCCTCCTATTTTTGGTGCCAAGTACATTAGTGAATACATTAAAGTCAGCCCAAGACCAATTCTTAAGACAACTAACTTCCTTTAGGCACAGCACATCCCCTGTGAGCACAAAATGATGTGACCTCCCTTTAATATGCTCTTTATTCACCTCACAGTTCTTCTACATTTCATCAGTATTTTAATGAATAATTTCTAACATATTGCTGGAACAAGCATCATACCACAGTCTAGACAGATTAGCTCTAGCGTATTCTTTTGTCTAAAACAAAATATGAACAACTTTAATAAAGACAGACAACACAGATCCCACTATAGGTGTCCATGAAGCCCATGTGCCTAAGTCTCTCTATTTATAAATATATATATACAGACACACGCATGCACACACACAAAACACAGAGTAGCAATCCTTCCTCAGTTCCCTCCCAATGCAAAGGCAGAGCTCCCGTGACCTCCAGACACTGGGGCATTAGGACTAGGATATTTCAGAGGATCACAGTTACGTTATGCCATATAACATTCATTCTTTTTCCAAATATGCTACAATCCACATCCAACTGCGGATGACTGAAAAGCAGTCCGATGAAAATGAGAAGCAGTAACAGTCCAAGGGGTATTCTCAACCTCAGCGGGGTAATCCCTGCAACTGCCACGACACAGTCATATTACAAGACAAAAATTAGTAGTTTATTTAGTTTGTGTTAGGAGAAAAAGGAAATTCAATTGGCATACATGAACCACCATAGAGACAAGCACAGCACGTGTGAATAAAAAACAAAAAAAGAGGCACTGCTTGTTCCTGTAGGCTACGAGGAGGCAGATATGCTGAGAAACTTCAGTCAGCTTAGGCAAAGAGAACAGTGGAGCAAAACCGGATGGGTCAATGAAAGCGACTTCGCTCCACAACAGTCAATTCACCGCAGCTTTCAGCTTGAGCCAAAAACCAGGACACCCAAGAGCCTGCCCACTGAGTGGGGTGGACTTTGAACCAGGAATTGAGTAAACTGCAACAGCATAGCACATATCTTAGCAATAACTGAAATTGAAGGATTCAGCACAAAAGGTTTTGTGGTTTGCTTTTTTTTAAATAAAAAGTTAAATATAAAAGAAATTGGGAAATTAGGCTAGTGGAAAGGTATGCCAACAGTCTGTTCTAAGCTGCATTCACATTGACAAACTCATAAGCAAACTAGTTACTTGCTTATTGTAAAAAGCATGAAATCTGTAGGAGAAAAGGCAGTAATGATCTTGCCTAGAGAGCAGCACCATTTGCAATATATGTCATTAACAGTCACCTCCTCACAGTGCTTTCTTGGGTTCAAATACCCTTACCTACTCCTCAGGTTACTTCCCATCTCCCAGATGGTCAGTCTCCAGAAAATATCTTCTGCGCCTCATCCACTTCTTGGTTAAATCCATTTTGACGGCTCATTAGTAGAATAATTTATCAACTGTTGCAAGAATAGCTGTTATAAATTTGTTTTCTATGTAAATCAGGTTCCGTGCAACTAGGATGGAATTCCAGCCTTTCAAAATGCATTTTAATGTGCAATGCTGACATTAAGTCTTAAGTTCATTTGATTATTTTTTCTGTTTATGTTATTAGTAATCAGTTTTTCTGGCACTCTTTTCTGTTCCAGTTCAATCACTCAGTACTTGAACTCCTGGTGAACTGCACCAAAAAAAGGAAAATTAACTAATGCCTCATTTGATCTTGGGACCATAAAACTTGTGTTTTCATTCCCTCTTTAACCTTTGACCATCTATTTTTCCCCTTAATTTGTGTGTTATGTACCTGATAGTTTTAAATTTGTTCCTTTTATTCATGAAAAAAGAAACCGCTCTGACAGTTGATCTGCCCTCTATTCATTTTAACTAATGCTGGCTTTATTCTAGATTCTCATTAATAAGCACGCACTTAAAATCACTTCTTCATAGTCCATCATACATGCATGTTATTTGACTTACTGTATTCTCTTTACCAGAAGTGCATGGCTGTTTTCACAAAAAGTGGCAACTATGCTAATAGAGAAAACAAGCTTACAAAAGAGTGGAATGTCCGATTTTGTAAAAGCTCATTTGCCAGTTTATTTCTTTATTAAAGTCCTGTCCTTTTCATATTGTTATGATGGACTTGAAATTAATTTATGCTACTGGGTTTATCTTTTTTTTTTTCAGAAACAGATGTCAAGCACCTGAACACAATAAAACATTTTTAAAAACACACGTAGACCATAATAAAATATGGTCCATCTACAGCCAAAAGAAAATAAATGAAAGGGGAAAACTTCATTAATATCATTAATGAGGACAAGTATTCTAACTACAGCTCACATTTGACGTCAATATTCTCCATTTGTGCAAATATTAAATTCATGGATGTCGATCTTGCATACATATGCTCAATATCAACCCCAGAAGGATTCAGATCCCTTGTCTTGAATAGTTTTTTATGTATGTTCTTTAAATCACAGTAAAAATACCCCACTTAACCTTCATTTATAAATATGAGTGCACTAAGCCAGTGACTACGATCTTTATTTCTATTCATATGGTGAACTAGTACAGGCTTCTAGATCTTGCATCCATGTTGATGGCCATGCAGACACAGGTTCCCTGGTCTTTGGTGACCAGCACGTCTCAGTTTCTCCCAAGTAAATAAAAGTCCATTTATTCAGTATCATTCCCCCCAGCCTACAGACTTCCTGTTGTTCTGCAGTAATATTCATTATCTCCCAGCATCAACACCACTGAAACTAAGGGCAGCTTTTACTTTTGTTGACTTGAACTAATACCAACTTTCTGTTGACAACAAGGAAACCAGGTTCAAGACCTGATGATACAAGTCACACATTAACATGGTCTTCTGTGAAATAAGCCCTGCTCTTCTCCGGAAGGTAACACTCACATGCTCAGACACAAAAGAGCCTGTCCTTAGGTTTTCTCTACAACATCCTACTTCACGTACACCTAATATCCAGTTTAATTTTTTTAATATACAACAAACTTAGTCACTGTCAAGAACATTTAACACTGTATTTCTAATTCTTTCATGTAATAGAGCAGGAAAAGGGTCATTTCAGGTTACGCAACTGCACCACAGGCATATGGCAGCAAACCCACAGCAGAAACAAAATCTCCCTCTCCTCTAAAGCAGATGGTATGCTGATCAAGTAAGATATAATCTAATGCTAGCTGCACTACTACTGCTGCTATTAACTATTGAACCAAAACTAGTATAAAGTAGTAAGGACAGAAAAACCCAAGGCGGGGGAGGTGAAGGGGGAGGAAGACAACAAGGAAAAAAACCACAGAGTAAAAGAGCTGTAACATAAGACAACCTATTGCAGCAGAAACAGCCTCTTTTCAGGTACATTTAAGATTTAAAACCTAGGAATGACAATAGGCAAAGAACAGCAATGGTCCTCATCCTGTTTTAAAGGACGTTCCCCTAATTTGAGATCCTGGCCCAGTTCCCTTTGCTCTTGTGATTGCACTGCACTGGGCACCTGCCAGAGGCTAAATATCCCGGCTGCTTATATAATTAAATATTTATGATTCTGCCGAGAATTCTTAGTCAAAGCTTATTTCTGAACTGTAAAATGCTTAGAGAATGAGCAGAGAAAGTTCTCTGACAAATGCTACTTCAAAATAGAGCCACCACTTCTTAAAATTTTTAAGGACAGTAGTTTCCCTTTCAGTTGATTCATTCAGTAGTGAACTTGAACTAATGGTAGAAAAAGGAGGCAAGGGGTGTTTTCTCTCTGAATCAGAAAGGGATCTTATTAGTGTATTTAACTTGCTTTCTGTACAGAAATAGAATATTAAAAAAACCTTCCAAAAATGGATCAGAATGCAGTAGTACATAAAATTTTTAATGCTTATCACAGTATGCACGCTACCACACCACACAATTTTTCTTCTATATCACATTATTAGCACTTCCTCTTCAACACATACACCACTAGATCAGCTAATTCATGCTCATCCAATAAATAGAACTTATGGATGAACACTCTGAAATATAATTGTTCAGCCGTAACCAATTATCAGACAAAATACATTGCACTTCACCTTCCTTCATTGTTAATAGCATCCATTGATTTCAGAAGGAGCAGAACAGTCCAAAATTTTATTAGACTTAGTCTAACTTAGACTATTTCAGAAGCTGCTAGAAATATTTTTTTTCCTTTTAAAGCTGTACCCCATAAACTGTACAGCAGCCTCAACAATAAATTTCATGAGCACTTTTAGGTGCTACTGTTGAAAGTGCTTTCAAGCTTGGTTAACTTTATGCACGCGAGTATTCCTTATTTGTATCTCAAAAGAACTATTCCAACACTTGAAGATACATGTACACACATGTGTATGCATTTGAAGAATAAGGGCCTTAGTCTTGCAGGGTTATTTATTTTGAAGGAACTATTCATGTCTCTTGCGGCCAACATCTTAAGTACTGTCAAGTTTCATAAACTCTTGAAAGGAGGGGTGGGTCCCTGTTCTCAGTATAATGAAAACCGACCTTCAGCTTTACCATCTTTCAAAGGTCTGCCCACCTGTAGATATTCTTTCGTATATACTTATAGTTGTGAGATAACATTCAGCTCCTGTTGAAACAAAGTCAATTTTGCAATTCCAGTGCAAACGCTGGAGCTAGTGGCATGGACCTCCTGCTGCCCTTGGCAGGTGCTGGCAGAGGCAGGGCTTCCACACCAAACCCAACTCATCCAGTCCCGAGTGCAGGCTCCTGCTCTCTCCCTTGCTTGTCTTTCTTTAATAGAAAGGACTGGCAGAAGATTAACCTGGCAGATAGATCAGCATTTAAACAGGTTTAGCTGTTGTGGAACCACAGGCTAATAGTTATATTCGTTTATTCCTTCAGCTGTCTTCTAAGGAATGGTAAAGTCACAGGACGACGCTACAGAAGACACCACAAAGGGGTTCGAAGAAAAAGTCTTGCTGCAGTCTTGGGGAAGTTTTTGCAGACATCTTCCAATCCCTTCACTGAATGCCTTTTTCTTTGGAATGACTTCTTCATCCTCGCCAGCTCCTCCAACTACTCCTGCCGTTTCTGGGCTAAATCCAGTGGGTAGATAATCACACTGAAGTGTTGCTCCCATGGAATTTCCTGGCCCAAGAGACTTAGCACCTGCAGAGTTGTTCTCCTATAACAAGTCTCTTACATGTAAGAACAGCTGACATAACACATAATGGGTGTGTTACACCTTCAAAACACAGTATATTCACCTAGAAGTAGACAGCACTGAAAAGAACGGATTTAAAACACCTACTTTGTATTCCCCTCAAGAGACCACGAGGACATGACTTAGCTGTTGACAACCCTGCTTTCCTGGCAACTAAGTAACTTTGTGCTCACTGCCTATCCTCAGACTTTGCCTGGGTCAGCTTGTAATAAATGGTAACATCCTCTATTCTCTTCTGCAGGAGAGCTTTTTAACTGATCAGTGTGTTGATCTTTGTCAAACTAACCATGCAGTAAGAGATGGAGCCAAGAAGCCAGGCATAGTGTTTTTCAGGACGCCTCTCAGAAGGCCGCCACATTGCCTTTCTTGCTCGATTCTTCCATAGCCCTTTTTGGTTACCTCCTGCGAAATTAAATCCATCACAGCAAGCTGTTGTATGATAGTCACAAACGGATACTTCCCAGCTTTCTGTAAGTTGCTGGTTTTTGCACACTCCTTTTTATATATGTAGATATACATATATATGTATATAGATACATGCATACACAAGCACACCCATATATAGCCACACATATTTATGCATACACACACACACAAACGCAGGCCTGCTTCAATGACTTGTAGAAGACAGAAAGGCAAACTGTTTTGCTCCATCTACCTTGCAAGGTACAATGGAAAAATCTCTCTCAGGTAAGCTACCTGCTCCATCACATCACAAAACAATTAATTTGCTAAAACCTTTGCGGAAAACCTGATGTGATCTTTTGCTTAGGCCAAAGGTCCAGGACATTCAATTTTTAATTTCCAACACATTCATTAATCCTTGTAAACATGGATTATCCAGTTATCAGCCTCTAAATGAACCTTCGAAAAAGTAGCATTATATGCTAATTTTCCTTCACTTAACAGGCCTTTTTTGTTAAGCCTTTGCATCTCTCCTTTGAGACTCTGAGTAACATTACAGTTGACTGGAAGAATGGGAAGGAGAACTTACACCAACTAACACAGCCATGCTCTCTTTTAGCAGGCTGTATCACAGTATAAATATTTTATTTTAAAAAAACATTGCCAACAATTACAATATGTTTTTAAGGAGTAACTGATGTTTTACCCTATTTAGTTATCAGTTAACATATCATATATGATGCAAAAAATAAGCATTTTTAATTACCTTTAAAATAGAAAAGCAAAGAAAAAAACAAAAGAGGATGTGTAACTTCTGTGTGTTACTTTATTTAGTACTAAGAAATGGAACTGACAATCATGATTTAAAAAAATGGTCAAAATGCTAGTATCATTTCTCAAGAGAATCAGAAATGAATTTCTGATTCAAATATATGTATTGAACATGGGTAGCCAAGTTAAAACAAGTCCTGTTTGGGAGAAGAATACAGACTGCTTTTTTCAGGTCAACCTCTGGCCCATACTTTGTCTACAAACATCAGAGAGAAAAACAACATAATAAAAACCTATAAAAGTCTTTTCTACTACAAACTAGATTAAGTTATGATTACTTTTGGGATGATGAAGGATGTGTCTAGCTTCTCTCTTAAATCTACATTCAAACTGTTTTAAAGTTAATTAAGGGATGAGTAATTGTTTAGAAATCTTTAGAATAATAAAATATAAACAACTTATAGCACAAAAGCAGCCCTTAAAGAAAAGAGTGGGGAGTATTTCACTTCACTACAAGTAACAGTTGAGTATGTTTTATGATCACTGTAACAACTAGCATGCCCTTGAGACTGCGCAATTCTGAATTTCTAATATCATTTGTAGGGGGAAAATTAGAACAAAATGCAGTAACATTTCAAATACAGTCTCTCAGTATTTTAAAATTTTATTAAGTATAAGGACTAGGTTAATATGGCATGAGTCATGTTTTTAAGAGAAGCAGTAATACAGACCTGTATTTTAAATCATAACTAAAACCATGCTCAACTAATACAAAATAAAAAGAAATCAGAGTAGCTTTTTGTTGGAAAAAGGTCAACAACAACAATGAAAATTTAGCAATAGTAGAAAAGGCGTAGTGCACTGCTAGTTTCAGTTTTGGAAAGTTAAAATACCAGGCTAAGTGACCAGGTAAAAACGATGCCTTCTCACTCAACAAATCCGTTCGCACCAGCTGAAATTCATCCCAAATCAATATAAACTTTACAGATATCAACCCTGAGCCTAAACATCAGGCTGTTAAATGACATACACACTTGGTGCAGATCTTCTGATTTCAGAGTTATATTTGCTTTACTTAGTGCCAAATATATGCTACATTACATTTCACTCCATGATGTCTTTGAAAGTCAACAGAATTACTTACTATGTTTCAAAGTAAAGCAGTTACATCCAAGCAAACTCTCCTGGAGTGTCATTTTGCTCACAGGGCAAAGACAGTGGAGTTGCAAAGGTGTAAGTAAGGCTATAATTTATTTACATATTCTTTAGATCCATGCCCACATGCAAACCAAAGGAACCCAGCTCAGCTCTCAGATCCCAAATTGAGTTTTCAAAGCTAGTGGTTAGAAATACTATCCCTTTAACTTCTGTACTGAGCACAATGATCTAGAGATGCTTGAAATACAAAACTCAGACTGGCACTTTATGCATTTATTTCTTAAGCCTAATGCTGCAATTACCATTCTTGCAGTACACCTTAACTGTGACAACACAAGATACCAAAACTGCTTATTTGATCAAAGCTGGAGCAGTAAGTTCCAGTCCTCCTCTTCAGACCTAACCTCTGCCTTCCACCCGCACAACTATCAGAAAGCGTAAGTAAACCATAAAGACAGTCTGCAAATACGAACTTCCAATAGTCTGTAACACTGAGTAATATTCCAGAGATGGAATAAGAAGATCGCATGAACCAAGCCCCTTTCTACAGGAGCTGAGATTTTAACTTTACTAGTCTTACACTGTCAAATGTCAAAATACACCTGAGACTGCATAGATTTTTTTTAATAGGAGACGCTGTTAGTACTGAAACAAACTGCAGAGAGCACCCAAGTGGGGGCAATGGAGCACTTAGCTCTGCTACAGCTTGCCCGAGACACGTTTTTGGCCAAAAGAGGAAGCAAAACCAGTTACCAACAGGATGAGCTGTGTTATTGTCAAGTCACACTTCTCGCTTCAAAGTTAACATGCTGCCCTACTTTCCACAGGATAAAATCCAGATACAATTTTAATATTTTTATCCAACAGAATAATGGTCTAGATGTTTCTTAAAAAATTAAAATAATCCACTTGTATACTAAAAAGTAGTTATTCTAAAAATACTATTTGCAATACAAGACGGCTTATGGTGTATCTGCAGGAAGGAACCACACCGCCTTTAGTCAGTTAAAAAGGTACTTACCATTGGCAGTGCATTGATATGCGGAAGTTTTCCTTTCAGGTGTCTCTTGCCACAGAAGGGTGATGCTGACAAGGAAATAAGGAGACAAAATTGGAAACATTATTTTTTATTATTTTGAAAATGGTGGTGTTAACACAATAAAACATTACTAAGCATAGGCCTGCACGGCTCTTGCGGCCTACTCTGTTCAAGGAGCTGAGTGATTACCACTGAATTTGTGTACAGCCTAGAGCAGCAGCGATCAGGCACAGAAGAGCACGCAGAGCTGGGCTTCTGCATATATCCTGTCGCTACCCACATCACACCAACTTGCTCCTGCGGGGAGCCTGAAACTCAGAACTTTGAACAAATAAGCCTGTTGAAGGAATACTTACACCATCAGACCTCTAGACAGTTGCATCCATTCAGCAGGAGCGTACACAAAAAAAAACCCAAAACCAACAACCTGCGTATAAAAATCCTGATGCCTGGATTTTGCCTTAGCTCTCCTCCAGCAAAGGCTTCAGGAAGTTACCTAGGCAGAGTAGGCAGCGTACAGTATCTTCTGCCCATGCCAAATTTCTTCTGGAAATAAACCTCAGCTACCGACATCTAAACACTCTGAAAAGCCCTAAACAAAAATCAATATTCCAGCAGTTTGACTTCCAAAATGGTTACATCCACTAAAAAATAGGAGGGGGGG
>NW_008796193.1:5589005-5610968 GCF_000699145.1 Aptenodytes forsteri
CTGTTTTCCTAACACATATTGCACTAAATAACTCTGTTTATGTACCCAGGTGTGCCCATGCACCCAGATAGTTACCAACTCCTGCAGTGACCTCAGTAATTAAAAAAAAACAGCTCATACTAGTTGCTGGCAACATTTGACAACAGGTACATAATAGAAATCTTCCTAGTGCAATATTCAAGAGAAATCTTTCCCACCTTCAAAAACCGAACAAAAACATAATCCAAAAAAATCCATGCTCTCCTACATTTTAGTAATTTTCTTTATATATCAATAATAATTTCATGCATCCAACAATAAAATAGTTAAGTATAAGCAAACACATTTTGATGTCCAAATATGTGTTAACTCCATCCACTGTAACATCCATTTTTATTCATTAATGACAAACAATTTTTATTCACACTAATGTTTCTGAGTGGTTGCTCTCCATACAAATACTTGCCAGACTACTTTTCTCATTGGGAAGTAATCTAATCACCCACTCAAAGAGCAGGAAAGGGGACAGATAGACATGGGTGACTAATAAAAGTATTATCCGACTATTTTTAGATTAAACTATTTACAAAGCATCTGTAAACTGTGTTCAAAAACCTTTACTAGGAGTAAAGAATAACTATGGTTTTCAGGGCTCATGATCAACACAAAGCTCTCACGTGCAATTTTCAAGCTCAACCAGTAGGAAATGGCTTCTTATAAAGCCATTTTTGGACCCAGCCAAAAAAAGAGCTGCAGCAGTCAGGCTTATTTTATTCTTAGAGATCCCACCACACTACCAAGGCAGACAGAAATGTAACCTTCACAGTGCATAACCTTCACAGTGCAAGCGAGAGGCGCTGCAGAGGATGCTGAAGAATGCAGGAATGCTGGGAATTGGAAGAATTTGCAAACATGCTCTTGTTCCCTTGCTTAGTTGTACTGGTGCCGCAGAAGTTATGTAAATAGGTTGAGGAAAACTGCACTCCTCAAGTGGCACAGTTTCCTATGCAGAGCTACTCAGAAAGTTTGTTTTTTCCACAGCCAGAGTTGCAGACTAGCAGAGAAGGGAAAGCTTTATCACCTCGCTCAGCAGACCCCATAAACAAACATTACTTGCTTATGAGAGTTTTCCTTAAAAACGGAACAACACACCAACCAACCAATATTTGCACTCTTCTTTTGAGAACAAACTAAATCATTATAAAAGCTGTGTGCAGAGAAAGGCAGAGGAGGGCTCTGCTACCCTGTTCTGAGTGTGACGCTTGGTTTGGGTTATTTCATTTGGGAAGGAACATGGCAAACATAAATAAAAGGATGATTGCACAAACATAAACCATTTTCTTCAGTGAAAAAAGGCTTTCTTCAGTATACGTTGCTCAAACTGTCTCCTTCCAACACCCCTTTGCCATTGTGCAATCTTCTGAGAGCTGCACTTATCATTGAAGCCAGAGAGGGAAACCTTTCCGTCTGATCCGTGGAAGAGGCTTCTTGCCCTTCACTTTATATCTAAACAGGGCAGTGACACGGAAAGAAGCTGCAAGCAAAGACTCAAGAGAGCAGAGAATGAGAAAAGAAAGGGTTCACTGACTCTGCTTCATTCCTCACTCACGTTAATTGGTTGTAGGCTCCAGTTTTAAATAAGAGCGCTTGAAATGACACGTAAACATTTAGAAAACTCTGCAATGACCTTCTTCAAAATCAAGTACTGAGTACAAACACCTCAGCAGCAGCTTTTTTCTTTCCAAATTTATCCTATTGCATTTTGCCATTTTGGCATGTACCTTGAAACAATGCAAGTGACAGCTATTATTTATTGATTTTAGACTCTCACCTTTATATACTGACCTGTTATGGTGATTTAAACAGGTGACCAGGTGTACTAACAGCTACACTACGTGACACTTAAAAATAATCCACCAGATGCCCTTGAAGTTGATAAAGCACACCTGGGGAATGCACAGTAGCTTGTGAGTTTGGATCCTTCATCTTGGAGGGGCTGGAGGGTTGACCACTGGCTGATGACTAATGCTTTCAGCATCAACTGAATGCTGCTGCCCTCAACTTAAAAAGAAGTAAGATTTTGCTGCATGTGTACCAACCTGCTCCCAGCCAGTGCTCACCAGCTTTGCCCACACCAGGTTTTTCTGCACAAGAATGACACACCTGATGCCTGTGTCCCCCCATGACACTGTGCCCAAACGCTCAGTACAGCGCCCAACATCATGGCCTCGGAAGGAGCATCCCGCTGCGGTGCACAGAGCGGCAGCAATGCCTTGAGCAATAAACTCAAGACCCGCTTGCACGCAGAGGTGGCAAAAAGGTCCAGGCAAACAGGTTGCACAAGACAGGCAGTTCCCATCTGCAGGGCCAAAACTAACACACCAAACCAGCTACCAAAAAAGCAAATACCAATTCATGCTGCTTAGCTCAGATTGGGCTGCTGTTATCAATTGAGTAATAAACTGTGGTTTATTACAAACAATATCTGTGGTTTGTCTTTGTACCACCAAACTAAAAACAACCATAGCACTGCACAGTGACAAATCTGGTTATAAACACATAGTGCAGAGGTACACTAACATTATTCCTTACCTGTTTCCAAACACAATCAGTTCAAAACAAGGATTTCTCTAAAAGCTATTTACAAAAATTTTTAACCATTTTCTTCTAGAAACGCCATCATTTACACTATTTTCTCCTACCCATCCATTACAAAAACAACCATGGCACTGCACAGTGACAAATCTGGTTATAAACACATAGTGCAGAGGTACACTAACATTATTCCTTACCTGTTTCCAAACACAATCAGTTCAAAACAAGGATTTCTCTAAAAGCTATTTACAAAAATTTTTAACCATTTTCTTCTAGAAACGCCATCATTTACACTATTTTCTCCTACCCATCCATTACACAAGGAATTACACTGGGTTCGCACTATGGCTAAAACGATGTTTTCTGCGTGAGCTTTGAATTGCTTCTGTTCCTCATGTGAACTTGTGCGCTCATGTTTTTCTTCTAATCCTCTTTGGATCACACTGTTTATACTACTTTCTGAGATTTTGGTGCTATTTGAGCTTTAACAACAAATTTAGTCATTAGATGTTGTGCTTTGTGAATTACAAAAGCCTTCTAAGGGCACAGTATCTTTTCTTCTAAATGCTTCTCGAGTATCCTGCTTTTCTCTGGATTCAGTATCTGGAAAGAGCGTCCCAATCAAAACAGAATTAAAAATAACTAAATCCTGGATATTCCACTCAGTAACTAGGCTGCAAAAAGCATCAGACAATAGTTTTAAAAGCCTAAATTGAAAACTAATCACTCCATCGAATCCTTCCTTTCATTTGGTTAATAGGCATATACAAAACTAGCAGTGATTCTACCACTGCCACGCTTGGAACATAAACAGAGAAAATCAAAGTTATTTCTTTTAATCACAGTTCCACAGTGATGTATGGCAATTTTTTTTAAACAATTCAGCACTTCTACAATAACATCTGCTTTTTAGATCTAACAGAGAATCTGAACTGAGATAAATACCAACTCAAAAAATTCAAGAGAAACAAAGACATGGCAGGGGCGGGGGCGGAAATCAGGACCACACACAAGACAGCATTAAAAACTGTCATTACCTACAACTAGTTGGCAGCAATAGAGTTCCTAGTGACAAAATAACACACACAAACTGCACCAACACTCCACTGGACGAGCACAGCAGTGGCACAGCACTGGAGTATGCTCGGATAGAGGGGGGAATCACCGAGAGTGTTTTACAAGAAGCCTCAACAGGGAACACTCAAAGTATCTGAGACCTGCCCAGAGACATATCCACCTATATTCCTAAACTCTATCCAAAATGGTTTTTCTCTGTCAGTTGAATTCTTTATTTCCTGATCTTTGTTCTATCTTTAGGCCTTTATTAGAATCATAGAATCACAGAATCACTGAGGTTGGAAAAGACCTCTAAGATCATTGAGTCCAACCGTCAACCCAACACCACCATGTCCACTAAACCATGTCCCTAAGCGCCTCATCTACTCGTCTTTTAAATACCTCCAGGGATGGGGACTCCACCACTTCCCTGGGCAGCCTGTTCCAATGTTTAACCACTCTTTCAGTAAAGACATTTTTCCTCACGTCCAATCTAAACCTCCCCTGGTGCAACTTGAGGCCATTTCCTCTCGTCCTATTGCTTGTTACTTGGGAGAAGAGACCGACCCCCACCTCGCTACAACCTCCTTTCAGGGAGTTGTAGAGAGCGATGAGGTCTCCCCTCAGCCTCCTTTTCTCCAGGCTAAACAACCCCAGTTCCCTCAGCCGCTCCTCATAAGACTTGTTCTCCAAACATCAGAAATATGGAAAAACCTGATGCAAGCTAACTTTCTGGATGTTTCAAAGACATGTTTAACACATATATTCATATCACATAAAAGTTGCACAACTTTCCACGCTTCAGAAATACTCTTTCATATACCAAGCACCTGTATGTCTACAGACATATGTGAACCAACTATTAAAACAAAACAGGATATCTGAGGGGATAAAAATAAGAACTGGGTAAGCAGACAACACTTTTCTGGGGAAAAGATCATCCGGATATAGGAACCAGTCTTCAAAAGTGCACAGAAACAAGATTCACTGTGCAATGAGAAAAATAGGAAAAATCAGACCAGAGCAAAAGAATATTGTAGCAGCTATATATAAGTTTAAACACCAATTTCTATAAAAGTCAAGAATTGAGACAATCACAGAACATAGCTTATAGCCCACTGAAAGGAAAGGAAGCTAAATTGCTGGAGAGGAAACCATCTTAGCCAGCTCTATTAAAAACACATAACACACAAGAGTAATCTTGTCAATACCAATCAGTTGGTACCACTGAGGAAGGAGGGAGGGCGTGCTGTGCTGCAGCACGATTTCATTTGCAAGGCATTTAAATGAAATTCATTAGTAAGTAACCGAATTCACATAAACTGAAAGTTAAGAGATCCTAGAAAATGAAGTTAAATCCAGTCTCTAGACTGGGAAGGAGTATAAATAGTTATTACTCAAAGCAATGAGTGTTACGTGAAGGGACTACGGCCTCTAGAGTAGTCACAAAATCCCACCTTCACAGACTGCTACATCTAGGATGGGGGCCCACCTATGTAAATTCAAGGTAGTTTCTAATTTGTGTTGCTTGTTTGTTTTCTGAAAATAGGGGACATGATGACTAGTGACATATTGATAATAATAGTAGCATGTTGATAAATAATTTTTGTGGTTTTATTCTAGAACAGAGTTTTAAATTTAAATTCATCACTGCAAGATTTATCAGAGAAAAGACTGAGAATAACAGCCTGTCAATCTGGGTGCTCTTGGCAGACTCACCTCAAATTAGAAAGAGAGCAAAAAAAACTTCCCTTGTGTAAAAAAAATAAATATGATGTGTAGCATTTAGGGGCCACTCCATTACTCTAAATAAGTTTATTACAGATTTCAAATACATACCTAAAAACTGAACCAAGACACAAACAAAATATACCACTTTAAGAAAAAAAAAAAGAATAAATCAGAATTTTTTCTTTTCCATTCCCTTTCCTCAAAGTAGGAAGAGCCATATTTCCCATGATACTAATTCAGCCTGCTCCAGCTTGCCAAATTGACTCAGCTGTGCTGCTCAGTGACAACCCTTCCCTTCACCATGCAGAGCCCGTTAACTCAGATGAGCCTTCACAGCTGGACAGAGGCAGGCACCTGCTTTTGTCAACATGGCAATGTGTTTGTAGGGAACTGATAGTTGCAAGGTTACCAGGACTTTTAAACTGGTCTCCAGTTTGGGGATATGGAACAAAGCTCAAACTGCTTCCTTGGAAAAAAATACCTTCTTCCCTTTCCCTGCTTCTGCTAACGGTGCCTGCCTTGTCTGTGTTTTTAGATATTCAGGACAAGATATTCCTCTGCTTTGGGATTAATGGTGGCCTTGCATAAGAACCAATCTAGATTATGGCAAGCATCAGGAATCGTTACAGTGGGGCAAAAGCACAACTGTACATGTTTCTTAAAGAGCTTAATTTATTGAAGTCATTAAAATTCTGTCTCAAATGTGCCATGGTTTGGGAGGTAGGATACATGTTTTAAGTAGACATCACATTTGGAACTGGGCTCAAAACGTTTAAATAAGGACATGTCCAAAGATAACAAAAGGACAAGACAATATTTTGTTATTTTCAACCCTAATGAATGTAACCACCATTCAAGCCCTGTCTGTGTTTCCCTCGACTGGTACCACTATCACCCTCACTTTTTTGGGCAACCAGAAGTCAAATGGGGCATTCTTTCAGAGTAAAAGCTCAATCTACATTTTTGTCGAGCCAAGCTAATGAGCTGCAGAGGACATTTAGACAATGCAGCAGGACTTGGGTTCTGCTGCAAGACACAGCGTTTGCAGACAGTTTGACGTTAACAGGCTCAAGAAGTCCCGCTGTGGCCACTGACCCTGAACATCACGTACACCCAGTGTTGTCGAAGTTGTGGTTCTCTTCCTATCTGAGAACATGTTAGGAAGCTGGTTGCCTTCCGTAGGAGTGCCTTGCAGAATATTTGCCCTTGCAGAAAAGTATTGGGTTTAAAAACAGATGTATACCAGAATGTTCTAAAAATCCACCTTACTTGTGATATTGGGCATGTAGAAAGTAATAGCACAGTCTGAAGAATTGGAATC
Organism: Aptenodytes forsteri; assembly: GCF_000699145.1. Classification (NCBI taxonomy): domain Eukaryota; kingdom Metazoa; phylum Chordata; class Aves; order Sphenisciformes; family Spheniscidae; genus Aptenodytes; species Aptenodytes forsteri. Next base: position 5,595,688 of record NW_008796193.1, read on the forward strand.
CAAGAATTCTTTTAATATAGCCCTCAGAATTATGAGTTACTTTTAATACTCAAAAGCACTTAAAAATCCATAGGTATGAAAAAAGTTTTCTGAAAACTTAAAGTCATACCAGAGGTCAAAAGTAAAGTTTGTGGTGGAGCTTGGGCTCATACACTCCAGATGTTCCTCCGATGCAGCTCCCCTAAAATAAGGTGTTTATAAAGCATTCCAGATTCTTCCTAAAATTATTACTATTATTATTTTGTGCAAAGCCAGAGAAAAATGTAAGCCTCTCACGCTGCCAAAAAAGGTAACACTGACTGCCCTGAAATCATCCATTAAACGTATCAAGGAATAATTAAATATTTTTTCCAAAAATACTGCTCATCAAAAGCTGCTGCACTTCTGTTTACAGTCCCCTCTCATTTGCCCAGGAATTTGTCAAAACTGAGTGACATTTGGTGCATAATGTACTCATGCCGTAGCACCACCTTTCTATAAAAATTCTGTGTCTTGGTCGTACTTTCACACAAATAACCTACAGATTAAGCTCTTTCTATACATGTAAATCCTGTGATTAAGCAGCAGTTCAAGTTGCCCAAGACCAGGCAACACACAAGGAATTTCTCCCTTTTTCACATCTCCACACCCTACCACCAGTAGACAATATCATCTTTCCTACAAACCCTCCTGCCTCTGCCCTTCCCATGCTCCCATCATTTCTCTAACAGTGTAATTTTGCAGCGTTATATGAGGGCTCTGACTCACAAGGAGTTAAAACCTACCCAGAGAGGGCTGTCCTCATTCATGCACTGGTTGTGCTAAAAGGACAACTTATTCTAACACAGCAGCTACTGAACTGTGACAAATTGCAGACGAGGGTATAGGAAAAAAGACTGTGCCTCTCATTACCATGCCAAGCTTTCCTGCTTCACGAGCAGGTAAGCCATCCCTGCAGCGGGGGCTAAAAACTTTAATGGCAGAGGGACAGCACGCTCGTTCCTAAACAAGCTGCCTCTTGTCCGTAAGAGCTCAGAGGGTGTAGCTCACCTGAAGGCTTTGGTTTCTCAAGTCACAGCCTAGCCAAAACCTACCTGCTACTGCGCAGGGAGACCTCGGTACCCCCCATCTACCCACTCCCAGTTGGGTGCTCTTGCCACTTCCTTTCCCCTAAAAAATGGAAATTAATAGTTTTCTACCACTCAGCTCCTAAAGCATCTCACTGCAGGGTCAGAAGAGGACACAACTGACTCAAGAGAGGAAGAGGGAACACAGCGCTGAAAGGGAAGAAATGCGGGAACAGCACTGCCCTATAGTTCCATCGTCAAAATACACCTCTGTTTCCAAGGGATGCCTGGTGCCTTGGACGACAACGGGGATCCCAGCACAAAAATCTCACAGCAAACATGGAATGATGTACTAGGTAATGTGAGTCATACCAGAAATAACACAGACACTAACTGTATAAAATATATATATATTATTCTGTTGTCTTTTCAAACCATTTAGATACCAGAGCTGAGAAACTATGTTTGTCTGTCACACTGATTGAATAGGGAAATAGTTGCATCGATATTAGACTTATACATAGAGTAAGAGACACCAAAACCTGTTCCAAAGAATAAGCAGCCTACAGTACTGATAAACATAGCAAAATATTTACTTTAGCAGTATGGTCATGGAGAATAACATTTATTAAATAAATGGATCAAAGTCATTAATCAACAGCAGCATTAGACTAATCTAATCATGCCACTTGTTCTTCACCTTTTGGGGAGTTTGTTTGTTTGTTGTTTTTTTGCTTTTTTTTTTTTTTAACAACAAGACATAAGCATGGTCAAGGAAAATATATTTGATTCATGGACAAAATCATGGTCAAGGAAAATATATTTGATTCATGAATGACAGCATATTCAAAGGATTCGATGAGCATCAGGAAATGAAGCCACAGTAGAGAGGTCTCATAAAGACTGTCACTAGGCTATGATTAATTGATAACAACCTAATGGTGCCCTTACTCAAATCTGTCATAAGTAGTAAAGTGGGGATTATCTACATGTATGCAGTTAAACTATTAAACTGTGTACCTCCTGCCCTAGGTGGTCTGTTCTGAAAAAAAAAAGCTTTTCCTAAAAATGCTGTTCATTATGTTAATTAACATTTCAATTATGTTGGGCTTTCCTACTGTAGGAAAGTGTTTTTCCTTATTGCAAATGGGTGCAAAAAAACCTAAGCAAACTTAATTTGTTGCCAAAATGAGTGAAGTCAGTATTTTTGTTTCATTGGAAATATTTTCTGTTGCGTTTCCTACAGTCATTGCAGCTGTATAGTTCAATTTATAGCCCCTTTGAACTAATGTATTACATGTACAGAGGAACACATAGCAGGTGTTTATCCTACAAACAAGTGGAAGTGTGATTAGACAACCTATTATGCCACTTTGCAAACAGTTAAAAAAGTGAAAAAACTTGCTAGTGTTAGTTCCCCAGCACCTTGTATTTTCCTTTACACAAGATAAAAAATTTTATCCAAACAAAATTGCAAGAGACCTGAATGAGACCTGAAGAGTGGCCATACCAGATAAGGCCAATTACCCTCTCTCCAGTAGTGACCCAAAGGCAGATGCCCAAAGGAAGAGTGAAAACAGCACCAACATGATCTAGTCCCCTAAATAATCTCCTAGCCTCCAGCTATTTTCCACTCAGATGACTTTTCACAGCACAATTTGTTTGGTTTCTGTGTATTTAGTAACCCCAAAGGAATTATCTGCCATCAACGTTTTCAGTCCCATAAACATTTAGCATGAACATCTTCTGGTAAGCAGTTTTACAGGTCTGCTCCCTGCTCAGAAAAAGAATAGCTTGCATCTTTCTTTACAATTTTATGTATCTGCCTCTTAGTAGCTTAACCTGACATTCCTGCAAGACAAAAGGAACCTCTGTCCCCTATTCACCCTCTCCATGGCTCTCATGACTCCGCAGACCTCAGTATACCCCACTCCCATGTTGTAACTTTTCCTTAACCAGTTGCTGCACGAAACAGCTACCTGATCTCTATATTACATTTTGATATAACCACACACTTTGCATGGGATTAACTGAAGTCTCCCAGGGCATTTCCAACCCTTCTGCCCTTTCTGATTTTCTAGTGTTACCATCTTGATAGAGTGGTCAGTAATACAGATCCACTTCTATGGACTACTCGCATACCATCCAAAAAAAAAAAAAAGGCACTTAACACATTGTTATTGAAGGTGTTAATCTATAAAAGTGTTCATCTAGGAATGTGAAATGGACAATAGAGCATCTAACATAGTAAATGTTAAAATAACACCATTAAATTTCAAGACTATTTTTGAAAGAGCATTGGCCAATATGTGCTCATCAGCATAAGCTCACACCTACAAAAGAACTCTGTTTCTTACATATCAGTTTTTAATTCAGGAAGCTATTAACTTCTAAATCTTATCTCCACAGTAATCTGACTAATACTTTTCTCAGTGTCTCACCTTTCCACTCTTATTTTCTCTTCTGTTCTTCAGTAGAGCTCCCTGTAAACAGGGTTAATAGCATCTTGTTTTCTCTGTAATGGGTATGTCTTAATAGTAACTGTAAAGGATGTGTCAATGCTATCAAGAATGACTTGAATTTAAGCTTTCTTAAGCTTTTCTGAAGAACTGACACTAAATTCACCATCTTCAAAAGTATCCCAGAAAAAATGAGTTTTGTCAAGCATGTTATTTATCATTTTCAAAATCAATACAAAAATGGAACTAGTTACTACCCTCTGCATTAAATGTCTTTTTAATCTCAGTGAAAGTCTACCTGGTAACTTGGAAAGCTGTTAATGGATCAGGTCTCAGGTACAGGTAAGTAACATCTCTGACCAGGAGAAGAGACACAGCAATTTAACAGGAGCAAAAGTCAAGGGCAAGAAAAGATCTAGTTTTAGATAAATCTACTGAAGATGATGTAGCTGGAAACACATTTTAAATAACCAGGAAAAACTTCCTCAAAACAAAATCATGCAGCTGAAGAATAGTTACCAGAAAAAACAGGAGCCCCATAGCACAGGCTGTTTTAAGCAAGAGTAGTAAGGACTCTGGAAGGAGTAATTCTGCCTAAGGAGACATCTAGTGTATACCATTTGATCTAACAGGGCTTTTCCCTTTCTTTACTTTTTGATTCTTATCTTGATTGTTTCACACCAGGAATTTGAAATTGGCTGAGCTGCACATCCTGCAAATCTCACTGTTCAAACTAGAATAGGCTGAAGATAGGATTTCACCATTTGGGAATTTCATTTACAGAATTCTGCTGCTGCAGTTGCCTGCAGAATTCTCCGCAACTGCTGTCAAGACTTCATGAAAAGCGTGGGTTTGGGTTTTTTTGTTGTTTGTTTGTTTTTTTAAAATGTCATCTCACATTTATCAATGTGATCTACTAGACTGATCAGAGAAAGTAACAAAGACTCAAGTCCTCCAGTCTTGGTCTGGGGGCGGGGAGGGGGGGGAACCAACTTTAACCTTCCAACTTGTGAAAGATATAAAATTTACCCACACCTTAATTTTAAGATATGCTAGATAGCTACCATCACTGAAATTACTTGCTCCTTGCATGTTTTTTGCTGCTCTGATACAGATTTACTAAAGCATCCATGGACTAGCCCAGTTTTCATTTTTAAAAAAGAAAAAAGTGATGAATGTCTATAAATTTAAAAAAATTAAAAGGAAAAAAGCTATGCCTCTATTTTCAGTTTGAATATACAGATATTTAGTTCTTTTTATTGATGAAGAACAAATTGGAGGGCTGTACATTTTGCTACTGTCTTTTGTGATCACGCTAACACACACTCATTAACCAAGAAAACAAGTGACAAATGCTCGGGTGAGGAATATCAAACACACACACATTTGTCAAAAATACTCCACCTAGCAAAAGTATTTCGCCTCCGTGTCAGACATGTCAAATATTGGGGCCTGGTTCATCTCCAAACAGAACACTGTAGATATTATTTCAGTCACACCTAGTCAAGGGTTTTTCTTCCCTTTTTTTTTAAGCATGCTTTCCGAGTATGCTTTTTTTGCCATGCTTTTCAGAGTCAGCAGCAGGATTTTAAAATGGAACAATATGATGTATTTAGCACTATCTAATAGATACGCAGAACCTATATAGCACTATGTAATAAATGCATAGCACTTGACAGCCCAATAATGATGTATCCTTCCATCAGCCCACAAGTAATAACAACCTAGGTTTACAAGCTGCTGCACTTCAGAAGAGACTGTTTACCAGATCAGATAAAAACAAGGCTCAATATATATATATTTTGTTGCATGACACTGTACAGCTGCAATCATTTATCAGACTTTTTCTTGTGTCTTATCATTCTTAGCACTGCCTAAGGAACAAGCAAAATCTTAGAATTACAAAAATCTCTCAAACACTAGTGCTTCTGACCCATTTAACACATAGCAATTTTTTTACACCAACTTTACCCAGAAATAAATCCACTTGCCATATTGTCACAGGAATGCTACTACTAGACTGATTTTGACACCTTTTTAGAGAAGTCTCATTTGACCCTCTTGGACTGTACGTGTAGCGGGCTGTGTTGTGCACACCACAGACAGACACACCGACACTCCCCCTCCCACAAAAATGAAAAGGATGCTATTTTGCTAGCGACATTTGCAGACTAAGTAAGCTCAGTTTAAGAGCAATTAGCACTATTCGTTCTTTTGTCAAGTTAATTTCTTTGTGGCATTTTTAACTAAATTTTTAACTGAATCGTTGTTAATGCAATGATTCAGAAAACATTACTAGTTTTATCTTTCTGTTTCTAATAATATCTTCCTGTAAACTAGTAAAAATAAATATGAAACTACATTCATTTATTTTAGCCTGCATACGAAGAGTTAATTTTTTATTGCTTCAGTGTGTAAGGACTTCACTACAAAATTCTTAAGTGATTTGGACTATTGCCAGTCCTCAAAATGACACATGCCAAAGACTCTTACCAAATTTTGAAGATACTGGCTCAATGGACCAGCCACAGACCACCCATGGCCTCAGAGGGCAAAGATGAGTGTGGATGAAGGCATGCAACCACAGTGAAGTGCAAATACTTCATGTCAGAGAAGCAACAATAAAGTGTTAGTAATACATGTATGAAAGTGATCTACGAAGCCTCCCATCACTGCCTAAAACTCCACTGTCCCAGCACACACTATATAGCCATAAACAGTAAGATAAGGAAACAGATGTGAATTCTAGCAACATGGTATAGTGAAACTCAGTATATGCACATATATGATGGGAAAAGTAAAGAGAGAGAGGTTTACTTCTTGGCTTGCAATTGCAACTTAGGGCTTCAGCTTTTTGCTTTTCTTAGTATGTAACAAAATTGCCAATAGGGGAATTTGATTTCACATGTAACTCTCCATGTAAAAATCTCTCATGTGACACATTTTAGAGAGAGAGATGTATCTGCAAAATATTAAAGGCAACATTTGCATTTCTTTTGATTAACAAACCAGAAAGATACTACTGAGGATCCAAATAGTCTGCTCATCCTTAGTTACCAGAAGACTTGACCTAGTGAGGTAATTTCAGCAGTCATATCTGAGGCACTCCACCCACACCCTCCTGTGTTATTGGTTTTTTTCCTTTTTTAAATTAACCATTTCTCACTGCTAACTATGAATTAACAATTATATAGATCAAGTTTAAAGGAAAGACATTTTCTAAGCCTCCCAACAGACAGCTGCAGCACTGCCCCTGCTATTGCCCCATCAGCTGAATGAAATTACCAAGATTCAGATGGACTTCACTGTGGCTACTCACAGCCTGGACACACATGGGAACATTTCCAATACTCTCTTGCAAAGGAAAGGTATGGGCACTGCCTGAGATAAGCAGCTGAGTTATTCATGGCCAGAGAGACCCAAAAAGCCAGAAGTGAGGCATGGTGAACTTAAAAATTCTGGTAAAGATACAGAGCATAGACACTTTTATGATATCAATATTAATTATGTCTAGAATTACAGATTCTAGATACCACACAATAAATTTTAAACCCCGCTGCTTATTATTTTAACCAACTAGAACAAAACAAAAATAAACAACGATGCCTGAAGAGAAGTGGAGCACAGTAGCTCCAGCTCCGGCACAGGCTGGCTCCCCACAGCTGGGCTGCATCTCCTGCCCAGTACCACAGCCTCACCAGGGAACCATGGCATGAGGGGAGTAGAAAAGAAGAGGAGGGAACACCACTGAAATGTTTCTGTTTGTTCTTTTTACAGAGTATTTTTTTCATCTTTGCCAAAAATTTCTATTTAAAAAAAAAAAAAAAAATCTTTTGTTACTCTCTAACCGAAATTCTTCACTGTGCTTTGACAACAACAGAACCCTGCTGCAGTGTCTTTGGTATGTGCGCTGACTATTATTCTCTTAAGAAAACAAAGCTTTTGCAATGATACGGTTTGTCTTGGCTCGTATAATTTTAAGGTTGAGATTAAAAGACATTGGTTGATATCAACCAGATCTGAGAGAAAGAGAGAAATCCAGAAATCTCGCTGACACCCTAAAACAGCTGGCCGAATCGGACAGAGAGGGCGCATGTGCTGTGATACACGCCACATTTCTTGTAAAAGCTCCTTGAGGGAAAGGCTGCATCAAGTCACATGGGAGATCCTTCAAGCACAGGACAACCTTCAAAACTTGGGGACCCAACCCCAATTTACAGGAAATCACACATAGCTGTTTCCACTTTCCATAGAGTAACTTATGGATTGCTAGAGACAAACAGGCAAAAATAATTCAAGACCCTCTCTCTCATGTCTTTGAAAAGTAGTGATGGCCAGAGTACAACCCAATATCAAACTATTTACAGCTTCAGAAGTTAAAACTGGTATTTCAGACTGACCCAAAGCCACACACACAGGGCAGCACATTCAGGAAAGCGCTACTTCATGCTCTCCACAATGCCTTACACCAGGACCGCTGACCCCCACGCTAGTTCAAGGCTGCACTGCAGGGCAGGCAGAGCTGAGCCCGGGGCAGCAGGAACAGCACCACCTGGGCCAGGGTGTTTTCTAAAGATATACCACCTGTTAAGATTTAGTTAAAATTTAAATTTCAAATTCAATTTCAAATTTTGGCAACCTATACCAAAATATGATTTAAGCCACTATAATAATTTCAGACAAATTAAATATTCAATTAATACATAAAGTTTTAAAGAAAGCTAAACCACTGATGGAACTCTTGGAAATCACAGACATAGCATTCACAAAGAGCAGTTATTACAAGTGTTAAGTGGTAAGCTTTTACAGTGGCATAAAATTATTTTTAATACCCCAACTAGTTTGTATTCAACTAGCTTCAGTACTTTGAATGTACTTTGTACATTCAAGGATGAGAAGTTTATCTGCCAATTATAAGAGGGCAAACCCCCATTAATTCTGAAATCCTGAAGAACAAAATCAGCTCATTTCACTACTTGAAGTAGTACTTTTTCCTAGTTCTAAATGCAAAAGTTTTCATAAATAGTCCCTCTTTATCCAGTACACTGCAACAGTAAAAACAAGTGAAGATTCTGTGCATTAGATACCCGCTTTCATCTAAATGCGGTTTGACACAGTAAATAAGAAACATGCTATTCATCAACTTGCAACTTCATAAAAAGTCATGAAAACTTAAATAATCTGTATAAACGAAGGCTAAGTTATGTGCTTTAACGAAAGCAGAGCAAAGCAGTAGACCTGCCTGATTAGCAAAAGAAATACCAATTTTACTACAACTCCTCAACACAAATCAAACATTTTAATAGATTGCAGCAGTACTTTTTTAGTTCTAAATGCAAAAGTTTTCATAAATAGTCCCTCTTTATCCAGTACACTGCAACAGTAAAAACAAGTGAAGATTCTGTGCATTAGATACCCGCTTTCATCTAAATGCGGTTTGACACAGTAAATAAGAAACATGCTATTCATCAACTTGCAACTTCATAAAAAGTCATGAAAACTTAAATAATCTGTATAAACGAAGGCTAAGTTATGTGCTTTAACGAAAGCAGAGCAAAGCAGTAGACCTGCCTGATTAGCAAAAGAAATACCAATTTTACTACAACTCCTCAACACAAATCAAACATTTTAATAGATTGCAGCACAGTTATTTTCTCGACAGTTTGGTTTCTCTAAATCCAAAACAAAATTACAATCAATTACTTGAAACAAGGGCTTCTGTGTGTTGATTAAGTTGTTTTCACTTTGATCCACACTGGGCCTAGCAGACATTTATTTTGGTATTAAGTACTCAAAGGTGTAAATTAAGGCTTGAAAGACCTCCTTAAAGCAACATCTCTAATAAGCCTTGATACTCAAAGAGCAGTCCAATACTTTCAAAAGAAAAAGATTTTAAATAGGGTAGCAAAGGCATGCAGCAATATGTAGTCTCTCTGTTTCTGGATACAAGTTATTGAAAACAGATCCAATGAAAACCCTAGCAGGACATACCCATATCCTGAGGTGGCTGGTGCTCCTTCAGAGGTAAAACAGCGAGCACTGAACAAACGATTAAGGAAGTTTAACTACTCTGTTCTAGCAGCCATGTGACAGATCAGGAGCTCTTAGATGTTGGTCTTCTGGAAAACTGTAACTTCTACACTGCTGAACAAAAGAGTATCATTTATATAGTGACAGCATCTATTACACTTACTTGTACTGTGATGGCACTGGGGTCCCAACCGTGAATAAAAGCTGCAATGTGCTAAGCAAAGATATAATATACCTGTAGTTTAAGGATAAAGGCAAATTCTGCAGAGAGATGTAACACAAGGAGCACACAACTGCCCCAGTGAAGTGAACAGGGCAGCAAGAGGGGTAACGGGAAGCAATGGTCACCTCACACTACACACAGATGAACTCTCAGAAATTGCGTGTGTAGCAAGGCTGCTTCTGCTTCTCAGGTCAGCCTGAACCTCTCCAAACCGCTAGTACCGAGCACTGCTGACAAACACAGGTTTAAGCTCTTCGATGCAGGGGCAAGCCAATCTCTGAGCATCCAATACAGCGGGCAGGTCCAGAGGCTATGCAGAACTGAAAGGAGAGGGTCCTCACAGAGGGCATCACTGCCCTCCTGTGAGGTGACGGCAAGGCTGCATGCCACAGGCCTATTGATTATGCAGTGACAGGGCTCCCACTGGGATTTACACTGAGGAAGAGAGAGATTTGTAATATCCTCTACACATTCATCTTTACACTTGGGGAAATCAAATCAGCCCTTGAAGAAAAAGAGCAGGCACTGAACAATGTACAGTACCTGCAAACTGCGTTCTCAAGTTCTCAGGTGTTGGAATTGCTCCTTCTCCTGTCCTGATAAAGTACTGCTTTCTAAATGAATTTTAACATACAGCAGATTGTCAAATATCCACAATTTATAAGCCTGATCTATTTTGCAATGGTCAATTTTGCAGCCTTATTTCCAGTGATTGATATTAACACACCACAGATCACAAAATTAGAAACACAGAGGTCAATATTTAGGCATTACCAATAATTAGAAAAAGCAGTCTTATCTTCTTCAGGTTTTGTTTTGCTTTTTTTAAGTTTTTTATCATTTAATTCTAATCCAGCAAACATTCAATATTTAAATAAAACACAAAATTGTATCCAGACTGTAGTAATCTTAGAGTAATTACACTGAGAAAGGAGAGAATAAGAGGGCAATTGCGACATAAAGTCGCCTATCTTAATCGTACCTGCAATTATTTTTGTATTTGGTATGCATTCAAAACTAATCTCTTTATACTTGACTTCTGTAATTCATATGCAGCAGTGCCACACTTGCTTTTGCTTCTGCAGGCAAGCATTCCCTAGAAGTTCACTTTGGATATCATAAAATCTCAACTCATTGACAACTAACTTGTACGTCTCATCCAGAAGTTTCTTTACAGTTTCTCCTCTGTATCCCTTCTGGAACATCAGTAAGAAACACCAATGACTAGACCAAGAGGACTGATTTTAACTACAAACAATTTCAGAAGAATAATAAATTTGGTCTCATTTGTATGGTAGCAAATAAGGAAATTGGTAATAATATAAACTATATACATTATAAAAAAAAAAAATCTCAGAAACCCCCTTCTGAATTTAGGTTTCACTGTCTTACATACTTCAAAAATGTGAAGGACCCTGAAAGATCAATACAACCCATAAGATAACTAAGGTGCAGAAATCAATAATATATTTTTTTTTAATACGGTAAATTGTACAGTAGCAAACATTGGGATAAATCAAACAGATCTTCATGCAAGAAACAGAATAGGTTATAAATCAAGTATTTCTAAACCTCCCATATCTTCAAATAGGGAATGTGGTAAAAGGAATACATGCCAGAGAAATTGTTTTCTAGCGGGCATTCGGGTTTTTCTCATTTCACGTAAAGACTTTTGTTAAAGAAATGTGATCGCTAAGGATTTAGCTCTGGGCTTTTTCCCTCCTAGCTTTTTAATTTTTAAAGAGCTTTCTGAAAATTCACTTTGCATTGAGTATCACTGGTTGGGGATGCCAAAGGAAGAGAGCAGTACCCTTTGATCAGCAGATACAACCCTTTCGCTAGTTTTGGAAGGATTTTACTTATAGTAGCTTTAAAAATCTTTAGATCGTAGCACCAAAGTCTCATTTCTGATCATTCTTGGTTTGGAGACATCAGGGATTCACGTTCTGCCAAGTCATTCCTTCTGTGAAGTAACTGAGCTCAGACACTGGAGTCCCTCAGCAGAATGTGCATAAAAGGATCCAGCAAGACGGGCCTGGCATCTAATTGCCACTCTGGCTCCATCAACTTGCTGTCGGATTCACTTTTGTTCAGTTCAGTGCCTGAGAAATTTCCAAACAAGGCAGAATGAATCTGCCAAACCCTGATGTATATCCACACCACAAGGACACTTACTGGACTGTTTCTAAGAACGGGACACCATTCAGGAAAGCTAACAAAACAACTCATTAGAGCACCAGGAGAAAATCCTTTTCTCCTAGGACACTGCTGTGCCATGTAATAGAAAATGCTATTAAACAAAAATGATCGACTGCAAACACACACGAATAATTTACTGAACAAAAAATATCTTGCAGTTAAGAGACAATATAAATTACCATATGCGGACAACTTGTACACCAAAAGGGCAGGGGGCTTGCTGCCCCACAAAAATAAAGCGGCAAATGCAGAAAGACGGTTACTGACGATATGTTTTGATTTTAGCAACAGAAATTTAAAATAATCCAAAATTGAGGATGTAATTGCCAAAAGGAAGAAACAAACAACACAGAAAAAGAATAATCAAGACTGGAGAAAGGAGATTATCAAAGGCACCTGCTATCACAAGAATAGAAATTAGATCTTTAGAAGCCCTGAAGGACTCCTTAAGGAAAACAAACAAGAACAGCTATAAAAACCCCAAGAAAGTGATCATTACTGATTTGATCATTTTGGCACACAAACAGAGATGTACTAGAGATAGTAGAGACTGCCAAAGGGAACAAAAAAAAAAAAAAAAGGGGGGGGGGGGGGGGTCTGGTTTTTTTCTTGCCTATCCCTTGCAAGCCGCTTTCCCCTTCTTTGCCGCCTGTATCCAAACTCCTGCAACCTGTTGGTTCTGTGGCAGCTGCATCACTCTCACACTTCACAGCTACAGTGCTCCAGGAAAACAAAGACACCAGGGTGTAAACGTCTCTGTGAGATTAATGCAACATCTTCTAAAAGATTTCCACCGATTACACTGTTGATGGCTCCAGCCCCAAAGGCGGGTGGGGTGGTGTCCTATATTCATCTTGCCTATGCCATGCTAGACGCATTCCCCGTCTTTGCCGCCTGTATCCAAACTCCTGCAACCTGTTGGTTCTGTGGCAGCTGCATCACTCTCACACTTCACAGCTACAGTGCTCCAGGAAAACAAAGACACCAGGGTGTAAACATCTCTGTGAGATTAATGCAACATCTTCTAAAAGATTTCCACCGATTACACTGTTGATGGCTCCAGCCCCAAGTCAGCATTATTTCTTTATTCAGAGCAGAAAACACACCATATCAAAACAAAGCATGAGTTTCACTATGCTCTTCTGCTCTGACCAGAGAGCTGTTTATTCCATCCTTCTCCCTTGCCCATGCACACTACAGAGTACTTTGGTTGCCTCTCTAAAAGATTACGTTCCCAGAATACAGGTTGATCAAACATATTGAATGCACTACTGACTTCCACAAATTAAAGTTATCTCTAAAACCTAACAGTTTCTGTAACTATTTTACTTACAGAACTTAAAATTCCCATAGAAGGAGGATCCTGTTTGATGTTTGAATGCTCTACTGTAGGTATCTGAGATACAGTGTAAATATTGTTTTAAAACAAACAGGAATTCTATACATTTTTACTTGTTTGCAAGATGATCAAAACCAGTGAGAAGTTCTAAGGAGAGGACTTTAATTTTGTTCATTCACCCCTTGCATCTACCAACTCCTTGAGTTCATGCAGGAACTCCCAAAGCCTTTGGAAAAAAACAGAAGAGCCTGCTGGATAGGGATGGAGAGAGCACACATTATTTAATAACCAGAAACTACGTAAGAGAGACCTTTCTAGTTTTATTTTTAGCACAATGTATCTGTTGGTCAAAAGACTGTATTTTAACACTGAGAGGAATGTAATGGGAAATTTATTTTAAGCATACAGTTCTAGCAGGTCGTAAAGATTGTATCATTATGCTCCTTGGACAGTAAGTGGCAATAAGAATACATGTCCTTCTCTTAGTTTTTGTTTCATTGATGAGTTGTGAGGAAAGAGAAGTGCTGTTCATCCAACGTGCTGTTTATTTAATATTCAGCTTTCCTGAACTCTTCTTCTTATGCAAAGCACAAATGCTGATGATCAATTATTTTAGCAATCATAATTCAAGCTGAAATTTTACACTCTGTAAACACATTATCATGACCACCACATTATGTGTTTGAAAAATTCCAGTTGCGGCAACCCATACAAATGAACACGCTGCATTAGGTTTTACTGTAAAAGTCTGTTCTGGCTAGACGTACAAGGTTTTTTTTCGTAACAGTAAAATGAACGAAGCACACATATATGCCGAGTATTTTTCTATGTAGTATACAAACGCACACATTCATACACTAAAACATTCATGCACTTGCTTTAAATATTAAATAAAAATGAAAAATATTTATACTTATCTCTAACAGGAAGTTATTTTGAATATTAGATTTTATGTTTTTAAAATTAAATTTTCAGATAAGCTAGAGAAGTCAAAGGAGAGCTGCTGTCATTTTTGTAGGAAAATGTCCTGTAAACTTCATCAGGTTGACGACAAGGAGAACTAAGTTTTCCCAAAGCAACCGGTAGATCTTTGGGAGCAGTCTAGAATGCCCTTACACTCAGTGTTTGGCCTAATACATCCCGAAATGTAAGTCTGTAATTACATAAAAATTTGCAAAATTCAGTTTAGACTTTTTATGAGAACACTTAATGCACATATAATTGGGGTGTAACACACATACTGCATTACATTTCACTGATAAACCATAACTTTTCAAATCATCATTTCATGAAAATGCTTAGCAAATAGTTTGACATTTAATGCTGCAAATAATAGTAAAAGGCTAAACAGGGAAAAAGTGGGCCTGTTGCTGAAGGAGGTGGATGATTTAGTGACAGCAGATGGAGATAAGTCTGAGGCTCATATCAGGGATTATTTGATACAACCTGACCCATGGGACCAGATGGGCTGTATCCAAGGGTGCAGAGAGCCAATGCCATAGCAAGGCCACTATCATGTTAGAAAGCTCATGGAGATTGAGGGGGTCCTCCGTGACTGCGGAAAGGTAGATCTTGTCCCATCTTCCCAAAAAAAAAAAAAAAAAAAAAAAAAAAAAAAAAAAAAAAAAAAAAAAGAGAGCAGTAAAGGCTATTACCCCAACTTCAGCAAGGCTTGACACTGCCTGCCACAATATTCATATATCCAGTTGATATATATGGGATGTTGCCATCTGGATGAGAGACCACTAGATGGGTAGAAACCTGGTTGGATGGTTGGTCTCCGTGGGCAGTGGTTAATAGGTTCTTCAGTTACTGACCCAGAAAGAAATTTCCCCCTCCTCCAAAAAAAAAAAAAAAAAAAAAAAAAAAAAAAAAAAAAAAAAAAAAAGAGAGCAGTAAAGGCTATTACCCCAACTTCAGCAAGGCTTGACACTGGACACTGCAATATTCATATATCCAGTTGATATATATGGGATGTTGCCATC
>NW_008796193.1:5611086-5641239 GCF_000699145.1 Aptenodytes forsteri
CCCAAAAAAAAAAAAAAAAAAAAAAAAAAAAAAAAAAAAAAAAGAGAGCAGTAAAGGCTATTACCCCAACTTCAGCAAGGCTTGACACTGCCTGCCACAATATTCATATATCCAGTTGATATATATGGGATGTTGCCATCTGGATGAGAGACCACTAGATGGGTAGAAACCTGGTTGGATGGTTGGTCTCCGTGGGCAGTGGTTAATAGGTTCTTCAGTTACTGACCCAGAGGCCGGTAACATGTGGGATACTGCAGCCATCCATCCTGGGACCTGGCCCATTCAACGTCTCTATCAATGACTTAGAGAAAGCCAGGGAGTGCACCCTCATCAAGCTTGCAGATGATATCAGTTTGAGGGGAACTAGCAGCTATGCTCGAGGGCAGGGCTGCCATCCGGAGGGACCAGGAACCTACTGTGATTCAGCAAGGACAAGCGCAGAGTGCGCCTCCAGGGAGGGAAGAGCCCTTGCATTGCCCCAGGCTGGGACAGCCAGCCAGGGAGCAGCTCTGCTGAGAAGAGCCTGTGAGTCTTGGCAGGCAGCAAGCTGAGCACCAGCCAGCGGCATTCTGTACTTGCTGGCCTTCTTGATCTTACAATGGTTTATTCTGTCTATTCACTGCCTTTGGAGTATTTGACTTTGAAACCTTAATAACATTATTTCGGCAGTTCTTTTATAAAATAAAGTAGCCCTGGTAGAAAGCGTGATGCCAGCACATCCATGTCCAGCAGGTACTGCTAGTTGCAGATTTTTTGCTTCCAGAATGTGCACTCTGTCTTCAGAGAGAGCCAGTGCAGAGCCTTCAGCAAAATAACTGAAAATTGTGATTACTGTGTCTATAATTAAGCCATGATTGGCACTTTAAGGGCCACATTCTACAGTGCATGCTGCAAAAGTAAATACTATGTGCAAGAAAAAGTGTCACATGGTGACTGCAACGAGCATCTATGCTCGTTTGCCAAAGGAGTTCCTTGAATTTGTATTTAACTCTGATTCCTTATCAAGCATGTTAAAAATCAAGCAATTGCAGAGTCCCATAAATATAAGTCACTATTTGAACTTTCATTAATACGGTACTTAACACGCAAAACCAAATTAATTTATTTCCGCATTCAAAGATCTGAATGTGTTGGAGAGACAGCACATGCTCACACATGCTTGGAACTGAGCAAACTGTTACAAATTTACTGGAAAAATTGTACACTGGGCATATGAAATAGGCAATTTGTGAACACATAATTGCTATTTCTAACCCAAACCAAAGCAAATCTATCCAAGAAACATGTTCATATAAACACGTTATTCTTTATATATATGTATATATGCACACACACTTTTAAATATTTTTATATAGAAGCACATTTTGAATGCATGAAAAACAAAGCGTACTGGGGACATAGAGCCCTGCTTCATTTCCCCTAGACACAAGGTGAGCTAAGCACATGCGCCCACACTGTAACCAATATCCACCCCCCACCCCACCCCCCCAAGTTATCTTCTGCCGGGAAACAGAAGAGCAGCTGCACAAAGAGAAAGTTAGAGGTTAAACCATGAGCATCTGGAGGGAAGAAAAAGAGACAAGAAACTTTAACATTAATGTCTTCCCAAGCTTGAACAGCAGCCCTACCTTCAACCCATCCCATCCCATCCTGCTAATATTTCAAGATACATTATAACATTCATCATACAAGCATACTGAACTAAGTGACATTATTTTAATTGTACGAGCACAAGGCTTCTAACATTCATGTCGCTAAAAATCAAGTTCAGAGTTGTTAAAAGGAATTCTCTTAAAACCTAAGGTTTAAACCACAACCTGAGTTTAAGTAGATTTAATTTGGCAGGATGATGTTTATAGTGTTCCTAGTTTGAAATACCTGCAAAATCCCTCTCTTTTCTCTTTAGTTAGATATCTGCTTAGTGTAAAATTTCCTCCCACAGTAAAACTCAATCTCCTAATGTAAAAAATGAAAAAATATCACAAACTTTCACAAATTAAGGTCTCAGAAAAGAACCTATGACATGTACCTGAGCAATACTTGGCAGATCACAACATATTGTCATATAGTGATAATTTTGGAAGAAAAAAGGTTAATTAAAGCATATACTTGGAATGTTAGCTGAAAGGCTGACATACACCATCATTCAATTTCCATTGCTCTTCAATAGAAATCCTCTTAACTAAGCCTGCGCAATCAGAACATCTACTCCTTAAATAATCACGAAGAAAAGCAAGACCATTTTACTTCTTGAAGTCTCAGTGTACATTCCAGGGCTCCTTATAATTTAAGCAAATGGCAATAAAAAACAAAAGTATTCTTATTTTGAAAGTGTTTTCATAGGCTTAGAGACTATGATTGTACATCTTCAAAATGCTCAAGTACATACATATACAAGATGCAAAACATCAGTGCCACTCATTAAAAAACCCACACTTTTTTACTGGTCTATATGCCTCTGTCTTTATAGAGACTATAGATTTAACTAGGTTATATCTAACTTTTGCAATTCTTTCTGCATAGCACTTCTAAAACATGGCCTATTCCATCCATCCATCGAACTAAAGTTCTTATCCAGACTTTCATTATCTCATGCCTGAGCTTATGCTGGTCCTGGAAAAAGCAAAACTTGCCCCACTCAGATCCACTTCGGATCCTTCTGAAAAGATCATTGTCTTTTGTCTTGCCACATCTCTTTGTACTCCTTCACCAGCTTCACTTTCTAATACCTCAAACATAACACACTTACCAGGCTTCTCTTTTAATAGCCAAGAAGGGCCTTTGCACTTTGCTTATCACTGATTTGGTACCAAAGAGCTAACTTCAGCTACCTCCAAATGGCTAATGATGCACTTGATGTATTTTCTAATGAGCATCAGTATGCTTTCTCACATAGTGCTCATTATAAGAGGTGCTCCCAAATTCACAAGTCTCCTTTGAATCCCTTTTCAAAAGTCTCCTTTTCCATGTCAGCTACAAAACTGTGTGTTCAGTAGCTCCAGGTGAATTTTTCTTCCATGAATATATATAATGGCTTTCTGAATTCACATAAAGTTTTAGCATTATCATGTTCTGAGGCAAAGAATTCTGCAGGAATATTCTAGGAAAAAATACTTAACTGTTTATTTTGGACATCACTTTCTAGTTTCATTTGACACCTTTAGTCTTTGCATTAGAGTAACAATCACTCCCTGATTACCTTCACCATAATGCTCCCGATTTTACAAACCTCTCCCATCACCTCACTCAGCTGTTGCTGGGTTCCTGCCACCCAAACTGGAGACGACTCGTCTGTTTAATGAAACTCTTCCACTGCTAATTCTGACTGCAGAGATTACTTTACTTGTGAACCCGAGCAGACACTTCACTAAGTTTCTAGTGAAGACTTAAAAAGAAGTAAGCTTGTTTTCTCGTTAGCAGGATAGGCTTCTGGAATTGTTCTACCTCAAGGACATAAGATGCTGAGTCCAGTATACAAAGAAAGGTGTCAGCACTATTAGTTTCTGCTGCCAGGAAAAGAGAGATGCTCCATATCGCCCATGGCAGCAGAAGGGAAAGGACAGTGAGGGATACTGAAGACTGTCAAATCCTCCCTCGGTTTCTATGGTTATTCAGTCTCCACACCTTGTCTTACTACCATGAAAAAAAGTTAGATTTTCTCTCAAGGGTTGAACTTTACTGAGGATGACGAGGTAGCTGTGACGAACCAGAAACCTGCAGGGAAGCCACAGACCTGGTTCCTGTGCACTTTGGTAGCAGCTCTAATGCAACTGTTGTCAGAGCCTAATCTGCCTCCTGGTCCAATTCCTTATTCTGCAAGACCAGGAAAACAGCGATCAAGTTCCTGCTACAGGCAGCAAAAGGGAGTGGCTGTGTAAGGAAGTTCAGCATACATGCCTCCATTAATTCACTAGATGAGCAACTTCCCCATGATACACACAGCACAGCAGTTACATACTAATAAATTCATACTTTTAACTTTAAGTCAGGAAATCCATTTTTGGTACAGATTTTAAGTTGACTGAGACACAAATTAATGGGATACTCTAGTACTGGTTTTCCTTCCTTTAAGTGTGAACCTGTAAGAACTTTGGTAAACACACTGAAAGGTTTTATGGTTTCACTCCTCTATGGTTAAATAATTTTATACCCCTTTCTGAGATCTCACATCTGTTTAAAGAACTACTGCCTACTGAGTCACAGATATTTCCAAAGCCCTAGCCACACTCGACCACTGTTATTTTTCAGTCTCCAAAAGAGGAAAGATATTCTATAATCATTAACTATAGCATCAGGGAAAATAAAATCTATGCTGCCGTACTAAGTTAACATTGCACATCCAATAAAAATAATCACTTCAAAAATCATAAAATCATTCAAACAATTTTATCTTTGATGTTTCCCATAGTTTCTCTTACTACACTTAGCCATTTTTTCATGTTTCTCTTAACAAGGCTTGCATGAAATGACCTAGTTTATTTGCACTCCTCCCAAACTGTGAAGTAGAATGTGTTAACATAAACCAAATGGTCCCAGTCATTTTGAAACAAGCTTCTCCTCTGCCAGCTACTCACCCTCTGCCACCTCTGTTCTACTGCCTTGACACTTTCCAGCCATTTTTCCTCCCAGGCCTTTGCTGCCGTCTCCCTGTCCTCAAATCTTGCCACCCTGAATGCCTGATACCTCCCTGCTTTTTTTCCTGGGCTGGTGCCACTTTCTTCTCCCTCGCAGGCTAAGCCTTGCAACCCTGGGCAGTTGGGTTCCACCTTACAACTGGTTGCTCCTTACCTCTAATGTCACCAAACGTCACCATGCAGGAATCAGTAGCTCAAGCTCCTGTGAAGCCAAGGGCTGCTCACCAAGTGCACAGTGGCTGGCTCTGTCTGCTGTTTAAGTGAATACAGTTTGCTTCCCAGACGTGCAATCGGCCAGTGAGCACAGCCCAGCAGACACCATTGGTTAACACCACCGCTTCCCATCATGTGCCTATAGAGAGTGATTGAATGCCCTGGGCATGGGAGAAAGCCCAGCTTGGATTTAGTGCCAAAACACAGAGGAGACATCTACGTATCACTTATCCCACTGCTAAACAGGAGAGTGAGAACTTCATATACTGATCCAGTGAAGGTGTCAGTGCCATCCCTGGCATACGGTATTACTCAGGTTACTATTTTCATCTTTGCTAAAGCAGTATCTATGGTAAGATAACAGCCCAAAAATTGCATAATATAACATGCGGGGGAAAAAAAAAATAAATAAAAAAAGAAACAAAGAAGTAACAGCAGTGAGGAAAAGGCCTTTAAAACTTTTGTACTGTTGCGGCTTTGTTCTGCTCTTCAGGAAAAAAAAAAAAAAATTAAACAACCTTGCAATAAGCTGCCTGAAGCAAGCTATTTTCAAGTTTCCTCTAGTTTAATGACTACTCATTTCCTCACTCCAGAGGCATACTTATAAGTGCCACAGGCCATACAGGAGCAAACAAGCGCCTGTGGTAGTTAGGAGGAGAATATGCAGTGAACACTCGCCCATTAAGTGCAAGCCTGAAGGACAGATTGAGAATTGCCAACAGGGGATCCAACGAGCAAATCATACAGAGATGTAAGAGTCCACCATTCACACAAAATAACTTTCATTTCTTTAAAATTACCTTAACTGCATGCTCCTGTGTCAGAAGTTCACATCCAGAAAACATCATGGAGTTTGTTTCTATATTAAGCAAACTCTCTCTCACTTATCCTCAAGTTTAATGGAAGTTGTTTCAGCTGTTGTGAAGTTTCAGAGGACACCAGATAAATCCGCAGAAGCCTGGAGTCTTAGAGCCTGGGACCACGGACTACCACCATGCTGAGAACACAAAGGAACTACATCTAGTGTACATGACCCATGGTTGTGTCAGTAAAATACATCTCACCCAGCACCCTCATGAATAATACATCAAATCCACAGCAGTAGATTGGTCCACTGTAGAAGGACTGCAGGACGAACTTCAACATGCTTTTTCTTTTTATATCCGAAGACTGAACGGCTTGAGAAGGACACTAGAGAAATATGATGTCTTATTCCAGTACTGGCTACCAGAGATGGTTTCTCCTCACACTTCGCACTGCAATAATTTGAAATTCTTACAAATGACAGATAGTGTTCCTTGTATTGCAAGGGGCTTTTTTTGCCACAAACGTGAGCCTTCTCCCATTCTCTCTGCAACCACACTGAGGACTCCAGCTGAACCAGGTCAAGGGCTCTTTCAGCTGAATGTGAAACACCACAGCAAACTGCCACGCAAGACAAAGGGAGGAGCTGGTACAAAATTATGTTGCCAGATTGAATTTGCACAAAAAAAAGCTCAAAAGGAGCAGCTGTGATCTGGCATACGCCAGGTTTGATCAGACACTACCTCTCCTCCAAAGGCAGCATATCGGTCACGTCATGCCATTGCTGATTTCCTGGAAATAAGACAGTCAAAAAGCACACTGCCGACTCACCTGCTAGCATGAACATGGAGCCCTGGACTAAGTCTAGTTTTGTTTGGGTCTTTAGGTAGCTTAGATAACTTATCTAGTCTTCATATCAGACTAAAAATGTGACAGAGAATGCAGATGGGATTGTCATTTTCCATTTGGCCACATACTAAGGGCAACTGTTGCAGGAAGCTTGAACTGTAGTGTAGAGATTTGGGGTTCTTAAATACCTACCCTCTGAAACTGTACAGCTGTCTACAGTTGTTGCTCAAGATTACTAGAAAAAAATACCAAAATCTCCTACTGCCACACAAAGCTTACCATTTCCAGGAACATGCAGCTCAATAAAATGCAACAGAAAGTCATCACTGATCAAGAACACATCCTGCCTCATATCCAACCACATGCTGCTGCACAAGACAGCCTGGAACCAGAAGTCACAAGCAAGGAAAACTAATTTAATCCCCTCCACCCAAACACAACACTTTGTGTGCTGGACTGAACAACTCAAAGATTCAGAGTCTCTCCCGATTACCACACTTCTCCACCCGCTACTCTTTTCTTAATTCGTTGGGTAAACTAACAACACCACCACCCCCCAAGCCATAACTGAAAATTGTAATTAACAAGATGACGATATAGGAGGAGAAATCTGGTCTCAATCAGTACTGAATTCTTGTGTTCTTGCTCATTGAGAAAAGAAGGTAAATTTCATTCTGAATTTTGCACAAATAACTGCAACCATTCAGCATGGCCTCCTGAGATTTTGCTTTCACTAGCATGATAAAAAAAAAGCATTTCCTAAATGAAATTAAAAAAAATAATAATTAAAAAAAAGGAACACAAACTGCCATGGCAGGTAACCAGGAAAACACAAGATCACCTTGCAGGCTCTGAATCTGCACCAACTTCCATGCACCCCCACTTTTTAGGGGAAGACCACCAAAAGCCACTTGCCTTTGCACATAAGTATAACTCTGACCACACGTTCTCTGAAGGATCACAACTGTAATGTGCCTAGGTCTGAAACTAGACATACAAATGAAAAATATGCTGTAATGAACATAAGTATCAAATACAAAGCACCAGAAATTCTCTCCCACAAACACACACACTTATTTTAATCTCAAATAAATTCAAGCATGGTACTGCAACCATCAGTACTACTGTTTAACTAGTAGGAGGCTGCTGTTGAATAACGCAACGCATTAGCTCCCAAATAGGATTACATTTTTTGCCTTAAAATTTGACTATTTTGTCCAGCTTAACAGGGATGAGGACAACAAAAACTGCCACCCCAACCTAGTCTCCAGAACATACTCCAGAAATAGACCCCTCTACAAGAACAACTTTGTCTTACAGACTGTCTAAAATTCTCACAAACGGGCAACCAATCTTACACACTGCCTCTCAGATGGGGAAGACCACTCTTTAAAAATCCACTAGTCCACGCCTAAGAGTGAAACTACAGTGTATCCTGTATACCCATGTTACCCAATGTCATATAGAAATTAACGTGGTGAATTAATTTAAGCAAATATTCCCCCAGCTCTCAACAGTTTTCAGTTAAACCATTAAATGTTCTTGTCAACTGAGTCCACTGTGAGCAAACACGTGCTGAGAATTTACCTTTCTCTTCCTACTTTGAAACCTGTGCACTGCATGTTACTTAAGTAACCATCCTGGACCATTCATTCTCAACTAAAAAAAACCCTGAAACTGGCTATTAAACAGACACACCCACTGCAATCCAAAAGGACAAAAAGTAATTTCCTTCAATTGTGGTGTAGAGATAAGGTAGGAGTAAGAAAACACTCAAATACAGTTCAGTTAATGAAAGTAAAATATTTCACATATCCTCCAGCAATAACCCCCAAAAGATCAATCTTCACAGCCTTTACTTCAATAGTTTCTCACTCCAGGGCTGTTCCCAAAGCCAATTCAATTCTTCCCATGAGCTGTCTTCCCTTCAGTGATACCTACACTCTCCATGCTTAAAACGCACTGTCAATTCCAGCCTGACCTGCTCGCGAAACATAAGAAACTGTGTCTTATCAGATCTGTCCACAAGCCACCCAAACCATTACAAGATTTTCTCCCAGTAAAGGCTGGGATCAAAGCCAATCGCGCTGTCAGCATGAACTCGGACACAAAGGAAGTCAATACAAGATGGGACTTCTCAAGCTATGAAGTACGTCTCATCACCATGAGCAATAAATGAAAACAGAAGTCCTTTCTCCTCTGGGAGCCACTCATTTTCATAGGAAGTGAAGTTGGATTTTAAAAGATCAATTGTTCTGGGTTACAGTCAGATCTACACTTCAATACATGTAAGATGATTAATATCAGTTGCGGACAAGACATTATTTTGAGCTTCAGAAAACATAGCGATGCGAGGAAACTGGACCTGGAGATATCCAAGAAAGGCACAGATCTGGCTATAGTTTAATGTCTCACCTACGACCAGGGTCCTAAAGAGCCTTCCTTACTCGTCTGTGTATCAAAATCCAAGTAAAAGTTCACTATGTAACTCAAACCCCACCTCGACGCTCTGATTTTGGATTCTTCCTCGCTGAGCACAGGGGATCGGAGCTGCAGCCCTGCCTGACACTGAACAGGAGTCAATCAGTTTTCTGACCCCAGCAGAGTTACAGATTTAAACCATCTGAGGCCTTAAATCTAGGCAGCAAAAAGAACAGTATTCTCTTCTCTAGGTCTTTCTAAAATCCTCACGGTGGCATCACTAGAAAGACAGTCCGGGTCACGTTTCTAATGCAAAGGGTTGCTCCGGTTGCTTGACCCAAGTTGCCGCTAAACTTCACGCTGAACAGAGTGAAAGCAGGACACAGGCAAATGGAGCTGAAAAACACCATTACAAGGACTCCGCTTAGGCACACTCATAAGATGGAGTCCAGCCATTTTAATTACACCACGCTTATATTTCCATACTATTTAAATAATTATTCACATATAATTTATTTCAATTATTTGCATGCCTATCATAGGAGTTGGGACATTTTATTAAGAGGTAAAATAAATAGTATTTCACACAAAGCAATTTTATAGGAACCTTGCAGTGAATTAATTATAAGTCAATATAATGAACCACAAAATAAAAATTACCCCAAAAATAATGGAAGTCCCTCAGTCTTCCCATGCCACCCCCATTCCAGTAATCATACTGGTTCACTAAATACTAGAATAATTTCCACCATTCAAATTAAACAGAATGCAACTATTTCATTTACACACACAAATCAGCATCTGTGTCCACAGAACATCAAAGCAGACACCCATCCCGCAGTCAGGAAGTCAATGAGTCTTCTGGTATGTTTGGACAGCATTCAAAATGTTACAATTTTTCCACCTCAAAATACACATTGTAAAAATGTATCTTTTGGGGAAAAAAAAAAAAGAGCTCAAGCCAGAATGATTCAGGGATCAAAAAAATTCTTGTCCTGCTCCTCCTCCTTGAGTGGTTCACAATTATTTTTATCATAAAATTCCTAACAATACCCTTAAAAAAAAAAAAAAAAATCATACCAACAGTAGGGTCAGAACATAGAAATTGGTGGATGCTCCATAGAGAATCTGGTTTGGTATTAGACTTGGAAAAAGCTGAATGGGTTGGGGGAGCTGCTGGTTAAACTGGAAATGGACGAAGAATGGGGTTTTATTGAGGAAAGCCAACATGAGAGAGGGAAGGGACAGGTGTTGAGTTAATGCTACTACCATCAAAACCGATTTTTGCTCAGGCAGTAAGGAGGAGTTTGAATGGAACACAGTGCGGCATTATTTTATGTTTTTTGCTAAACAAGCAAAAAAATTAATACGGATTCATGAGATGAGAGATAGGTGGTGGTCAACAGAATAACTTGCAAATTTCAAGAGATAAATATAGCAGATAAACATCTAGCGGTATAAACTGAGGACAAGATGTGAACCCATGAAAGAAAAAGAGTTAGGTATATCTCAGGGCAAAAAAAACAAAACAAAACAAATCAGTGATAAGAATAAGAACTCTATCAAACCAGTCTGAAATATACCTGATATAATTTCTAAGTTTCTCTTAATTTCAACCAACTTTGATATTAAAAATAGAAATACTGGCATCTCTTTGTGGAACTACACTATGTGGCGCTTGCACCTTCTATTTTTCTCTTGCTTTAATTGATAAAACCATTGATCCTGCAAGAACACATGCTCGGTCACACAGGGATCACTATTACCTTGTTTGAGCCACCAGTGACCAATCTTGACAGGAGAGATTTCTGTCTAATTTTCCAGTGAAAGTAGATTCATAACATTCTTCAACATATTGGCATTTTATTTGCTCATGTTTAACAGCTTGACAGCATAGACAGGTAATAAATTACTCTCTTACTTTTGGATTTAAATCTAGACTCTGACTCGATTCCTTAGTAACTTAGAACTGCACTACACAAGAGCAGCGCTTTTTTTTTTTCCTTTTGAGAATTTTATTGAGATGCATTCACTGTTTAAAAACCAAACAAAAAACCAAACAAACAAAAAACCACCACAAAAACCCAACTCCTGCTGTATCATAAGCATTAACGGTCTTTCAAGACCAAAGCCAGCAGATGTGTAGGGAGGAAACATAAAAACCTTCTAAAATTTGGGAATCCCCCTACAACTGACCCAACAGTACAGGGAGCTCCACACTGTTCGCGCAACACTTGCTCTGCAGATGCAGCTCCCACTACCGCCAGCCCAATATATGCTTACCACCTAAAGGAAAAGCGCAATTAATGGCCTGATGCAAGGACTTCAATAGTCGTGTTTATTCTGTCATGCCCTTTCAACAAGTAGATAAAATCCTAAAACATTGAATATTGTTGTGCAACTACCTCCTTGTGAAAATACATTTGAAAAACTCTCCCATCATTTGATTTCCACTGCTCATTTCATTTGCCTTGCTTCTACCCATCATTCCACTACTTTCCTTCCTAGCTCTGGAATTTATTAACTTGAGTAAAAGTGATTTCAGTATTTCTACTAAAGCAATACTCAGCAGATGTCTAGCATCTATATTTATACAACTCTAGAACTTGTAATAAACATGATTTTTGTATTGTCACACTACATTTTTTAATGAGACATCATTCCTTGTCTCTGTTTACCAAGAATTACATTGGCCGCAACTGAGTCCTTACCCCAGATTATTACACCACATAACAAGAGTTTGGAAGGCTGAATGGAAACTTCTCATTATGTATGAAGGAACGCTTAATGGCTAAGGATTGGCGTTATTCTCCCTGCATCTGTGGACAGCAGGGCTACTCAGACATATGCAGGAAGGTATCTAAGGGGAGGGAGATGCCTGGGAAGGCATTAGGTGTAAACGCTCAGACTTCAGAGCTTACTTCCATCCAGATCCCCAGCCACAGTGACTTCCACAGGACTGTGTCGAAGACATTTGTCCAAGATTGAGTGTGTGGTTCCTAGATGACATCACATGTCCAGGCAGCCAGCCAACTTCCTATGGAAGTGATTTCAATATTGCTGAAGTTCAATCTAATTGTATTTATCATATGATTACTTATATAAGGAGCCAGCAGCTTGCATAGGTAGCCTGTATTTTTGAACCTAATAAAGTAAAATATGTTTTGAAAATACAAAGAGATAGATTGAGGTAAACAGAAATCATATTCAAATTTCATGCCTTCCTCTAAAGCCCCTTATTCCAGAAAGGAACAGATGTTAGCCAAGACAAATTCCATCCTTGCTCAACTGGGACTTAGACAGCCTATGATGCAAAGCAGCGTATTTTCCCACCTGCAAATTTACAATTGTTCCATATCTGTAATTATACCCTAAACATAAAGCCTTGCCCCTTCTACTCATGCTTCAAAATACGTTCTCACTGCCTCACGGCTTTTCACAAAATAATAGGTTCTCACTGCCTCACGGCTTTTCACAAAATTTATTCATTTTTTCCCCTTTGAGACCTTTCTCTTAAAACTTTTCTGACACGTACAAAAACTTCCAAATTTTGTTTGGCTTTTTGGTTGGTTGGATGAAGACAGTTATGCTACAGGTTACTGAAGTGACCATCCCTCTTCCCAGACAATATAACATCAGTACTTCCATGCACACTTTCATATCTCTATATCCATTCACCTACTGCCTCTTTTTTTCACTGAAGTTATAACTGCACACTATCAAGCACAACTAAGCCCTGTCGTGTGATCAGAAAGCTGACAGATTGTCTGTCCCACAGGCAATAAGCAGTGCCACATCAGGTGGCAGTATTCTGTAATGCCCTCATGATCATAAGATAGTTGATTGTTAACAAACAGAAATAGGAAGCTGGTAAAGTTCCCACCATGTTAAAGGAGGGCACTGAACTTAATGCAGTCACGTAATCGGTGATCAGAGCATTCAGAGATTAATATGCTCCCAGATATGCTTTGAAAGAGAAGAGAAAGAAACTGAATTAATGCAACTCCCCCCCTTCCTCTATACTCTTTCGGCCCCAGTCTCGTCTCCCAGTCCTCAAAAAGGAAATATGCATTCGCAACACCCCAGTTCAGATTTCAGATTCTGGCAGAGTGTTTCCAAGGTCTTTGCTGTCCTGTCTGATCATCCCTCTCTCCTAAATAACAGCTCAGAAGTTCAGTGACAAACAACAACAGGAGAAGGACAGCAGAAAAGGCTCTGTCCTTCAGCAGTGCCTTCAGGATTCACCATACGTCTGAAGGACTACACTAACCATAATCAGATTCCTTTTCTGCTCACTGCAATCTCACAACTTTTCCATTGAAATCTCCAACTTGTTTCCGTAAATTAAATTTGGACCATTCTCTAAAAATGTAAATACAGCAGACATAAAATAAAATAAAAAAAAAAAAAGAAAAAGAAAAAAGGAAGAAATCTTTTCCTCTGTGGTATTTTTTGCACAGGACATATTTGCAGCAGCATTAATCACTCATCACCATGAAGTATATTGTGCCACAAAGTGTTTGAAAGCATTCTGAAATTTTGGAGAAAGTGAATGGGAAGTGTCCATCCAGGTAAGCAATATATTAAGTTAGAGTTCTTTACTATGCCAGCCACTGTTTAGAATCTCAATCCTTTCATCTTCATTAAAAAATGTTTTGTCATAATTTGTTATGTCACAAATGTTAGATGAACATTAACATATTTTACTTCAAAGCTTATTCTATCTTTACATTTTTGCTTGTGTACCAATTAGTGCTACTTTGTCATTTATAGCTTTTTAATAATATCACACACAACCCCTCTACAATAAGTGATTCACTAGCCCGAACAGTCTATTGTATTAGAAATGCAAAAATTAAGGTTGCCTATGTCAGACTTATGTTTTACAGAATAGCCCCACCCAACACAAAAAAAAGCCCAAAACAAAAGAAAAACAAAAAAATCCCCACCCCTGACACAAAGGTCACATCTTTGCCAAACTTCAAGCACATGTTCTTAAACAGGAAATAAAAGCTTATTAAAAAGTTTTCTTGAAAGGTAAAAACCCCAACTTACTAGTTTTCCTTGTTGTTTTTATCACAACAGCTGACCTATTCCAGCTAATTTGGCAAGAAAAGGTAGTCTATTCAATACCAACCTTATCATGAAATATTTCAGCCTACTTAAAAAAAAAATAAATGTGATCCAATTTCCCAAGCTTAGTTGTTTTTACAAAGCTTTTCCCCATTGCAATCACATTTCCATTGGGATCATAACCCTATGCAGTCACATAAACAACCGAATTTCTGCGAGGGCCATGACCCCACTTGCAGCTTCCTTTGCCCCACCTCTCACTAGGAAAACCCTGCTACAGGGGGAGAGGGATGGACAACCCTAGGCACAGGAGACCTTGGCATTCTCCATTTAAAACATCGGGAACAAAGAATATTTTCAAGTTTTGTCAATGATTGCTAAGATTAGGCCCAAATCAAAGTCCCAGAAAAAGGCAAACCTGAAAAGAGTAGGAATCAAGGTCTACAGCTCCGGACTGGCTTTTACCCATTGAAAACACAAGTTGTGACAAGCCTTATTTTGGCAAATTCTAACACAAATCGCCACCTCTAGTTGAGCCCATCTCCAGTCACTTGCAGTTATTTTGGTGTTGCCAATGGTCATGCATGGAGTGGTTCACATATTTATTATACTAATTCACCAGAAGAATCATACAAGTAACCTCTATATAGTGGAACTGTCTTTTATAATAAGCATCAATAAATAGGGCCTTACAGGATTCCACATGATGAAAATATGATATCAGATACAAATATTGTGCTTTTTAAATACTTCTTGGCTAAATAAGATGTTAAGAAAAATAGGCCATTAATACAGCCTAGAAATCCTGAACTGCCTCACAACACGACAGTCACACAAAGGATGCTTCACAGGTAAACACAGAACAGCAAGCATTTCAAAAATTGTCCAGTTTCGTTTATAATTTATTTTGTTAACCCACATTTTGCTTCTGACAGCATATTTTGGGACCACAGTTATGCAGTAAAAAAAAATAGATGTCATTTTTAGCAATTTATAACCACAGATACACTCTTCTTAAGAGCAGGCCCAAGGCTGTATGCACAGATCTAACTCTGCTTTCTCCACATATACGTTATGCAATGCAATAAATATGTAATCATTAAGTCACACGCTATATTGCAAATAGGATACAGTACTCCTCAGTGACCCAGGAGAAGGCCAGCTACACCGTGTTCTATCTGTGATTCTTTCTCCCCCCCCATTTCATTTTCATAATGGTCCAGCACTTATTTTGCAGACTTTTTATACCATCTCCTCTCTAAGGTATGTAAATAATTTAGTCAACAGTAATGCATTATGCAATTTATTTTCAGCCAACAGCACAGCCCTCGTTAGATGCAATTCATGGGAAGAAGCAGTTAATTATGGCAATTCATCTACAGACCTAGGTGAGCAATTTCACTGTTATTCTGCTATCCTACTTAATATGCGTATGCTGTATAAGAGTAGTTAAATGGCAACTTTCAAAACTGACATCCCAAGCCCTGATTCTATAATGAGCTCTGAACCTGGGCTTTAACGCAGAGCTACAGTAAACACACCACTTCTGGGAAGCAAAGGAGTCGATTTACACAAAACAACTTGCAAGATCAGGGTTTAAGGTAGTCTACTGAATAGACCTCTACAAGATCCTAGAAATAATTCTATGCTATTGTATTGCACTATTTGTGGAATGGTATGTGATCATACAGTTAGAGATCATATAGTACATTCACACAAAGAATACTTTAGGGCTTGCTGGGGAGTGGGCGGGGGGGAGCTCTTAAAAAAGAAAATTACATTATCTGGAAATTCAGAGCTAATCTCAACAACTCAGAAATGCTACCAGAGAGCCTTCCCTTCACAAACTTTAGAGGAATACATTTCAGGTCTGATTGCTGCCTGAGGAAGAATCAGTTCCAAACAAAACCAGCTCAAGTTTTCAGTCATTAAGATGTTAAAAGTCTAAACAAAGTATTTAGGAAAATAACCTGAAATATGTGTAAATATTTTAAAAAATTATAATTTCTAAGCTGCAGCTCTATGATTGCAATGACGGGGAGCAAAGACAGCATTTGGTTCAGAACCAACACTGAAAGAGACGCTCTGGACAGGTGCAAGAAAAACACCATCGGTTTCGTAGTTAAATCAGAGGAGAGGAGTAAATGAAGGGCAGGTCTCAACTAGATGCAGGAGCATGGCAGTTTCCTGGAGAAGTGCTGTGCTCAAGCACATACTAGTTAAGCCCTCTGTTCGGGAGAAGGCTCCAGCCTCTTCTCCTGTTAACCAGGGCCAGAGGCCGTCTGGACTGTCCTCCCTGTGAAACTTCCTTTGGGGCAGCTGAAGCAGCACCAACAGCCTGACCCAGCACCCGCTTCCCTGCGCATCTCGGCACATGCCTTTCAGCAGCCTTAAAAGAAGAGTCCTTGATCTTGGGGCTCTTCTTCACTGCACCTTGCCTCCACCCTTCTGTAGCCTGTCTGCAGACTTCAGAAACCGATTGCTAAATGATCCAGCTCGCGTAACTTTGAAGAGCATACAACTACCAAAGGGCAGCCTTCTGTCAACTCCCTGCCCTCCCGAGTGAAGAACATTAAATAGTGCAAAAAATCACTGAAGGTTGCTTTGGAGAATGGGCAGCCAACTCAGCCAAGTCTGTATGTGCAGCGCTGGTCTTCAGCCATAAACCAAGCCTAGAAACCTGCAAACCCCCCCTCAATTAAAAGCTTAAAGTCATAATAACTTTAGATAGCCACTGCTTTAATGATAGAAGGCACAGAATTTTTACATAAGCATCTTGAAGGTCTCAGTGGAGCACAGGTCCAAGATGCACACACACAGACATTCAGACAGTTTTAATTTTAACCTTATACGCTTTGATATAGCCGCAGGACTAAAACATTAGTGGTCTCTAGCTTGTTTATGACTGACTACATATGCTAGAATGTGTTTTGCCAAAACTCATAGCTAAAATAAAAACCAGCATTCAAACTGCACAAAACTTCATAACCCAAATAAACAAAACATTACAAATATTTAAGACTTTCAAGCAAAGGCTACTTCTGTAAATTTCAACATTTAAGCTGGCAACAAAGCATTTCAGACACTGAAACAAACGACTGGCTAAAAAACACTACGCCGTCATCATCATCATTTTAAACGGTTCATTTTTCTGTTCTCCTGAAACATGCATGGCACTCAAATTACAACTGAACAAATGTACATATCCCTAGCTACTTAAAACAAAAAAAAAAAAATTGGAAACATTAAATTTAAATCTTTTTGCTTAACCCAAGACTAGAAAACTGTCAGCCCCGAAAATTAGTTTCGCAGAGCCTTAATGCATCTGAAAATGGCTTACTTGCTAAACATGACAAGCAAATTCTGAAATAAAGGGAAACCCTTTCCCTCAACACGCAACTAATATTTTTCTTTCCTGAAGGTTGGATCATTTCCAGAGAACCTGAATTGACTTCAGTGGAGTGATAATATATTTCTTACGAAGAACATGTAGACTGCCTCAGAATACAAGAAAATGGTTCAACTGAGAAAGAGCTTCACTCAGCTCTCCTAAAAGTACCCAAGTGTCACACATAAAAGTGATTTTTTTTTTTTTTTTTAAAACAATTAGGGCTTGACTACATCAACAGCTATATCTGTTGATATATAGATATGTATTATACCAAACAGGAATGAGACGCTTTCTGGAGTCATTCCAAAAAAATGCAAACACACTGTAAATTCACACTTTTACCTTCAAGCCACGCTACCTAGCGAGTGTAAACACATTCTTGTAAAGTTTAAGGGATTTATTAAAGTGCTAGTAGGATTTTCTTTTTAAATTAACCAGAGGATACTTCTCAGTGTAGAGTATGGTGAAAATAAGAAAAGTCACAATATAAAAGCACAATTTACAATAGCAAAACCCAAATGTATACAACTTTAAGTACTATTCCCAAACTGAAGAGATTTCCCAAAATTAAAACACTCCCTAAAGTTTCATTTTCCAGCAGATGAAAAATGTCCAAACAACATATGAAAACAAGACAATGTCACAGAAAGCATGTGCTCATCAGTACCACAAGCACAACTGTGCTCACCAGGACTGCGATGGGCTTTAGGAGACACCTATACTGCCAGGGGAAACTCTCACCAGAAAGCAACATCCTACGTTAGGACTGCACATCTTGCATAAGCATTTCTCATGACAAGACCTGCAACGCTCTATCTGCCCAGGGCATGCAGCTCTGACAAGGAAGATACCACTGGTTCTTAGTAAAGGGCATAAAAAAAGATTTTCATACAAGCTTGTAAATTTGCTTAACTATAAATGTATAAACAAGAATCATTTAGGAAGTCATTAAAGAAGACTTACCCAAATGAAATTGTAAGCACATGACAAAGATCACGTCACCACTTACGTCTACTTTATATATGGACAAATCCAAGCAGTCAAGACAGTATGAGTAACGCTATCACTACATACAGAAAGGTTGGTGTCAGACTGGCTTAGCTATTAGCAGGCCCACTGCAGTCTGTGAAGATTTTGTCTGATAGCACAGCTGATACAAGAAGTCCATGGCCCACCCTTACCTATTAGATAGGTTCATTCCTACGGATAAGCTATAGTTTACCACCACCTTCATGGTAACAACGCAGGCGTTTGTGGAGTCATGCTGTAAACTGGTTCAGCAAAACCACTTGCATTTTAATACCCTCCCAAAATAGCAATAGGTTTTAACGCAATCCTTCCAGAGATAATGTTTGTAGGAACAATAAACCACTGTATCGGCACGGCAGAGGAGTCAAACCATGACAGAGGATAGAAACTTTCTTTCCAGACAGAGAAGTTCACAAAGCTCCACCTGTAGCTTTCGTTCTGTGTCCCCATTCCACTGACAGCAGGGTCAGTTTAGGGGTCCCACCACCCCTACTCCCATCTCTGCCACTGGGACAAGCTGCTGCTTGCATAGCTGTGATCTGAAACCCATCCCTGAAGTGGCTCCACCAAAAAAGTTCAGCCTTTTCCCCTCCCCCAAAGAGCTGCCAGGGTCTGGAAAAAGTGCAGGAATCTTAAAACTTCATATAAGGTTGCATTTCCACATTACTAAGGACACAAACATGCCTAACTATACGAACCAAGTAGCCTGATTTCAACATGGTTCTTCATCATGTATGGGCACTATCAGCAAATATTTCCAATGTGAAGGACTGTATTTTGTCCAACATAAAAGTAAAACTAGAAAACAAGCACAAAACCTATGAACACAAAAGGAGCGCTTGCCTAAACTAAAAACTCCAAGTAAGTAGAGCCTAAAAAGTAGAACAAAAGCCAGTTTACACTGCTACGCAGCCTCGCACCAGAAGATCTCGGGGTACTGAACTGGTCTGAAAAAACTCCTGTGAAGTATTAAATCACTGGTGCACGGGTAAATTTGTTAATCCATTTGCTAAGGTCACACAGTGGCAGAAATAGCAGATAATCCTGACACCAGCTTTCCATCCTAATCATTATGTGGACAGAAAATCTTCAGTGATGTAAACTAAAAATAAAGTAAATGCAGTTATCTGTTACATACAGATATATTAGGTCAATCCAGAAAAGCAAAACTGTGGGTGTGGGGAGCAAAGGTGTGTCTCTGGGGATTCACCATGGATCTAGACAAGCCTATGAAAATCTAAAGAGAGAATTTACAACCAGAAAGTAATTCCATAATTGCCTCTATTCAAGCAGTCCCTATGAAGGGACTGTGTAGACAAACTGCAGCCGTGCTCTAAAAAAAGTCTGAAAACCTTGAACAGTAACTCACAGGATATATTCCATTACTGTATAGTACCCACATTAGGATGCCAAAAGCTTGCTATTCATTCTGTATTGAAGTTAAAGCAGTATTTTACAGATTGCCTGTAAGCCACCAAAACTGGGGAAGTCTTCTAATATCAGAGGGCAGACAGACACACAGCTGACATTGTCGACACACAGTCAAGGGAGCTATGACAATTTCTACCAGCTTGACAATTTCTACCAGCTTTAGTGCCATTTCATATTAAAACATCCTGGTAATACCCACTCTGACAATTCAAGACCATTTTGGTGAATGCTCTTGTATTGGTATAAAATACACTGCAAGTACCAGTTTCTGAAGAGGAAAAAGCAAGACTACGAGCTGACAAAAACTTATTCTATGAATTAAAAATACTGAACCAGACAATGAGCTACATTGGCATTATTAATATGTACTAAAAACAACAACATAATAAAATCACTGTAGGCAGAGAAGACTAACTTTCTGTTCTTCCTTAGGCGAAACTCACAGCAATTTCAATGGGATTCTCCCCCAGATATGGCTGGATGACTACATCCACAGCCTCCACATGCCAAGTTTGCTCCTGCAGCCAGTCTCTATTGCATCCATCTTAGTTACACTACACACACCCTGATTACAGGAATTTATAAACAGCAAGAGTAATTTAGAGGTGATCCACAAAACTTTCAGTAGAGATGAGGTTCACTGTTATCATCCCAAGTGTTAACAGTTTTGCGGTAAAGGGCTTATATTTGAACAACTTTCTCAAAAAGCACATCTTGCATTCTCTCTGTCCCAAGCACATCTACTTCAGAGACAGAATACAAGCCTGCTATCCATAGGTTTCACTGGGCAACAAGGTACGAGAGTTTAAGATGCATTACTCTCTTCTGTTTATTTTCTTAGGTTCTGGACAACAAGACACCAAATAAAAATGGTGCTTAAATACCAAGCAACAGATTATTTCATATATTATGCAGTTTCTAGATTTGAAGTCTTTCAAGACAATCTTTCAACTCCGAAGTCACAATTCCGCACGCTCATCTGTGCAGCACAGGACAAAGGCGCCTGTGCGCACGTACCAGCTCGCGGTCTCAAAGCAGTGTTTGTTCACCCAGAACAATGGGGCATGTGACTTGTCAACACTACCCACAATAAAAACAATAAGATAAGGCTGCCACTGATTTCACGATGACTGACTTTGTTTTTGCTAATTTTAAGTCACAATGTCAATAAAAATTTATTGCATAAAATCCCTTATTTTAAGAAGCCCAAAGCTAACCTCACAGTGTGCTGAGGTTTTCACTCAAACTTCCTCAGCTTTTTGCATTTGTACTAAACGCTCACACCAACTCCCCCCAAAGCCTCCTTCTGACTTCATCAAGGGTTCAATCAATGTCTTATGCCTAAAGCCAAGATTATTTTTATCAACTACAGGCACTGCCAAAACTTGTCCACTCCATTTCCTGCCCTGCGTTCCTGTCCCAGCTACCCCTCTGCCCACAGGCAGGCCCCTCGCTCACCTCTGCTCGGTGCCCGGCTGCCAGCAGCACAGCCTGCAAAATGAGACTTCCTCAGCAGTCCGGCAGGTTTCGCTCCGCCACGGACTGGGGCTGCACCGTCCAAACCCATCCAACCCCTCTGGTTCAAGAAGGCTACGTAGGATCAAGTCCTATATGTAAACTCAACTAAAGTCAGGAGAAAGGGGAAGAAAGCAGAGAAACTTGGAGAACAGAAACACAAAGGCACCAATTTGGTTTAAAGAACTGACAGAAGAACAGATAGGGAGAATGCAAAAGAAAGTCCAAAATGACAAAAAGAAGATAGAAAGCCCAGGGAAAAAAAAAAAAAGGGTGGGGGAGATTAGAAAAATCAAATAAAGCCTTAGGAAGGGATAATACTAAAATGATGCAAACTGTCAGGACTGAGACAAAACACCCTGGTATATTACATTAAGTTGCCACATTCACGCTACAGCACAGACAAGGAAGCAGAGTCAAGCAGAGGAGAGAGCACGACCACACTGACTGTTGGAAGGGGTTAATTTTAGAAAGAAAAAAGCAGTACAATCTTGCACCACTTGTGTTTAATTACACAGAGGGGGGCTTGGGGGTTTATTTTAATCACACAGAACAGCAGTAGGCCCAACAGCACCAGACTAACAAATAAAAGTAGGCAGCAATAGGCACATGGAAGTACATTACAGTTCCAAACTTTCACCATTTACAGTAACGTTAATGCTAATGAAATCTGACTCATCCGATCTCTGAACATGTGTTTTTAAAAACAGTGCATTTCTTTCTTTTCACCTTGAAAAAACTCCATTCCACAAGCGGGTAGTTACAAATCACAGCTGGGAAAACAGGAGGCACATAAGGCACGCAAATAAGATTTTACATATTCTAACACCAACAACGCAGTTTTCTGAAGCTCCTTAGCGATGTCCAACATACACAAGCCTTGCTGCTGACAGTCTCGGTAGTTTAAAACTATGGAGAATCTCAGCCTACATAATGGTCGTACTCTTAGCCGGAGTCTGACATTGCATTTCACATACCCTCCAAGTCTCTCCTATGAAGTCATCCATAGCATCAAAGAGCAAGTCAAAACACATCAAAAGTGTTTTCCCTGGCTACCTCTGAAAGTTTCCATCTCTTTATCCTTCATATATTTTTTTTAATTCTTCTTAGCATTTCTGTCAAGACACACAGGGTCTTTAAAAGTCCAGTTTTGTGCCCCAGTACACACAAGCAACCAGTATCTCTCTAACACGGGACCACGGCTGTGATGAGCCCAGACACGGGGACAACGAGAGGAGACTGACGGGAATATTCAGTTTGGCGCTTCCACAACCAGCCCACAGAACTACACAGAGAGCAGAGGGTTCATTTTTAAGACATAAGTAATGCCCATCTATTTTACTAGAAAGTAATATATCTGGGAGGGCTGTGGTGCCCAGGCACCTCAACTGGATGACCGAACGGTCAAGGAGGCTTTTTGTTTGGTTTTAATGGAAGACACTCTTAGAACTTAATTTCTAATGTATTTAGTGTGTACTGTATGTACTATAAGAAAGAATCTTACAAAGGGCCTTGATGAACTAGAAATAAATAATCCATATCAAAATAACCTTCCATGTGTAGACAGCAGAGGAACCAACTAACACGGACTTTGCCAACAGTAAGATAAACACATTGGTATTTCTAATGTAATCAACAGCCATTCAGAGTCTGCCCTGGAAGACAGTCACAGAAACACAAAGCATTTTTCTTACAACTCAAACAATTGTGACAAATATTTACTATAACGGTGAAAGCTGTCAAAAAAAAAAAAGAAGTTGGTTTCTATTAATCAGCTACATTTAGATATCCGTTCTTGCTATCAGATTAAGCTCACCAGAACTGCTTAGTAGGCTGTTTCATTGTATTTTTGTTTAAGTTTTATCGCAAATCAACATACTGAAGTTTCATATTCCTGACTTTTTTCATCTTACACAGCGCTAGAAATTTACAGTCTAAACAAGACACACCAGATTGTGAAATTTAGTTGTGCATTTGAAATAAAGTGAAAAAATCAGGTACCACGTCTGCATCAGCAAAACATTCACGTTATACAGCGAGTACAGACCCCGCTTCTCTAAACCCCAGCTCTGTTGCATTAGCTATAAGAAACAGCTAATCCATTGCTACACAAGGTATGTTTCTAGCACAATTTATTCGACTTCAACATTAATAGATGGTTGACAACACTGTTCCTCATTTTCATCCATCCACATCTGTGCTAACTTTGCTTTAAAAGTACATTAAAGATGTATTACATCTGAACAAACGTAACCCCAAAGTAAATATGTTACAGATTCACAAATATCATCATGGCAAAAATCCATATTTTTACAAAGCACTTCCTAATTAAAATTTATCACTAAGAGTCTGTATTTAGGAATGCATATTTGTGTTAATATCCAAGCAAAAATTTCTGCACTAGAGAAGAATGTTGACAACCATACAAAAATTAGCTGTGATTCATTGTTTAACAGTTGTCTTCCCTTTACAGAACACCGCAGACTGAAGGACATATTGCCAAACTGAAATCACCAATACTTCCTTTAACCTAATATAGGACAAATAAATACACTTCAACAGCTTCTAAATCTTGCACGTCCTACTTTTTTGACCCAGATCTCTTGTTATTTCCCCCATAGGTCTATGCTATATCAAAACTATTTTTTCCCACAAATTTAGACTTAACCCAAAAGAGGAAAAGTTCCCACCATTTCTGTGAGCTAAACAGACCTGGAAGTGGGGGGAGGGTCAACAGACAGACTCATCTCTGTTAAGATCAATTGGTATTTTAAGGTAAAATTTTCAGCCACACTTAACACTCTCTCAACTGCTGAAACGAATAGCAAAAATTCTCATTTGTTTCAACAGGACTGGAAGTTAGACCAGTATCAATGATAAATGAAAAATAATTAAATCTTTTTATTGCTATTTTTACAAGGCAAAAATGTATTTTCAGAAGCCATGCTGACACTCGAGCATTAATCAGCCTGTCCAAAAAACACGAAAGAGCTATAAAACTTGTTATTCCTCTCCTCAGCTAGCCTGGACAACTCCTTCCAGGAAACCAAACTGTCTCTTCTTTGCCTGGTACTTTTAGGGAACCATCAGGGGATTGGAATTTACCTCGTGTGTGCTCGCAATCAGACGAATTCCCACCTCAGGGTTTGCCGGCAATAGGTCACCCATGTGAAGAGCTCACACTTTTAACGCTGTTAATGTCAAATGGATACAACTTTTAGGATAGGTTATATTTAGGGCTCTAAACCTTGACAATTTCTGTGGTTTTGGCACTGGGCACAGTATTTAGCACTACATTTTCATGAATAGTAAATATTTGATCCGTAACTCATAACCTTGGAAAAATGCTCCACGAATAGGCTGTACAGAGATCTTTTCTGTATGCTCTATAGCCACTGCCAGCAGGCACGTAGCTGCGTACAGAACAGGAACGTTTCCAGAGTCACTTTCACAGTCCTAATTCATAAAAATCTACCATTGACCTGATGTCAGTGGGGTTCAGCGGAAGCTCTACATGCAGCTGGAGAAGCTACTGAATCATTCCCCAAACCCACCAACGGGTTAAAAGGAGCGCTAGCATTAGCTGCGGAGACAGCTGGTTGCCTGCCTTGCCAGGTTGGCAAAACTATTGCCCCGCTGGGGGGGAAGGGAAGGCCTACTACTCTCACCACACCAGCTAAAATTTCTAGTAACGCACCTCCAGTGATCTGAAATAACGCTCAGTATGTTTGCATATGGCACATGGTTGTAGAGAGAGTCTCTGTAATACACGCTTACATTCAACGAAGATTGAACTGAATCTCAGATCATAAAAGAAAAAAAAAAACCAACTGTTTTTTCTCTGGATGATTCTGATTTTTTACTGCTAGACATTACTAATAAACAAGATTGCTCCTTTGCAACATGGAGACTTAAGAATTACAACAATAAACACAAGTCAAAGTACACAACATAGCCTTTTACTAATACTGCTCCCAGAAAGAAACAGAAACTGCACCCTCACGGGAGTTTGCAGAAGCCAGCAAACCACACGCAAGACTTGATTTTAGCAGTGTTAAGCACACAGAGACTGCCAACTTCACATGCAACTGTGGGGACTCAGCATCTTTGAAAATATGACTATTAATATCTTTCTTTACAGATGCAGATGCCAGTTTATACTCTTAAGAGGAGTCATGTTTGCACCAAGCAGAAGTACAGCACAAACCCAGGGGCCTGCTATCCACTCCCACCACACCACGCTGCGCAGCTCTCTTGGAGCTGTGCGGAGTACACACAGCACCACGAAGGGCCACATGCGGGCACTGAACCAGCTCAAGTGCAACCAGGTTGACACCCAGTCTGCTTGCATTACTGGTCCTGAAAAAAGGACCTATTAGTCTGATAGCATACCTAGGTATGTTGCTTCTGGTATTCAAGCTAACTTGTTTAGAAGGACCCTAATATCTCTGCGTAGCACTGAATTACGCCACATACGCTTACATTCAAAGACCAAGAGAGGACTCTTTGAACGATGCCACATACATTAGCTGAGACAATTCTGTAAAACTCCTTATCACTTCAGAGGTTCTTTCAGTAGGTTTTTCAGAAAGTTACACCAATTCACCAAGCCTTTTTACTATTATTTCTACAGGTAAGAAAATATTCTCAAAAGTCTTTCTAGCAATCAGCCCATCCAAGAAAGCAAGCGAGCAGGGGTAAGCTGCAACACCTGCAATTTCACTCCTTGGCTAGCCAAGCCAGTTAGATCCTACGCACCCAACAGGTGTGTGCATTTTCCCCTGCGGTTACACATCCTCCGGCTTGGAATGACCACTTATTTCTTATCAAGGAAGAATTTTTTTTAAGGCTCTTTAGTGCTATAAAAAGGAGGGTCTAAAGGATGTCACCGAAAACCACGTGGTAAAGTATTAAAAATCAATGTTTCAGAGGGTAAGCTGAGTTACGGTTCTATAGATCCTTCAGAACGAAAGGAAAACTCAAGTTCCAGCTCAAACGCAGCCATGAAGACTCCAGGGCATTTTGCATAAACAATTTCAGCTTTGTTTTCATTACGAGAAGGAAGAAAAGAGCCTTCTCATCTTGGAATAGATACCACACGGCAGAACCCTAACGAGGAGGAGAAGTTCACAGTTTTCACACAAACTGGCAGAGTGATTTCTAGACCAGACTTCCATACTTTTTCACTCAACCTATCAACTCTCATGAAGTGACAACTGTGCTGTCTTCACTACTTTTTACCTCAAGTTAGCTAATTCAATTTTGCGAAATTAAAAGCAGGCCAATATATTCCCCTACAATTTCATCTGAAAAGACATTTCTTATTCCTCATTTCATTGTCATACTTCACCTCGGAGGAAACCAATTATGAGATGAATAAGGCGTTCTCCATCTACTCTGCTTGGGATCACTGGATGAACCTTTTTCTAGTAAAGTCGCTCTTTTCATTAAGCTACTTTACAGAAATTAAGACCATCTAACTTCATACTGCAGTGCTTAGAAAGCTGCACATATTTAGGACAGGGGTAGCTAAATCAATAGCAGGAACATAGGAACTGTTTCTTTATCACCTGTTAATTTGAAGGTATTACATTAATGCTGCAATGCAACTCAAAAACACTGCAAAGAGCTGTCAATCATAGTTCCTAATGGAAAACTTCTGACACTTCTTCACCTAACACAAACGCTTAAATTTATATTTAAAGATGAGCATGCAATGAGTATATTCTCACAGTAGTCACTTTTTGTAGGAGCCAAACATGCATAATTACAGAGTGTGCATACACACTTTCACTTCTCTCCCAACCTGCAGCTACTTGCATGAGCTGATGTTTAGGGCTTTAAATATATAGTCATTATTACACCCTATACTCTGTGTGTGTACGCATGCGCAAACACACACCCGCTAAGGATGGTCAGTACACATAACAGTATCACAATTCTCAATATAAACAACATTTATTAGATTAAAAATGAGTTGTACTTCAGTATGATACATTTCAGTATTGCAGTATTGGCACAACACCGTCCTGCAGTACACCCTGTCCTTGCCCTCCTCTCCGAAGCGGAGACTGGAGACCACTTTACAACCTCCCTATCCCAGTTCAGAAGGGGAAGAGCTGGCGGCAGGTTTGTGTCTGTCTCTTCTCCGCTTGCCAGTAGCATCCTCTCCAGCAAGGTGTCAGAATTCACACGGGCACCACGACCCTGAACAGCTGTGGGTCCAGTGCGGGACTGAAGAGACAGGCAAAGCAAGCAAAAACT
Organism: Aptenodytes forsteri; assembly: GCF_000699145.1. Lineage (NCBI taxonomy): Eukaryota > Metazoa > Chordata > Aves > Sphenisciformes > Spheniscidae > Aptenodytes > Aptenodytes forsteri. The sequence continues at coordinate 5,638,711 of NW_008796193.1, forward strand.
GGGGGGGGTGGCTATCTCTTGGGACTCCAGATGAGCAGAGGAACAGGATTAGTGAAGGAAAAGTGTCACACCTGCCACTGCCTCAGATTTCCCCAACGTGCTTAACAGCACTGCAATACCAAGAAAGTATCAGTGTCATGAAAGATTCACATCCTATTGCCCACCACTAATACAAACACACTTAACTTCCGCAAGCAACTCCACAGACATCTGCAGAGCTTACTCAACCGAACTAGACCACTGAAGTTCACAAAGTTGTGTGTGTTTCTTTACAGGACTTCCTGACTTCTGCACGATTACATCCTTGTAGGATGTGGATCTTTACTGCCACTACAAAACTTCTAACAGCAAACACATTCTGACTCAATGTGAAGTCCATGTTAAATTAAATTCCAGAACCAAAATCAAGTTCGGTAAAATAACTCAAGTTTGCTTTACATTATTCAGATCTGTTCTTCCTAACTAAAAAATAGTACCCGAAAACAACATTATAAGCAATTTTGGCCATTTCCCCTAATCCATCCAGAGCCTCTTTATGCTTAGGGCTGTAGCACTTTTTAGCATCAAACTCTTTCATGATGGGAAAATGACTATGAAGTACTGCTGTTGGGTACTTAGCACTTATACCATGCCTTACAACTTCAAAGCATTACACAAACATCAATAATTACCATATATAGAGTAAAACTGAAAGAAATATTCATATAAAAAAATCTCACAGGGAAAAAAAAAAAAAGTCATAATTACCTGTTTGAAGGGGGCGAAAAAAAGCTTAAGCAACAGAATCTCCTGTAATTATTGCATTCTTTATGCTACGCACATGCATTATGGCTGTGCACCTTTAAATGAATATAATAAAAATCATAAACTCTCGCACAGTCTTAAAAATAAATTAAAAAGCCCAAAAGCCAAACCCCAACTGCTTTCATACATTTAAATTACATTTCCTTCCCCTTTCCTCGTGGAGTGAGAACTAAGTATTTTCCAGGTGTTCTCAATAACAGTTTGGGAGGCATGCCACCAAGTTCCCAAGACACAGTACCACATGAACTTTGTTCTCATGGAGACAAATCCACCTTCCCCTAAGAAAACTTAAAGACAGTGACAGTGTACAGGCTCAGGTGATCTTAGGTAAATAATACGATACATTGCTATTCCATTAGACCTTAACCAAATGCAAAGGAAAAAAAAAAAATCACTAAAAGAAACCACGGAAAGTTTGCTACGATCATTTACAGGGCACCACCTGCATCCTAAGCGCCATCACCATAATGTGTGGCCCTTTTTTTCTATGGCTAAGAGGAAAAAACCCTTCATACGCTCATCTACAAACACGTACCCACTTACTTAAATTCAAGGACACACAAAAGAGTTTGCAGGATCAGTCCTCATTTGAAACGTATTCTGAGAAGACAGTTAACATACATGAGTCCGAAGGAAGGCCCCAAATCCAGCATGAGCCTCATGCGGACGAGCCTTCAGGTTGCTCAGAGCAAGATGAGGGCCCAAAACTGCCCAGTGCACCCGAAAGCTCAGGTACAACTCAAAATCCAAACATTAATTTTGCACGTGGTGCCCTCTCTCTCAAAGGGGCACAAACTATAGCCTCGGTGAACACCCAAAGGGCAGAAACCGCCAACACCAAAGGACCTTGTTCATACACTCAACATCCTCAGACATTTATTTTAGTACCGCAGGACAGGAAAGAGAATCAGACAAGCCCAGAATAGATTTTTTTTTTTTTTTTTTACGCAACAAAGACTTTGTTCTCCCGATCATGCCTCTCATGCCTTAATAATAAAGAAAGAATATGTTTTGTGATCCCCCCCATAAATCAGTTAGGAATTTGAGTCACACAGACAGGAAAACGAGGAAGTTGAGCACACTGGAGAGTAGTAAAAACTTCACTAGCAAACTTCACTTTCCTACACCGCGACCTACAAACCAAACTTTCCTCCAGACTCACGTGTCATCTGCAGCAACAAGCCTCTGCCATAAAGCACACATAAAGTTTGCCGTTCAGGGGATAAAGCAAAAGACAAGCGAGGGGGGACTTTTATTCTCTCAAGCTGCCTTAAAAGGAAATTCGGTGATGAAAGATTAAATTCACCTGGAACAACACGATAAATTTAACCCTTTCGGGGGTACAATAATAACAAGCCACATGTCATGCTACTGCAGGACCTATAGCCTCTACCAAGAAAATGTACACATAGCATCAACCGTGCAAGCCCTTCTAAAAGATGCAATGCACAATTTGCACCAGGGTTTCGGACAGGTATTAGCCCAGGAAGAGAGAGCCCCTGTGAAGTGCAAAAAAGCTTGTTTTTTTCCCCAAAACCAGGCCCGCTCCCTGCCACCGCGGGGTATTTCACGTTCCGCCCTGAACTTCGCAGGAAAACTGATCAATAACTTGGCTGCTTCGCCCTCGGAGGGAGCACACGTCCGCCACGGCTCGGGGGGGTGTGTGTCCCCCCAAGGCAGGGCAGGGCCGAGCTGGGGGCGAACTCCGCCGAGCGGGGGAGGGGC
>NW_008796193.1:5642743-5677424 GCF_000699145.1 Aptenodytes forsteri
AAGGGCCGGCGGGCACGGCAGGCCCCCCAGCGACCCGTGCGACCGCACGGCGTGGTGCGGTCCTGGAAGTTTTTCTAGGAAAGCCATTAATTGCGCCCCGCTGCCAAAAGTGCTTATGTAAATGCAGGATTTAACATGGTGGGTTTTCTTCTTTTTTGTAGCACGTCGCGGTTGGCGATGGTACCTGGCATTGGGGATCCAGGCCTGCGCAGGTGCGGGGCACAGCTTGAAGCTTACGCCTGGGACTGTTACTGCATCTACTCTGTAATTTTATTTAATGAAAATAATCCTCTACAGTAATAATGTTGTGTCCTACCTGGGTGCTGTTCATTTTTGGAATTGAAATGCTATTTATCATTTACATCGCAGGTTTGTATATTTTTTAAAGCGAGCTTTGTTAATCAAAACCACATTCATCACTAGGCAGTCCTTTCCATCTTAAAATGGTTTTGCAATAGCATTTCACACTTGGGCGTTGGTCCAACACTCATGTCCGGACATTGGCACTCATGCAGAGTCCCGATGACCACAAACCATGCACAGATCTGACGGCAACATCAGGTGTCATTCCTGCTTGTGCCAAAGGCTCTCCACACGCGTAAACCCACGTCTGAGGCTGCCCGAATGGGGCCTCCACATCACCATGCTTCTGCAGAACTTGCTTTTACTGCGGCTGGCAAAACAGGAAAGTAGGGAGATGGGCCACAAATGTAGCTCTTATTTTTCTTTTTTGTGTGTGTGTGTGTGTATGTGAACAGAGCTCAGCATTGCTGGAGAATTACGCTAGTCCTAAGGTGGCAGTTCCGAAGTTAAGGGTGGATTTTACTTTCAGCCTAATGGCTGGGACATACCATGGGCAGATTTCACCTACCTGTGCTTCGTCTCACAAGCAGATGGGACCCCTTGACTCCACAAACCCTTGATGAAAGCAGATGGGTGGGTCTCTGGGTGTAGGATCACCTTACAGTGCTCTTTTTTTTCAGGGTTAGGCCCATGCGCTTTCCCTTCTTTTATGAAGAATAATATTTTAAATACTTGGAGAAAACATTTGCACTGCACAATCGTTTAATTCTGAGAAGGCCCTGGGCCTTCAATCCATTTGCTTGAAGAGGCCTGAGTTACATGAGGAAACGAAAGTCTCTCTAGAAAGCCAGGGAGCATATTTGTAATTGCAAACCACTTGATGTTCAACATTTATTTCTGTAATGATTTTGATGGTTCAGGTGGGCAACTTTCTCTTCTCAATAATGGTGTGTAGGTTGTCTGCTTTAGAGATGTAAAGATGCAATAATTTTTGAAGAGCATATCCAGTCCAATTCCAAAATTTGACTGCTTTGCTGAAAGTTGGGACATTTAAAAGGCAGGAAAAAGGTGGCAAGGGATTCATTAACACCTTCCTACATTATAACCTTACATCTGTCCATGCTTCTAAAGGAGTTTAACCTCTTGAATGATTTATTTCCTAGGTAAAAGAAGTTAAGCAATAACAATGGGTGGAGGAAGGGGGAATGGGAGTATGCACATAGCCAAAGGCAAGAGGAAAGAAGATAAGGGACCTCATATAGGGGACTGCAGGACACCGGGGGCCTGAAGAAGGGCATGGAAGGAGCTGTGAGAAGTCCATGAAATAGGAGCAGGAGGTGTAATGTTCAGAAAGCTTGTGTGAGAAATGGAGGAGGGAAAACCCCTCAAGTGTGCGTCGAACAACTACAGGAACTATGAACACCGTCTTCCCATCCATCTGCTGAGCAGCGACAGCGTGCTGAACTGAAGTCATCTGGCTGAAGGTTTCCGTGGTCTAGTGTTCTCCAAATGTTCAGTCACGACTCCAGGGTGCTAGGCTCTCGTTTTTAACGTGATGATGTACTCGACTGGGTGATTACCCGAGTATACGTTCTGCTCTGCAGAATCTGCAAAGTGTACTCTGGCAGATTTATGCTTTAATAATTTTAGCCCATCCATTTTGTTCCGGTTTCCCTTTCTTTGTGAAAGCGAACACCTCACAGGACTGCACAAAGGCCTTACTTTCCGTGATGAGCTTTAGACTTTGTAGTTCTGTTGCCCAAATACACAGCTGGGCTCAGAGTTACGGGGGCCACTTCCAGACAGTACGGGAGGGAGGTTCTCGCTTTCAGGGGTTTCCAAGAACGGATGTTGGGTAACAGGACAGTTGAGCAGGTTATGGTTTATGGCGGGTTGTTCAGTGAGTGAGCCGAGCTTAGGGAGTTGGCTTTGCCTTGAGCCGGGAGAGGCGCTTTTAAACAATAACTTGTTACGTTTCCTTTCCCAAATTCTCCTAGCAGCAAGAAAGATGGGACCAAACCCTAACCTTTGGATGCAGAACTGGAGCGGATCTGAGGTCTTGGTTCATCCACATGTTTGAATAAAAGCGTGCCTTCAAAGTGCTTCAGTAACAGGGCTGCTCACGTTCTGTGGCCCCGTCACCCCAACTACTGGAAAGTCTTCTCACGGCCATATTAGTAAGACATATCCTTAAAATAGTTGAAAATGCTTGTAACAGCAAGTGCTCGGCCTACTAAGCACATATACGCAAATATTTGCAATAACTGGACCAGTGTTTGCACAGCACCAAGCACACTGCACAGACTCCGTAAATAATAATACTTGGCACTCACAGAGTGGTTTCCATTTTCAAAGAACTTTAGTCATAACCCTTGACACCTATATGGCCTTTTACATCTTTACAAGAATTAATTAATCCTCACAATGTCCTGTGAGATAGGTATGCACTGCAATAACAACAATAACAACAATTAATAATTCATGCATTCTGCTCAAAAATCACTGCAGGGATTAAAATGCATCTGTAATACTTGGGTTTTATTAACATTTTCCAGCAAATAATAAAAGCCATCGTATTATGTTAAATCTATATAATATCTATCCATAAATCTTTTGCAGATTGGGGTGAGACTGAAGGCCCAGTGAGATGCCAGTACATCAGCAGGAACTGGATGACTGACTACAGAAAAAACAGTTCAAGCCCGGTCCACCACACAATCTAGGTGCCAGAATGAAACTGCCACGCGTGGCAATGCATACATAAATACCGGCGAACCAGGAAGGCTCTTTCTTTGTTCATTTTTAGCTCTTGCTTACGCAAAGGCTCCCCCAGTTACAGCATGCATTACGGGACCCCATCCTATACAAACACAGCACCAAGAAAATGCAAGCACTTACTGGGTGAGAAATGGCAGTGACTCAGCACCACCTTGTGCAACAGAGAGAGCAGAGACAAGTCTGGCCAGCACCAGGGCAAACCCTTTCCCTCGTAAAAATTACCATACTGCCTTTGATATGCAGGCAAGCCCCAGTTAAACCTGATATTTAAACAAGTGGGACTTAAACCCTGTTGACTTAAATGGAAGAACGGGCAGGCTCCCACTGGGGGAGCACCCTGGCTCCGGGCTTGCTGGGGCAGAGGAGGGACAGATGCTGGAGTCGGGCTCCCTGCACGGACGGTCCGATTCCCCACGAAGATGCTTTTTTCAGTTTGCGTCCCAAAGTGGATTAATGCAAACCACAAAGGCACCTTTAGTCCTAATAATGCTGCCGCGCCAGAAAAAAATAGGAAAGAGGAGAGGGAGGTACACCCACACCCTAGCAGTTTCCCCATGACTTCCCCATGACTCCCCTGTGTCTGTGAGCTCTGAATCTAGAGCACTGAAACTTAAGGCCAGTGGCTTTCATACGCTAAGACTTTTTTGTTTTCCTTTAATGTGAGGAAGATACCAACTTCTAAAAAAACTCTCTAAATTATTTGTCTGTGTGTAGTACATATCGAGAAAGGAAATGGAAGTTCACCAGTTTGAAGGGACTGGCTTTATTCTTTTTGCAGCTCCTGACAATGTTTGCAGGAGAGGACATGCTGGGAAAGGGACTTGTTTCTGAGTAGGGAGCATCTGCCACTACCTTGGTGTACAATTCGATCAGTAATTGATCAGTGGACACATGGTAAAAAACATATAACATGTTGGTGATTAACGTGCCTGTGGCACTACTTTTTATTTTCATCGGTTGCTTTAAAGTATACACGCAGAGACGTTGTAGATCTCCATAAGGCAGAGAGGATTCGATCCCAAAACAATCATCCCATTGATACACTTACCCAGATCGATCTTGGAGGCTTCTGCTTCCCAGAATAAACAGCAGGAGTGGAGGAACAGCGTGACCAGGTGAATAGTCCCTCATTCATAGACAGTTGATGGATGAACTGTGTGATCCAAAGCCATGAAGTGGCTCTTTCAGAAATTTCAGGACACAAGTTACGCTCCTTAGAGCACGTTCAGCGCTGCTGTAAATCGGTGGTGTTAAGACATGCGAGCCTGTTAGCATCTCCCTGGTATACAGAGCTTCAGTGGGGCATGGACTGCTCGTCCTGGCCCTTCTGCACAGGGGCAATTTCATGTTTCTACTTTTAAAAGCTACCAGCAGGCCCCCAAAAAATAACATAGCCCACAAATGACAAAGTTAAGAACGGCTGCTGCAGGATTGGGATATTCACCAAGGCAAGCCATTGGCCTTATTGTCTCATTGCTGCTGACCTCCTCCCCAGAGGCCCAGCATACCCAAAAGGCTTTAAGAGGAACACAAATGTGTGTGTGAACGTGCCACACCAAGGAGAGCCTTGAAATCAGTGCCAGAGGAACATATTTTTAAAGGAAAAGTGAGAGAAACAAAGGAGAAGAGATGCCGGCTGCTTCAGCCCCCTTCAAGCAAGGGCTCCTGCACCTTGTCTTCCTGCAGGGGAACGGCCGCTCCCTCTGGGGCATGTTTTCCCTTTTTCTGGGAGAGGAAAAACAATGGGTTTTATTGCTGCTGTCCCAGGGCCTCCCTGGCCGCAGATGGCTGCCATTGTGGGCAAAGGATGTCACCGTCCCCTTGGGCTCCCAAAGCGGTTGCTGGCACAAGAGGGAGGGCAAAGTGAAAGCTGTCCCAGGGCCACCAGCCGGCACGATTAGTGTCATGTTGAAAGCCCTGAATATCATCCCTTGCTTCCCAGAATCTGGCCCCAGGAGGATTTGTGGATGTTTCGCACAATTGTGGAGAAGAGAAAAATGAGTGAACAACACGGAAAGATGCTGATACAGACCTGACTCTGGAAAGCAACACGTTGCTCATCGTGGGCTGACCCCGGCGGGTTTAGTTGTCGCAGGTGCAGAGCTGTAGTTTCAATGTGAACTGGGGTTGTTTCCTTGAGAGGCGATGCTCTGACAGCAGATACCATGACAGCAGGCAGGCTGTTGTTAAACAACCTCTCTGCGAGCACACCCAGCAATGCAAGACCAGACTGCCTCCGAGTTCCTGTGGTAATTAGTTTAGACACAGCGAGCTGAGTTAGAGACATGGGAACAAATGTATTTTTTGGCTTTAATCGCTCTCTAAGGATTGGTTTAACTTTGTTTTTCCTTTTTTTTTTTTTGCAGTTGGATATGTAAATATCCACATTTCTTAAAATGGAAAAAAAATGTTACTTCTCAAATAGAAATACTGAAGAGAGCCCTGTTAACTCCATGGTAATGGCAAAGCTCCCTTCACGGCAGGGTTGTAACTCAGATGTTAAATCCTTCAATGGCTAAGCAAATCCAAACTTGTTTTATTTTAACAAGGTTACGAAAAAGGGTGTGTACCAGCTGCTATCACACACCTCTGAGGTTTCAAGCAAGACGTATCTGGCTCTCGTATGAGATCAAAACGGATTATCTCACAGGGCCAGGATGTGGTTGCAAAAATTCAGTATTGTAAGTGTCATCATGATTCATAATATAATCTACATTACTCAGTATAATTACTGCAGAGTAAATAAAGGTACAAAAGGTATAATATTTATTAGGTATTTACCTTTATCTCTGTCACATACTATTTTAAAATTTCCTGGCAGCCCAGGAATCCAGCCAACTTGAAGAGGATTCCCTTTTCTTGCCCGTACTTAAAGCCCCGCTTTTCTTTCGTTACACCTACATTGTTCTGGTTCTTTATGTGAGCAGAGGACGGAGCCAGGGCTGTTTGGTTCCCGATCAGAGTCCTGAAAGACTCCTCATGTGGCCTTCAGCAAGCTGTTTATTATCAGGGCATGAGCTTCCATCTATAAAAAGAGAGGACTAACATAGCTACTAATGATGATGATATTGTTAACACATAATTATCTATCTATCTCACAAGAAAATTGGGAGGGTAAATTAGTGTTTCTAAAGTATTTTAAAGATTATAATATTATTTATCTGAGGGCTATACTTTATGTCCTAAGGACAGCAATTGTTGAAAACCACCTTCTAATTAGGTTTTGCTAATGATAGTGTCAAAAAGGTTTAGAAAAAAAAATCAATAGGTACATTCAGAAGTCCCTGATTTTTCTTATTCTATTATTGGTATCAGCTGCTTTCCCGTAGATAGATATGCTATATCCACATCTACAAGACGTTAAGCATTATTTTCTGGCATATTAAATGTAAAATGAATGAAGCACATGGTAGTGCCAAAGCACACCCTGCAGTATGTTATTACACAACTTGCTCCAGTGATTAAAGCCCTTGAAGTCAATAGAGGTTTTGCAGTTGTTGGGTTGGGTTTTTTTTTTCCCCACCCCGCTGGGCTAGGATTTCATCCTGGATCTCCAGCCTTGTCTTTCACTGCACATCACTGATGCGCTTAACACTCAATTAAAGCACACCCTGGATTTATGTTATACAGTCCCTCAGCTGTGAAAGGGTGTTTGCAGGTACTTATCGGAAAGAGCTGACTGCAGCACAAGTCCAGCCAGAAGGACGACTTTGCCCGGGTCTCCCATATTTCCCCTTTTTTAGTCAATTATCTACATTTCACTGAACATCCATTTCTTTCAGTTTTATTCTTGAGGACTTCTGATAACATATCAAACTTCCCTGAGCTGGTTGTAATCTTCACCCCGTCCGATGCGCACTGCGACAACGTTAACTGTGAATGGCTGCAGTAGATTAAGCAGCATATTTCCACAAAACATTTCCAATAGGAGACCAAATTTTATGAGCTGTGTGAGCATCCTGTGTAACATTTCTAGCAGGTACATAAAACACTTCGGGGCATATACAGAAAGAGACATTTGACTGGGTAGACCAGTGCATTAGAAATAGCTCTCAATCTTTCATAGTGCTAGATATGTGCCATAACAGGAGAGCAAAAGACACACGCACAAAAAAAAAAAAGAGGGACAGAAAAAAACCCAAAGCACACAGTGGAAGAATGAACTGAGAATTATTTCCTCAGCTGAGCCAATATTTCCTACACCACGGTTTTCTGTGAGTCAGCCTTTTTGTGCCACGGAACTTAAAATAGCAAAAGTGAGATAACAGTAGGCTTGTTGGAAATAGACATTTTCAAGGGATACAAAAAAAAAAACTTTTGGACTGAGAGAGTGGTCATGAGCATGGCGGTGATCTGCTGGTAATAGATTACTGTAAGAATATATCAAATAATCCTAAAAAAAGTGACATTTATCTGAGATTGTAAAACATGGAAAATCCCAGGTATGCAGGAAGCCCACAGCGGGGATTTCAGCAGCTCCCCATCCCTCCTGCAGTGCTGAGGGCAGAGAGTGCAGCACCCCGACTCCTCTCTTTCTCCCTCTCCGATAAGCAGGAGTGGTTTCATCCCAACCCCAGCACCTCCTTTAATTTTGCTTACACTGCTGAGAAGCCCTGGGCCGGGCAGAGAGGAACCTCGGGCAAATTCCACACTGATTTCACATAGTTCAGGACAGGGCTTAATAAATATACATAGAGGAGGAGAGAGAATATTTCTAGAGGCAGAGTGAAGCAGGGGATGGGCTAGCAATTATGCAGACTTGTTGGCCATGTCCCAGCCTTTAGTGGTTCTTCAAGGGCTGTGCCTGCCAGAAATGAGTTTAATGCCTGGATGAAATGCATCTCCCACCAAACCCGTCAGCTTCCCTATTTGCTTACATGATGTGCAGCGCACCCAGGTAAGAGAGTTCCCACTGAGAGCAAAGATCATGCGCCCGCTGGTAATTCTGCGCCGTCAACTAGAAGCAATTAGCATGCAGAAGGGGTGGAGCCCCACCGTGGCCTGTATGAAAATTAAGATCATTATTAAAATGGAGCCAAAAATGAAAAAGGCACCCCAGGCACCCCGGCTTTCGGCAGGGCTGGTGTTGTCTCTTCCATTACAGGCTTAATGAAGCCTCCTCTGGCCGCCTCAGATTTCATCCGCTTGCTCATAGTCTGTATGCATAATTCCCTCTGTTCCCCTATATTTAGGATCGAAATCTAACATTTGCTAACTTAATTGGACACGGGGCATTTTGCAAAGAAGTGGCCCCATGCAGATACATGGCATTTGTCTTTTATTTTTCATTTCTTCCTATCAAACACAGGCCCCGTTCTGCAAGGCACTGGGCAGAGACAGCTGCACCAGATGTGTAACGTAAGCAAACAAAGCCAAGGCGTGGATACTGCCCGGCTTTACACAGCAGGTTATTTTTAAAGCTAAGAGCAAAACCTCCATCTCCTGCGCCTTGTTGAGAGGAGGCTCGCTCCGGCCAGGCTGCGTCTCAGCATTCAAACCCAGGCGTTTCTGTGCGAGTGCCTTCTCTCCCTCCGTTGCTCAGGAATTTTTATTTTAAAAAGTCTACGAGGACATAAAAAACTTTTCATTTCCCACATCCTGTCATTAAGCAGCTGTACTCCGAACAATGAATGATGACAAACCAAAGCAACAGTTTTAACTGAAGCAGGATTACACTTGGCATCGATATTCGTTATGTGGCTTACTGGACAGCAAGACAAATGCCTGCTTCTGCTACCCTTTCCCGCTGCCAGCTCTGTCCCCTATTAATACACAACAGCATGACTGGAGGGAGCGCCGTAGCCAAAGTAGCTGCAGGATGAGACCCCGAAAATCAAATGACATCTGGGCCCAGCAAGGGCTGGGGGTCTGCAGTCTTGGACGGGACCCTTGGTCCTCTGGGCTGGATCTCACCTCTGGAACCAACCTGGCACTACCTGATGCTTCAGCAGGAAGAAAAAGACTCACACAAGGCTTCTGGCCTGCGGTGCTCTCGTATACATGCGGGGAGACAGCTGTCCTGACCTGGGGGGGATCAGCTCACCGGAGAATTTTAACCAAAAACCTGCTCCATTACATTGCATTATTCTCTACCGAGTAAGGTGAAAACATAACCAACCCATGTCTGATTAATTATCACGCAGTACGTGCAGAGGTTTAAGTAATATCACACTTTGCTCGTGCATCCTCTAAAGCCTTGCTGGTAATGATGATACATTGCTCTTAACAGTAATGCCATTTAGAAACTGGAGGTACAACAATATTCACCGAGGATGCTGCCAGCTTTACACAAATTGATGTGAATGTATAATCGCATTACTCTGCACCAACATGGTACTTGTAAACCAAGAGGCTCAAATTGCTGTACGGTCAGGGCAGACAGCTCCGATCTAGGTAGGAGGCTGCCGAGGGACAGCAGAACCTGCGCAGTGAGTGTGATCCCTGTTGAGGGGCTGAGTCCAGTCTACAGAGAGGGTCAGGACACAGGCAGGGTTCTGCTCATACCTCCTCCTCCCCGAGCACAGCCCCAGGCTTGCATGATGGCACCCAGGACCCCCTCGCCGGTAACCCAGCTCATGGCTGGGGGTACGTACTCTGCACATACAAAGCAACATTCAGCAATGTCTGCTTGGAAACGTTCTCGGTTCCTTCTGGACTGTCTTTCCGTGCAAACACAAGACGCATTCAGCCCAGGTCGCATCCTCAGGCGATCAGGAATCAATGGGATCATTCATGTTCCGAAAACCGCGCGCACACTCGAGTTGTTCCTTTGGCAGCGGCCTGGGCTGACACTGCTGTCCGCTTCCAGCCCCAGTCATTTCAGCATTTGCATGTATTCCACCTCCCATGAGGTCTACAGGACTTCTGTAAACATAAATAATGGCAACATTAAGGCCCTGTTTCAAGTCCAAGATTGCAAATGGTATCTCTCTTTACTATTGAGCACCTATTTATTCATCAAACGCATTAGAAAATCCATTAAAGAGGAAATTAAGGACCTAATGACCTGCACCATCATTTGAACCCTGTGTTTCAGATACAGGCATCGAATACAGTTCAGTGCTTGCATCTCAGCTCATCCGATGACTCACTCGAGGTGGGAAGTGGCGCGATGAGACAGCCTCATCCACCCTCCACGCCACTAACCGGCTGGCAGAAAACACGGCCGTGGGGCCGAGCGCAGCTGCCTTGTGGGCAGGAGAGGCAGCAGGGGCTGCGCCGCAGGCAGAGCGGGAGCACCTGCAGGCAGGCGGCGGCAGGCAGGGTGAGGGCAGCGAGGGCAGCTGGCTGCCCACTCACAGCCACTCTGCTGGGAACCGGGGGCGGCTGCAAAGGAAGGGACGGCATGGTCTGCCGTGGCATGTGTATATGCACGTGTATGTATATAATACGTATATTTAGAAAGCAGGAGCGAACTGCAGCAGATCTGCCTCATAGCTCTGTCTGTCCTGCAGGTGCAGCAGGGACAGCAAGTTACCCTCCGGCTCTACAGGGTAATTGCCCCCTCTACTCAAGGGCAAGACGACGACAGCAAGAGGTACTTTGCTGCAGCCAGACCCGATGTTTAAGCAGCAACTTACCCTCGATCTTCAACAGCAGCTGCGAGTTGGTGTGTCCCCAGCTCCTTCATGTTCTGTCATCACAGCACTACAGCAAGGGCAGGTTTTCTGATAGGACTTTCCATCCCAAACCCCTGTCAAACAGTTGACAACAGCCAGGCTTCCCCATCTTACAATTTGCGATGAGCTCCGTAAATTGTTTGAGTGCCAGTGTTGCTGTATATATAAATCTATACGTGAACTGTGTCTTTGTGCTGCTCCATTTCATTAAACAGTAGCTGGTTTTATGCCTCCAGGCACTTGGGTCATCTTTGATTTTTACTCATCTCAGAGTTCACGCTTGCAATGAATGGCTTTTCTCCCTGGCAGGACAACAAGATAAAGTAAACCATAAAGTCTTCCCCAGTGCAATGGCTCCCAGCAGCGAGGGCCAGAGCAGGGAGGGGGCAGGGCTGGGGGTTCCCTTGCATTGCACCCTCCCATTGCCAGCATCCGCATCCAGGGAGTGCTGCACCACTCCAGTGTCCAATCCCCAAATCTCCACCTTTAGTTCAGTGTGACAGCAGAAGCCAGGCCAGACTTTAACCCCCCGACACTGCTACATCCTTCATTCCCCTTCCAGAAGAATAACACAGCAAAGTCCTTTTCTTCCTTGTCTACACAGCAGCAGTGGCGTTTGCTTCCTCCCCACCCCAGCAAGGGAGATTTTGCAGCTTTTAAATGAACTGAAAAGATCTCAACCAGAAGCTCAGTTCAGCAGCTAAGAGCTTGTCAAACATCGAATCCCCATAGCTTTCAACAGGGTCTGCGATAGTTTTGCAAGCGACTAACATATAGCTAGCTGCAAAAGATTTAAAGCTTTCTAATAAATGCTGTGTCCCTCCCTTCACTGCACACAGGCACACACAAACTGCATTATTCTAATTCCCTGCTAAGCTTTCTAACTCCTTCTTACATCATACGATATAATCAGCCACTTGGCCCTGAGTCAGTATTTCCATGAAGCAGAGTCAGTATAAAAAGCTTTCAAGGCACTGGGATTGTTTTTGCTTCTGTAATGCTTTAAAAATGCTATATCTTGGGACCGAAGAATATTCAGTGAAAACACAGCATTTCTGGATGCCTTTCAGTTCTCGCATCAGAAATGCTGGCGTTGAGAATAAAATTGTTCCCATATTTGAGCTTGGCACCAAAACATCAACATTAAGTTTTTGTTTGTGAAGTTTATAAAAACAAGTGACTATAGACTTGAATACATTAATCACAGAGAAATGGAAACAGCTCGATAGGACTGTCTAGCACCCTTTGTGCTTTATATAAACAACCATAGGTCACTGTTTACCAGTGGGCATACCAGATGAAAGCAATTAAAATGGTTCACATGTGTATTCAAAGCTCAAAGCAGTATTGGTGCATGGCCATATACTGACCAGCGCTGGCTTTGTGTGCAGACAGGTCAGCTGTTGCTGTCTATGGTATGCTTACCCAGAAACATGCCCAGGTACTCTATACCTAGACTATATATGGAATAAGTGTCCATATATACAAGGTATCTGCCTTAGAGCTGCTGGGTTTCACGTCACGCCACGAGTCGCTGCCGCCCTTCACCTCCTCCCCGTGCAGAACCACCCCGTGGCCTGGATCCGGCCCCCCCCAGCTTTGGCCGTTCTCAGGGGGCAGATGAGCACGCCGCGTGGCAGGGGATGCCAGCAGGCACCTAAGGACCCATCCCGAGCCCATAGGGATGCGACCAGCCTGGCACCAAAACGCCAGGGTCGAGCCCGTGGGTGAAAGAATCTCTTCAGGGGATCTTTGAGGATCCCTTTAGGGATCCCCTTCCAGCTGGTCTCAGGGATGAACTCCGACTTCTCAGCAGATATGTCCCAGCACCGTCTCCTTATCCGTAATGATACTTACGTGACACCAAACGTGGCGTGGGGACAGGGCTGACACATTGTCCATGTTGTTTGACTGCTGATAAATGTATTTGTGATCCCTGATTATTGCGTGTTATTACTCACTGCTGCCTGGGTTTATTTTGCTTTCTGAGGGGAGCAACAGTGGAAATGCTGTCAGACCAGCGACAAGGAAAGCAGCACACGGGCATTTTGGCGTATTTATGTCCATTCTTAGCTACCCTTTTTCTTTTTCTGTTTTTAGAAGCCATCATGAAGCAAGAGAGCAATTTTTGCATTGGTTACAAAGATTACATGACACCAGTTGTAACCACTGACAGGTTTAAATGTCACCTGAGAAAAGGAATGGCGAGAAAGGCTGCGTTTTGAATTTTAATGGGGAGCAGGAGCTGGTCAGATATTGCCGGTTTGGGGCACGCTTAGGGAATGACCAAAAGCTCTCTGCTCTGAAGTGATGCACGTAGCCAGTGGGAACAATGTTTTCCGGAAAAATGGTGCTATTGTAACAGAAATCTTTAGAGACAGGCCTGCTGTCCTATGGAAAATAGTATTTTTTTTCCTAACAAAAAATGTTTCCCTTTTCCGTCATGGGGAGAGCTCCCAAGCCCAACCTCATCCCTGATAAGGCACCATGGCTGGGAACATCTTCATTCCCTTTTGAAAGGGCATCACGGGGTGACACGGGACGTACGGCCTGGCCAACAAAACTCCCCGGCGAGAAACTCCCCTTGGGGAAATTTCCCAATCACAACTTTAAGCTTTGAATTGAAAGCTTTTGCCCCAAAATATTCAAGTTTCAACTTTTCAGTAAAAACTCTACATTCTTTGGGTATTTTTTTTTTTAAGTGCAGTAGAAAGGACTGCTAATCATTTCCCTTTCTTCTTGGGGTAGGGGTGAGCCACGTGTCATCTCAAAAAACCCAAATAATAGGCCCCCAGTTTGCATCTAAAAAAACCTCTAAACTTTTTTGCTGGTTATTAGTAAATGATAAGTTTTTTCTGCCTCTTACCATCTTGGTACTAAGGGGGAAGTTGAAGAGTTTTCTAAGAAGTTCTTAAACTGCCAGTGAAAACTAGCATTAGAGATAAACTATGGTATCTGAAAATCAGAAAATAGCTTCTCTCCAGCTGTCTTATCAAGTATCAGCACAGAGCTGTGAAGTGCACTTATTGTGCAGCAACTGAAGAAGTTTGGGGAAAACACTGGGAAGCATGAGGCGTGTTTTGGGCAGCCATCGATGTACACAGGCTCCATCTGAGAAGGGAAAAAAAATAAAATCCCTCAGCTATATCAGAATTTCTCCAGATTACCAGAATTGAAAATTGGAAGAAATTGAAAAGTTGTATTTTTTTTTTCTCCTTATTTTAAAGAAATGCCTACCGGAGTCTGCAGGAGAGCGCTTGGCTGCTTCCAGGGGAAGAGCAGGGACCGTCTGTGGTCCCTCTACCCAAGGCGGGTCAGCACCGTGGCCATCGAGTGCAGCACAGCAACCTGCGTTTTCCATGATAATTTCCACACATATATCCATGTAAGAGCAAATCTGAGTAGAGGCCAAGTCCTCCATCCAACACCATTGACTTTGCATACGCAGGTAAGCCACGACGTGCGTCTGCCCTCCAGCTCCCTGTGCCCACAGCACTTGCCTGCGGGGCTGCAATGGTTTCCAGCCACCGCGGCCCCTGTCCAGCCGGCAGAGGTTTTCTCAAACTCAGCTTGACTGCTGGCCCGCTGCTTCCCTGGCCCTCAGCATCATCTTCAATATTCACAGTCCTCTTACTCTCCTCTTGCACGTTCCCCAGAGTTACTAGGGTTTTTCCCAAGCTCAGCTGTGCAGGCAGGCCCTGTACCCCCAAATTTAGCACCCATTTCCCCAGATAACAACTGAGACCACAGAGCACGTTGCTCAGATACGACAGTTATGTATGACCACCCTGTTTTTGGCATTGGCTTCACAGCGTGTGTGGCTGGAGATCAATCCTATCCCATGTGTTTTGTTGCTTTTCAGGCTGCATCTCATCCCTGTGGCCATCTCCAACTGAAACTTGCTAAAAAAAAAGCTACACCCGGAGGGAACCTTTCACCTCCAGGGGACACCCAGGTGACCGTGCCAGGTGACTGCAGTGCACGGCGCAGGCTGCAGCATCCCTCCCGAGAAGGGACATCGTGCGCCCACCGGGTCCAGTGCAGACTGCTCGTGCAGTCACCCCCTGGGGCTGGCGGCACCCCCCGGCAAACTGAGAGGTGGCTCACACCAGGGGACAGGGACCAGTCATTGATGCCTCGGATGCTCCTTCTCGAGCAGGAGAGGGAACCCGCTGCCGATGCGGGCAGCCAGGCAGCACAGCACAGACTGCTCGGGCAGGGGACACACACATCATTTAAGAGCTGCTGTCCACAGCAGACGTACGCACTGACACTATAATATTTCTGTAACGAAGAAGCAGAGTCCTCTGAATGTAAAACTCAACTTTTTTTGGCAATGGATTTTGGGGGGAAATTTCCAGGGCTGTGATGACCCCATCTAGTTACGGGTGCAGCACACAGTTAGCCCAGCGGAGCCGGTTTAGCCATATGCTAGGTCCAGGAGGGCTCGCGAGGGTCAGCTCTGCTGCATGGCTTCAGTTCTCATCCAAGGATGAAAACAGCCTCTGCCAGGTGTCAGCCAGCTCACCAGGAGGGGAGAGAGTCGGGACTGAGCCCGACAGTGAAAAGAAGTGACCTTTGTGCTCCCCCCGTGTTTAATCCCAAAACGCAAAGATTTAGAATTGAAATTTCCGATTCAACAGCTTTGACTAGCAGATGTCAAGCCTACTAACAGTAATAACACTGATTTTTTTGTTGTTGTTTGTTTTTAAACCAGGCCTACTTTTTTGCCTTCCAGTATTTTTCTTTGAATTTTCCCCCCTAAGCTACTCAAAACAAGCTTGGGAAGGATAATTATTGGACATTAAGGATAAACCCCAATTCAGCACTAACCAGGCACATGTTATGTGGGGAGACAAAGAAACCAAGGGATCTCATGGGCCTGTAAAAGCCGTTTCCCGACCTGGCAGTCCAGATAAAAACAAAAGATTCAAGCACCAGATTTAAGAGCAGCCTAAGCCCAGGTGTACCCAGAGTTTAGGCAGGAGGCTGAACTAAAGCAACGAAGGAATGCCAACCTGCATCGCCAGTGGCACAGAGGGAAGCGATGGCTCCGACCCAGCCATCCTTTCGTCTCCAGCTAGGTCAAACGCACACAGCTTTCAGCAGGGGTTTAAAGCAAGGCTCAGTGTGAAGGCATAGCAAGATGCCACAAGAGTTATCTTGCAGCAGCGTGCCGTTTAGCACAAGGGTGGAAGGTGTAGCCAAGAACTGCGGCAAGGACTTTTTGGAGAACACTGGTGAGAGAGAAGCTGTATTTACTTTGGTGGAGTTAGTTTGGAGCTACAGTAGGATAAATGAGACTGAGACCTAGTTTAGTTGTTTAAGCAAACGTATCTGACATTGACTTCAGTAGACTAATTCCAGATTTATATTACACTGAACCTAGAGCCAGTGAATACGCAGTGTGATGATAATTATAGAGACCAATATAGAAAAACAAATCACCGTATTATGAGAAACAAACAGTTCCTGGAAAAGTGCCATGTTTTTAAACTGGGCCACAGTGACTTGGGCTGGTTGGTGCCTATTAGATCATCTTCATGTCCAGGCATTTGTTTTCTGTATCTTAACTGTGTTGAGAAGCTCAGGCAGCAGAAAGAAAAAGCAATTATCTTTCTCTTAATAGAACAGCGCATTTAAAAAATAATAATAACAATAAAAAAATGCCGGGCCAAATAAAAGCCACAGCAAAGTCAAGGGAAAGGCAGATTCAATCCGACACAACTTTCTCAGGCTTTCAGAGAGCATTTTCTGCTGCACTGCAGACCTCCCTCCCTTAACGCCTCCCTCCTCCAGTTTCCCTAGTTCACACAAAGCGAGAAGTTAAAGGTAAACATCTGTTTCTGCTTGCTAACCTTTCTTTTTTTCCTTAGGAGGCTCTTACTGCCAACAAGGGGACTGCACATATTTCAGTCTGAAAGATCAAGCGAGGATAAAGGGAGCGGTTTCCTGCTCCTAAAAGCAGCCCGTGCCAGCACGGTAATGCTGTTTAAGCATGGCTCTTCGTCACCGCCAGCATGAATGAAAAGCCAAGGCAGCCCTGGGACACAGCGAGCAAGATCTCTTATAAATCACGACAGAGAGCTGACCCCCAGCCCTGATATCACCAAGCCACCATTTTTGGCCTGTTTGTTTGTCATCGGTCGGTCCCCCAGGCATCGTCTCTGTGAGCCACGGTGCGGAGAAGGGGTGGGAACAGAAGGAATTCCCCTGAGGAAGCATCCTTGCCTCGCACGCATTGATGCGGCATCTCCCCAGCCCAGCTGCATCCCTCCTGCCCGCTGCGGCCCCTCGCCCGGGGGCTCCAGTGCTGCCCTCTCTGAGCTGCTCCCCAGGCTCCACGCTTGCCTGGTTATGCAATGGCAAATGACTTTTTATTTAGGCTGTTTCAGAGGAGCAGAAAGAAAAGACATAATTTTATGCTTTCCAAACGCCCTCAAGTCATACTCTTTCCATCGTATTTTTCATCTCCAGCAGCAGAGCACAGCAACAAGTACCTCGGGTCCCTGCGACCTCTCTTTGTGCATCAGCTCATGCAGACCCCATGCCTCCACCCCATTGCCCTCCTCCCACGGCTGGGGCGTCTGCCCGCTGCCTCCAGCTGACCCGGCACACCCCTCGCCCTCTGAAACGTTGGGAGAGATGAGATCATCCAGAGCAGCTTGTAAGACAAACATCCTGACAGCTCTCGCAAACATTTTCCACAGGTTTCTCGTGGTCCATTAGCTCTTGCTAGACCGTATCGCAAAGCAGTCGCCATAATTAATGTCTTGTGTACTTTTGCACACACGGGTCCTTATAATCCCTCTGCTCCTCTCTAAACAGAGTCAAAATCACCGGCCCAAGGCAGCGAACGTGCTCAGTAAATCCATAGTCTTGGCAATCACTTATAACCTGTTCTTTTGACAAACTTTCCTCCCACCTATATGTATTTCTTAAAAAAAAATGTGGCCATCTCCCTTGTAAGGGGCAAGGCGTAAACAGAAGGGCATACACTGAAGTCGTAACCCAAATAAAATTCTTCATCTCAAAAATTTGCCCACAAGGTTTAGGGACCAAGGAAAGCAGAGCCAAATTTTCTTGCCTGGATCTAACCTTTAGCTAGAGCTGTAATGAGAGAGAAGTGATGGAAGCAAGAGGAGAGGGGCTTCCTTCCGCAGACAAGGCTGAAAAGGGAAAGAGAAAAATGCAAGCTGTAAGTGAGTCTTTCCTAGCAGGAGAAGCTCCTTGCTGCAAGGTCTGATGGAGAGGAAAGTCTCCCAAGAGGAGCAGTGGAAACCCTTTCACAGCAGTGACTCCGGCACAGAGGAGAGAGGGCCCTCACCGTGGCTTGGGTAGGGCGGCTGCTCCTCCAGCTTTGACCTCTGGAGAGCTCAAGTCAAAGCCTTGCTTCATTTGGAGTCACAGGGAGTTTCCCCGCCAAGCCCAACAGATCCACGGTTTCATGTGCAATCACAGAAGGGTTCAGGCTGGGAAGATGCGGCCGAGCACCCTCTGGTCCAGCCCCGTCAGAGCCTGGCCATTCACATCACTGCTGCCAAAGGACGCACAGGCGCCGCACTGCAAATGAGGCTTCCCAAAACATCCCTCTGGAGTGCTGCGCCCAGGCAAGGCAATCCGAGGGGCTGAGCCTGTCCTTCACGGGCAAGGTCTGGCCAGCTTCCACGGGGATCAGGAGGGAGGGTTGTTCTGGTCAGACTCGGCACGCAAACTATTAAAGTCAGCTTAACAGCATGCCGGCATCATCTCGGCAACATCTCGGCCAGCACTATCGAGAGATCTCCGGCTCCATCCTGGCCTCTAGCCATGCCATGCTCAAAGGCACACACAGAGCCACACGTTTGTTCCATCTGTATTCCAAAACAAGCAGTGCCACATCCCCAGGGAGACAACCTCTGCTCTGCAACAAGACACGCTGCGGCCACATCCTTTTCATAAACAGGACTTTAATTTCAACACTTTCAGAAATCCCCCAGACACCTTCTTCCAGAGAAGATCACCAACAGTGGTGCCACCAGACCCTTCCCCTCCCACAGGCGAGGACCAGCACCTCTCCCTGCCCCACAGCAGTATCTGACCATGGCCCCAGCGTCCGCACATGCTTACGCTCCTGGTGGTATTGAAATGGTCATCGCGGTGGGATGTTAATGTGCACATAAATACTACCAACAGAGTCATTATTACTGGCGCTGCAGTTCAGGCAGGCATTGCTGATATTTACAGTGGAGTATGGTGCTGTTTTTAAGCAGTATTTGTGTTTAGGAGCCATTACATTATTTTGAAATATGCACGCTGTTGGTGGATGCTTAAAGCTCTGCTACACTGTGGCATAAACTTAGTATTAATTTTGGCTCCGTAGAGGCAATTGAAAATGGTGCCCTTGAAATCATTATGCTGAGCGAAATTCAGCAATAGGGGAAAAGACAGCCTGGAGGGAAATAAGAGAAAATTTACTTCAGGTAGCTGAAAGACCCCGTGGGACTTGCTCAGCCCAGGCCCAGAGATGAGGAGGATGTTGGGGGCAGCACGGTGGGGCACAGAGGGCTCTGGCAGAGGGGCCCCAACCAAAGCACCGTGGTCCCCCACAGCTGTCCCTGCAGGCACCGGAGCCCCACACTGTGGCTGCGCGTTCCTTAGACCCAGCTGGTAGAAGCTCTGCAAGCCCCTGGGGACAAATTTCCACCTGTGAAGCATCATTTGCTCTAATTTCAGCCCTATTTTTGTAACCTCTGTCATGGGGGTAAGGTGCAACATTCCTGGAGAGACTGTGCTGAGGACAAAGCCTGTACCCGCACCCCTAAAGCGGTACTCATGTCCGCCAGGGTCCTTCTGCCCCTAAGCGCTGGATACAGACAGTACTTGAAAGGATGCTACCTGAGTCTTACAGGCTGTATCCTGACAAGTGGTAGATGTGACAAATGAAACTGTTTTGTCCAGTCAGCCAATACCCCCATCTGCCAAACCACCATCACTTACGGTGCCTGACACAGGCAGGGTTGTGCATCGCTCTCTGCAAACCCAAAGGGAAACGTCACACATCCCAACCGCCGCATGGCAAACTTCTCCTGCCAGTAAGAGACGTACAGATGGCAAAAGTGGGTGGGCCTGCTTTTATATATATATAAAAAAAAATAAAAAAGCCCGCCTCAGCTGCCACCCCAAAAATATTCTGCCTGCTGACTCTGCATGTCCTGTCCTCTCTGAAGAGAGCTGTGCAGAACCTGAATGACCAGCCCTGGTCTGTAGGCACAAAGGATTCAAAGTCTATTTGAATGAGCATCAGAAATAAGTGGTGTTTATTGAACTGAGATAAATTCCTGGACCTCATCCATGTAGAAAGGAAATACTCAGAATTCATCCGAGAGTTGACTCAGACCTGCCCTTTCAACCTCATATCCTGACATCACAACCTACCTATATTAAAAAAAAAAAAAAAAAAAAATCTCAAATCTTTACTGGGGCTTCAGCAAGTAGCAAAACTGAGCCCAGAGAAAGAGAAAAAAACCCCAAAACCTTTGAATAGCTCCATGGGAACAACTGCTGGTGTGTGCTCTCCTCCTTTTTCTCTGGCTTAGGAGAGCAAAACCCTGCAGCTGGAGCAGAAGCGAGGACCCATCTCTACCTGGGTCCCACCGGGACCACATGTTACAGGCATTAGCCGGGTGATGACAGAGGAAGCAGCTGTTCCCGCTCCCCCAAAGCCCGTGCCAAGCTGCAGGGATGGCTCCACCGCAGCAGCATCCCTGATCCCCCCAGCTCATCCCCACAGCTGTCGGGGTGCAGCCTATGGAGCGATGCCAGCCGGGACAGGGGCTCCCACCACCGCAGGGAGGGTCTGCCTTGCAAGTCCCCACCAGCTTTTGGAGGAAAAGCAGCAAGCAATCAGTGGATTTTCTTGTTCTCTACAAGGATTTGCAGGAACGGAGCTCTGGCTTGGTATGGCTCAGATTAGTTTTCATATGTATAAAATTGTGCTGGCAACACAGCTGCCCTTTATTTAATGCAGATTGTGTGTACTCCCCACTCCCAGTCTGCGTGGAGCAAGCATTACCTCACCAACTGGATATAATTTCTCAGCTCCCTGACTTCAATAAAAATTCTAACACCTGTGAACTTTTTAAACAAATCATGTATATTAGAGCAGAAAACCCCCCACAAGTTCTCCTGAACTAGCAGCCATGCATCTTGAAACCAAATCCTCTAGAAGACATCTGGTCGATGCTGGTGTCGTTATTACAAGGCTCCCCCGCGGTGCCAGTGGCAGAGAGCCCGCGGACCTGCTCCACAAAGGACATTCTGTAACGGGGGCTCCCTCTGCCATACCGAGCTCCCTGGGAATCTGATGGATTGCTTTCAAGAGTGTCTTAAAAAAAAAAATTCTGTGTTTGTAAACATAAAATGAAACAATGGAAGGCAAAGGATGAAGCCTCAGTTTGGTTCTGTGTGTGTTGATACCGATGCAGTGTTAGAGGCTGAAGAACACCATGGAGGCTTTTATCATAGATCTGTGCACGTGGGTACCAGGAAAAGTGTCCAGGCTGCAGAGACCGTGGGGCAGGGGAGAGGGAGAGGTCTCCGGCTTACATTCCTGGGTACAATCCTCTGAAAAGCTGCTTTCCCTCCCCACCTCAGCAATAAAAAAAAATGTATACTTTTGAGTGGCTGCTAACTAGGAGCTGAGCGCTGGGTTGGTTGAAAGCAGCATGTTTTCACCAGGCCCAGGCCCAGAATTGCTTAATTCAGGTGTGTGCACAGATTTGCTCGAGCAAGTTCCAAGAAAAGGCTCATTCATCTAAAAAACCCCTTGTCTTCTTTTCCCCCAGACTTTCAGAGCACAATTCCCTTCCCAACGATAATGTGAAAGAATGAGAAAAGACGCTGCAAACCCCCACCTCTCTCCAAAGCCCTGCACAGCAGAAGGGCCCATGTGCAAACCTCATGAGCAACCTTTGTTCTGGTGACATTTCCAGCCCAGTCACTAGGTCAAAGAGAGCACAGACAAGTTTAATTAAACATCCAGACTGTCTGGTGTTGCTTTATTATCACCTGAACCTTCCCACCGCTTCTCAAGTGAGACCTGAGGCACATAATCCTGACAACGAATTAACAAGTTTATCTTGGTTGATTGACCCAGACTTTGGAGCCATAGGAAAAAGAACAAGGGCTTGAAGTTCAGCGGAGCTCGGTGCCAAGTATCACTCCTAAGTGACACCCCGGAGCTCAGCAGGAGCAGTTTGACTTTTCTTACACAACGTCCTGTTACCAGCAGCCTGTGCAAACCATGCAAATGCTGCAATTAGTATCAGAGATAAACCAGATCCATTAGTAGATGGAAGGGAACTCAATCTGTTTTACAAATGGAAATGAAGTAGCAGCCTCAATTATAGGATTTTTAAAAACATGCAATTTAGCAAAATGTTGATTTCCTTTTCGTTTACTTCGTTCTTTGTCTTTTAGATACTTCAGCTCAAGTAGCAGGCAGTATATTAACCGACCAGATTTTGGCAATGTATTTAATAATCAAGCTCAAATAAGTGCTCTTAGGAAATAATTTTATTTACAGTTCAGCTGGGGAAGAACATTAAAGCTTGAGTATTTGGGTAAAATTATTATCCTACAGTAATATATTTTGAAGGCATTTGAGCTGTAGATGACTAGTACTAGTGAGTCAGAGCACAGCATTTGACCTTTCAGAAAACTCATCGTTTATTTGGGGATGTAGAGTGGGATTTGCCCTCCAGCTTCACCCAGCCAGGCTGGGCAGTCACCGTCAGCAACAGTTTTAGTACCTCCCTCACCCCTCGTGTCCCCTGAGCCTCAGCAGGAAGGTTTTGGGGTTCCTGGCAAGCAGCAGAATCGCTCCTAAGCCACTGCACTTCCTCCTCCATACAGTTGCTTTAGGTGTGGATATATTTTACCATTCTGCAGCAAGACTGGAGTTCGGGAACACTGCATGAAGATACTTCAGCATGTACATGCCTGTATAATAACTTTTTTTTTAATTGGTCCAGCCCACGTTACTGCTTAAATAATTGAAGGTGCTCAACATTAAACATATTTTGCCATGCTTTCCCCATGGCACCTTTCCCACTCCAAACTGTTTGGAATCTGAACAGAGACTAAGCATTAACTAATTAAATTTCTCAAAACAAAGGTTAATTAGTGTGTTTATTTTGGATTATGTATATATTTGAATTATTAAACACTATATGGTACCATAAAAAAATAAAGGAAAAAAAAGGCAGGATGAAAGGAGGAAACATTCCTAAGCCCAAGGAACAGCTTCTCTGGCTGCCATGCAGCTACATTAACCATTTGTTCGCGACTTCAGCACGGCGCTTCTCTGGCGACCACCATCTGGGGAGGTTTGAAGACTAAAAGCATAAACCTTCCCAATCCAAAAGGAAGGTCCAGCAGCCCTGAACTGCAACTATAGCAGATTCACGCCATTTTAGGATGACAGATAGGGGAGCTGCAGAGAACCCATATTTGGCTCAGGATAACGTTATACCAAAGGCCTCATCCAACACACACACGCTTCTCTTCCAATCCCATTTGCTGTGCCAGACGCAGCAGCCACCGAGGACAGGAGGTCCCTCACAGGGCCCCTCGAACAGAGATGTTCCTCTTCTCCCTCCAAACCCCCCTCTTTCCTTTTTCGTCCCAAGGTGGAAAGTTTGCAACATGCAGCCTATGTTCTGGACTCTTAAATTATACAATTATCTATAGACCAAGCTAATGACTAGAGTCCAAGAGCCAGACCACGCTAAAAGAAACAAGCTGGTGAAGATTCACCCAGATTGTAGTTTTCACCCATACGTTGACCCTATAATGGTAGCATCAAGCCATACAGGATACATGGATAAACCTCTTGCAACACATAAGAGGTAGGAAGATACAAGCTAATACCGCTCACGTTGTAATTACCTGACAGTATGCAAATATACAGATCTGCCCTGAAAGGAGGGCACACAGGTCACTTTTAAAAGAACAAAGGACTCTAAAAAGCTTTCATTCTTTCTCAAGCTTACTGTGTAGAGCAATACTTCATATATGCTCAGCCTACGGCAATGGGAACGGTGTCAGATTTATCTACTTTAGGCATTTCCAGCATGCCTATCATGGTGCGTTTAAGATCCATTTTATCTGAAGAGTCTCATGACATGAGATCCTTTCTTCATCACCAGAATAAGTCTCTGTATTTCAGCTTTCATTTCATTTTCTATGCAAACAGAAGTCCTGAGTCAGTTACAAAATGCACCTCTTCTTTCAAAGCATCCTCTATTGCTTCAGTGAACAATAACCAGCTTGATAGCTCAAGCAGGACAAGGAAAGGAAAGGAAAGGAAAGAAAAGAAAAGGAGAAAGAAAAAAGAAAAAAGAAAAAAGAAAAAAGAAGAAAAGAAAAAAGAAAAGAAAAAAGAAAAGAAAAAAGAAAAGAAAAGAAGAAAAGAAAAGAAAAGAAAAGGAAAAGAAAAGAAAAGAAAAGGAAAAGAAAAGAAAAGAAAAGAAAAGGAAAAGAAAAGAAAAGAAAAGGAAAAGAAAAGAAAAGAAAAGAAAAGGAAAAGAAAAGAAAAGAAAAGAAAAGGAAAAGAAAAGAAAAGAAAAGGAAAAGAAAAGAAAAGAAAAGAAAAGAAAAGAAAAGAAAAGAAAAGAAAAGGAAAAGAAAAGAAAAGAAAAGAAAAGAAAAGAAAAGAAAAGAAAAGAAAAGAAAAGGAAAAGAAAAGAAAAGAAAAGGAAAAGAAAAGAAAAGAAAAAGAAAACTCACAGGCACTCCTCAGATGAGGGATTATCCCTGAGTTATGCTTATCCAGAACCCAACCAACATCTGTAGAAGTTTCTATCCTGCTACCCCACATCAGTAAAATATAAACTTCAATATAATATTAGAGATGCAGTTTCCAAGGACGCTGTCAGACACGCTCTGCTGGCACTTGCAAGGGGGCTGAAAAGGACAGTTCGCTGAGGATGGGTGTCAGAAGCAAAAATAGGTCAGTTCCTGGTTTATCACCTTGTGATTGTTGCAGCACTATAAGGAGGAGCAATCAGAACTGTGCCTGACACCTTCAGAGGAGGCAGAGGTAGTGTTGTAGCTGCTTGTTCTCACCCTGATGTCCTGTTCCTATCCCTTGAGGTCAGGATTCCTCCTCAGTCGTGAATCTCTGCCTAGATTGCCAATTATTTGCCACCAGACTTTGTCAGATTCATTACCTGATCAGGGGACCAAAATGGATAAACTCATTTTACAGCCATTGTGTATGAAGGAATGCAAATAAAACTGGCTCTCGGATTATTTTTTTTTCTCTACTTAACATTTCTTCAAATGCATTTTATTATGGAAATATTCTTTCTGCAGATCTAGGAAGGCAAACCTAATTAAAGTTACTTTATTGAGGGACCTTATACCAACACTTGCTTTAAAGAAGCAAGTTGTTAAAGCCAAAACTCCTTCTTTTTAAACTCAAATATTTTTGTCCTGCTGCAGAAGAGAAAATATAAATTTGAATGATGGATATCTCAGAAATCTGATTTTATTCCCTTTTCTCCTTTCCTGATGGTCTTATGTTTCACATTCATACCCTTAGGGAAAATTGCCTGGGAAACTTTTCTGATGATACATTGAAGGTCATCTACAGTAAATGTGATACAAAGTGAACCCAGATCTCAGGCTCTGCAAATGTTCATTATGTAAATTACAGGAGCTGTGAAGATGGAAATGAGGCATACAGATGCTGTTATGCACGAAAAAGCAGAGGGGAAACTTCAGATTTCCCTTCACTACAGAGGCGGTTGGTGTCTACAGGCACTCTCCTCCCTGCGGTATTTCTAGCATGAAAAGGTCTCAGATTCTCTGTGGGTGTTATTTCAGAAATTACTAGCTCCGTGGTCCTCAGTGTAGGTCAAGGACTGGGACAGATCTTTAAATTGATCACACATCTGGGGAGAATCGAGGGCCAGATGCAGCTGCAACCTGGATGGGAGGAAACGGGGAGGGCGTTTGTGCAGGACAATCACTCACCGTCGTGTCATTCGGAGCGTGGACACTTCCCAGGGACCACTCATTCCCCTCCGCCCCGTGAATGTCTGTCCAGTGTCCTTATTTCTGGGATTAGTCTTGTTGATTGCCATTAGTCAAGACTAGTCCCGAGGAGGAACGTATCTGCGTTGTGAATTGCAGTGCAGAGACACACAACTGGAGGAGATAAAGACTCAGCACTTGATTTCATGCATCCTTGGGCATATTACTTGGGAGGCCAGATTTTGAAAGATGTTAGAGATCAAAGGATGAAGAAAGATAACCAGCTTCATTTTCAGATCTATTCCTGGGCACATATTTCCCGCACATTTCAATAGGAAATGGGCACCCTTGTGCTTTTTTTTTTAAATTACTAAATGCCTTTGGGTAGTGGTTTCTTCATGAGGAGCCAATGTACGTTTAAACGGCAGACCTTAAATTGCACTTTATTTCAGTTTCCCACCTGAAAAGAAAGGAGTGTGAATCTCCCTTTCTTCAGTTTCTCCCAGGTCTTGCTCAGGTTTGAAGCACAATTCTACTCTAAGCAATAAATGCCATTATGAGATACTCTAGGCCTGATTTCAAGAAGCGATGAGTACTCAGCAGCTAATGGTGTTCAGCAGCATTGAAACTCAGCTGCAGTGTCTCAAGTTCAGTTCCTCAAAAATGAAGGAATCAAAAACTTGAGACTGCTTTTGGTATTTTTGGCTTAAAAACTCATTAGGGAAGCCGGGATGCAGATATATTGATGATGGGGTGGAAGGACAACGCCGAGTCAGGCGCTCTCCCGTCAAGGGACTGGCACTATCCAGGGCAGATCGAATGGGAGAGCAGGGCTGAGCCTTCACCCACCAACTTCATTATAGATCTGCTCTGACCTGCAGCAAAAAAAGAAAGAAAAAAAGCAGAGGAGCAGTAAGACAACACTGGAAGGGAAATTCCAACTCCCTGACACTGGGACAACCTCACCCTTCATGTTAACAGAGCAACAAACAGAGGAAAAATGATGAAATTGCCTCACAATGAAAAAAGAAACAAAGATTTGTTGAGTCATCCAACAGTGTTCACATCAAGATATTTTGTTAGCAACTGCGCTAAAAGAGTAAATGTAACACATTCTAGTTTGGCTCTTCCTTTAACAGCAAGATTGATTTGCATTCACACATGGAAATCTGGTTTACAACAACGTTTTCTCCTTCCCCTTCCTTTCTTTCATTGTTTCCATCATGTATCTTGGCTAGAAAATCTGCTCTCGTGAAAAAAAACACACCAGACAAACCCGGGGCAGACCATTCCCCACCATGCACATGTTTTCTTTGAGAGTTTTTTTTTTCTGAAAGGCCATTTTGAGAAGCAGGAAGGTTTCGTCCTTGGCCCCACCGAGCTCCTGCACCGCCTGCCGTGCTGGGCGAGGGGAGCCTCGCTCCCTGAGGAGGAACTTGCTCTCCACAAGCCCCGGGTTTCGCAACGCGCGTAGGAAACATCTTGCGCTGGCCTTGATTTATGCAGAAATGTTAGCTAATCTCTTTTATGTAATCACCGATAGCTGTTTCTAAAGGCTAAGTCCCCAAAATGGAAGGCATGAATTAAAAGGGACGGATGCGGTTTGGCTGACTCTTTGTTCTGATTACAGCCTCAGAAATAACCTAGTTAGTTCATGCCGATTTATGCAGGGGTTCACATATGCCACACACCCACTTAGACGGGAGCACAGAGGTTATTTGCTGCTCAGCCCGGTTTCACAGTCTGATCCCGCTCACACCAAAGCCACTGGAATTGCTCCAGGTTTATTCCGTTGAAATGCGATCAAAGTCTGGTCAAAAGTCGCATTAAGACTGGGTTTTCATTTACCCTGGATCTCCTTGCTTGGCACCACTGCAGGCTTTGGGAGCTAAGGGCATGCCTTTCCCATTCAGAGCTGGTTGCCTTTGGTCACCCAGAATGACTCAGGGAAAGCAAAATCTCTGAAGTACTTTCTGCAGCATCTCCAGGTTTATACTCTGCAGAGTGCCAACCTGAGGATCAGCCACCCACTTGGCTGACGTGGTTACAAGTTTCCCCAGCCTGCATGCATAATGGCACCTGAAGGAGTGATGTTCCCGGCACGTGGACGCCTTTGGTGCACAGACCAAGTCAATCAAACATGCATTTGGGGGTGGGCAGGGTGCGAACAAGCCTGGTGAGAGACTCAAAATCCTGTTCCTGGGAGAGAAGAAGACACAGTGTCTGCTCAGGCATCCCACCTTCCCTGCTTAGAAATAGATGCCTCTTGTTTTAGGGACAGAGAAATTGCCTGGCTCACGCACACTGATGGAAGACCCTCCTCTTTACGTTTTCCCCATGGAATAATATTGCCAAATAGGGCTGCGGTTAGGTTCCTTTCCTCCACCATAGGAGCCAAAGGCTCCCATGCCGTGACTGACTTCAGGGGTAGCTGGAGCAGTCCCACTTAAAGACTTAGAGAATATTTTCCCATTTTATGCAAACTGAGCACCAGCTCTGTAAAAAGGGAAAGATTTATGCTTGGCAAGCATTTCCAAGGAGCCAATATTTCCCTGTTACTTACTCGTGGCTTGTGAATACAAACCTCACACAGCTGGTACTTCCGCTAATGATCCCATTACAATATGTATTGAGCTGATACTCTGTGATATCTCATTGAGCTATTCATCCATGTCGGAAAGGATTTGTCCATAAAAACATCTCCTCTCATACCGTCATAGGATGCTGCATTCATTCCTCCGTCCTCTGTCATCTGATGCTGCCTAATCCCACTCAGTGACATCAATCACAGGGGGAAAATAAGACAATTAACTGGCAATTAATTAAATTATAAACTGTAAGGAAGAGCAGAATATTTGTAAACCTTAATAGCCTTATTAACATGCACATTACAAGCTAGTTGCACAATCTTATGGCTATGGATGTCTTTATACATACATGACATCACACAGACTTTAATCACGGGGTAACCGTTGTTCACCTCAAAGGGCTGCGTGGCGGTTGAAGGAACCTGCCCAGCCAGCCCAGAGATGTGACAGTACAGCTGCTTTACACCTCCCCTCCTGCAGAAAGCTGGAGTAACAGATCACTGGAGCACGTGCCGTGCTGCAGTATGCCATCAGCTGCGGCTCCTGCAGTGTCCATGCTGCGTTCAGGCCAGAAGGGCGTGGGGATGGCAATTCTCTACAGACAAGTGTTTCCTGCACAAAACAGGCGTCTCGTGGTGTGTGTAGGCAGCGGGGAGCTCTACCCAGCTCCTGGGCTCTTTGATTCAGGCTACGAGTATGTTGACTTGCAACAACTCGGGGGCTGAGCACAGGCCTGCAGTGACAGCCACCCCATCCAGGGCTCTCTCTGGGATGGGCCAGGCACCTGATCATCACAAGTGATGAGCCTCAGTTCCTTCCTCTGTTCCCTGCTCAGACGGTGGCCTGCTGGCTTTTCCGTCACAAGGACACACATGCTTCGGGCTAGGGCTGAAGTCTGAAAACCCATCGGTGACAGTAACAATGGATTATTATTATTATATATATCGCATATGCAATGTGGTTTTGGTTAAAATTATTTCCTGTAGGACTAGAGGAAAGTAAGTGGGAAGAAAACAACAGCTCAGGTAAGGCACCCTCTGCAAAATCACAGTGGCTGTTACAAGACAATGGCAGAGGCTCCGTCACTGAGGAACCGGGCTCAAAGATTAATGCATCCAGTAATGGTGCCTGACCACTGTTTAAAAGTCACGAGAGAGGAGGAAAAACCCAACCCAACCAACCCATGAGTGAGAGCATGGAGCCATAGCCAGCCCCAAATGAGGTACTGGGACCTAGAGCATTGCAATGGTCACGTTGCCACAGTATCACTACATGGTCCTCAGGTCCCCCCTGAATAACCTTCACAGAAAAACCTCAAGGTGCTCTCTCTCTTTATCATACTACTTCTGTAACATTTTTGTCTTGGAAAGGTGACTGAATCAGTCCATCTAATATACATTAAACCCTTCACTTTTTCCTAGTCTATTTGTTCCAAAAGAAGTACCTTGTGAAGTGGAGTGGGAGAGTCACCTACTAAAGCAGGGAAATTAGAGTGTAGAAGATGGATTGAGCTGTAAATCAGGTTTGCCTCCAACGGCAGGTATAGCCTAACTAGGCTCTGCCATCCTCTCTCAAAATCAGCTGCATCCCAAATCTCAGCTGTGTTAACTCTGGTTCCAGTCCAGTGTTATTTCTGTAACACGTGAACTGGGGTGACATGCACCCAGACCATTCGTTTATTTGTGGAGCGTGGACCGCTGACCGATGGCCAAGTGCTAATAAAAGCAGCGTTCTCCCTCCTGTGCCATTCTGCGCTATGTACTGGAGGCGGGCTGGACCTTTGGGCATACGGTGCTCGCTGTGAGCAGCCTGGGGTCATCAACCAGCAGCGGCTTAAGATTTTCATTCTTAATTTTGATGGAACTGCATTGCCACATTGTTTTCTCTTCCAGCTCAGCTCTATATTTAGCCAGGGATTCTGTCGGCTTATTTTTTTCGGCGAGGTTGGTAGCTAACGCTGCTCTGCTGTCGGTACGCCTGCCTCCCTTGTCAATGCGCAGGCTGTTCTTGGGATGCATGAGGCAGTCAGATGTGACAGAAGCTGAGAGGTTTCTTTCACAGCTAGGAAGGGAGAGGAGGGAGCCAAGCATTTCCATACCCACCCCTGGAGCTCCGGTCCCTGGTGAGGGCTGGAATCCGATGCTGACTGGCGCTGGGAACACCCACGTTCAGCTAACCTGACTGCAGCGTTCGCTGCAGGATAATTGGCTCTGAGGAGGCATTACAGCGAGAAAAAAATAAATTAATCAAACAAGATGGGACAACAGACATTTTAAAAATAACCCAGGGTGAAGCTCCAAGAAACTGTGATGACCAGGGGCCAGATCCAGATTCCCTAACCCCAGCTCACGTCTGGTGTAATTCTGACCTCAGCGGAGTCGCCGGGGCTGGCGCCGAGGCCAGTGAGATCAGAATCTGGCCCAAATCACTTGGCCTCCTGCTGCACCCCATGTTGTAACTATCCATGATGTTGACACATTCAACTTGCCACTCGTTTGTGGGACTAATTACACATTCGCATTTGTCTGCACTCGCTCAGCTCCTAGCAACTGCAGTCACAGTCCTAATTAAAATAATAGACTGAGATTGGTAACATTACTGATTTAACAGGAAATTAGAAGAGTTACGTTTGCAGAGCTTAGGTAATTGACACCAACAGCGCTTTTCTTGTAATGTGCATTCTGTGATTGATTTCGTTCCCCAGTCAGACCTAAAAGCAGCTTGGGAGCACATCCCACCATCAGATTACAGTACAGAGGAATTAAATGACTATTACAACACTGCCTGCTCTAGAGCTGGCAGCTGTGGGCTCGAGCATGGCTTTGAGCTTCCAAACCAAACATTAGACCTAAAATTATAAGCCTAATGTAAAACAAAACATGTTCGGCACAACATGTTCAGTTCCCCTTTTAGGAGCTTCCCTGCAAGGCGCTCATCTGACAGCGCTCCTGCCCGGGAAGAGGGCTGCAGTCGAGACAGGCGTAGCTTGTGCGTCCTTGGTTGCCTCAAATGCCGACTCCCTTAAAACAGGGCACGGCCTAAAGATACTATAGGTTCCCACAGGCAGGTGGAAAGGCTCTGCACACCACTGACTGTGCAATGCACAGGGACACTCTGGTCATACAGTGGCGGAGCTGAGAGCAGACGTTGATGGGGTTGTTCAAAGCGTGTAAGAAGATTTCATCATCATATTGAAGAGAGAAGGCTCTGCCATGCTAATCCTGCAGCTCCCTCCACATGAAGAAGTTCTGTGTGTGGATAATATTGCAAGGCAGCAATATTCCCCTTCTTATGGAAGGGGAATCGGATCTCTGGAGATGGGCCTGCTTGTTCTCGCAGTGGTGTAAGTCAAAACGGGTCCATACTAGCCTGTTAAAGATGAATCAGTCTTCCTCTGTTGAGGAAGCTTCTGACTCCACAGTCTTCGTATATGTTATTCATGAAATAGATCCTGGCATTTTCAACAAAACAGGCTGTCATGAGTATAATAGAGTAGTTGTTTCAAAAATGAGGTGGACTGGTTCAGTGTCAGTAGTTGCAACTGGAGCTGATATATTGCTATCACCTCTCACCCCGGAGCTTGCGGTCGCAAGGGCAGATGGGTTTCTAATCTGACCTCCTGAATGTCACATCTCCTTCAATTCCCTCCAGTTACAGGGTTGTGTTGTCCAGTAAGTTCCCTATACTGTGTTGCGCTGGGTAGTCAGTTCCTCTCAGAAAGGCACGTACAGCCCCGTTTGAAGGCACCAAAATGGAGAACCCATCTCTGCCCTTGGTAGTTTCATCCAACTGACGGCCACTTCCAAAAATGTTCTGCTCAACTCACATCCTTCTCTGCTACTTGAAGGTGCTCTGTGATCACTACTAAGCAGCATCTACAAACAGGTGTTCCTAAAGATCACATTTCTAAAAAAGGAGGAGAGTGAGAGTGGTCAGTGCGGGGGACCTCAGGGGCGAGGACGGGGTGGGTGTTTGTAGGGTTTTACACAATACCACCACTGCAAGGAGGTGTGATGCCTTACTAGATACACCCCCATAGCAGGGCAACCTGCAACACATTTTGGGTGACTGAAAACCGTTCACTGGGTTCAACCAGTGACTTTATGCATAATGTTGCATGCGACACTGACTAATAGCTTTTATATACCAAGAAATATTATTTATACCTGTACATCTATAGATTGAGACACCGTCTTTGGAAGCGTACATAACTGCTGCCTGCTTCTGAAGAAATGCATCGCCTGTAAATTATTGTGAAAACTGTGTATGAAATGCCAAAATTGCATCAAGTTGAAAGAATATTAGTTACTTAATAGTCATATGCTCCTGTGGGCTCCTTTCTATTTGTGGACTCAGAAATGTGCTCGGAAGAACAAAGTACACGTGGTCTGGACTTTCTTGTCTGATATTAATCCCAGCACAACAGGGCTATAAAATGTTTTCATGAACATATATGTCTTCTACAGAGAGCTTCATGGAATAATACTGCCGAGAGAGCTGCAACGTAGGAAATACCCATCCACAGTTTATAAATCCTATCCATCTCGGCATGTCTCAGGGAGTATTATCAGGGCCCTGGAGAGCTAACGCAAATGCTACTCTTGCAGCTTGCATAGATAATTGTTTATAAGTCTTCCTTTCCTTCTGCTGTGCCTGTGAACAATTATATCCAGAAGGCATTTGTTGTGCCCATCTCGTTTGGCTCCGACAGCTCCCAGAGGCATTGCACACGGGTAAAGCCCCTACCTTCCTGTTGGGCACGGACAAGAGGATTCGGCTACGCTGCAGATATTTCTCCCTGTGCTTTATCCCGTGAGAGCCAGCTTTCAGGTCGTAAATGAGAGTCTGGGCTTTAATCACTCTGCATGTGCACTGAAAGGAAGACTGGGGCATTTGCTTCTGGAGTGTTTCCGTATCCCACAATTTAAACCTCCCTGCTATTAGCAGATATTTGATCCCATAAATATTGGCCAAATGCTCAGAATGGATGCCTGCTGTTCGCAATGATAGCATTGAGCTAGCCTAAAAATTAAGTGCGATCATCTTCTCCCCATGTCCCTCATTGAACTGTGCTGCCGCCTGTTACACCCCACCAGCAGGGCAAATTGCTCTCAGTGCAGGCGATTCCCACCACCGCGAGGGCTGGCACCCTGTGTCCAATCCTGCCTCACATGGAGTCGGTGGGGAAGCTCCGAGTGATCTGAATGGCCCGAGAAATTTATATCCTCTGGGTCTGGGTTGGGGGAGAAGCCTCAGCTCCAGACACCCGTGCCTGACAAAGCCACAGCACTGCTCACAGCTCCTGCCACCAGCCGTGGCTTGCTGGGCAGGAAAAAATACCAGTGGTAGTGACCAAGCGCTACAGGCAGAGGCTATTTCTTGCTTAATCCTTTGCTTTGATCCAAGCTGGGCAGGGAAATGTGCCCCGCACCCAGCACACCCTTTCCATGCCTTTCTCCCAAGGAGAAACGCAACTCCCCATCTCAAGGAGCTTCCAACCTAGCTACGAGTCTGGAGGCGATGCATGGGAAGAGGCATACGGGAAAATGGGATGAGGCAACACTGACGAGTGGGGCACACAGCACCCCAGCAGCCTCACCGCTGCAATAAATTGTAAGCCTTATGGCAAAGCCAAGTTGGAAACACATGAGAAAGCTTAAAATGGCTTGTTTGAACACCGAAGAAGTAGGTGATAGATTCCATTTGATCCTGAATGAGAGACGGTGCGGGCACAGCGCAACTGGCTGGGAAAGTGAGAACAAGACACGTACACGTGTGCTGTGATAAAGCAGGTGAACTGGTGGAGGTGCGCCAAGGGTGACGCGGTCAACGGGATGGGCTAAGGAAGGTGATCTCTGCAGCTGCGTTCTGGATGGAGCGGAACAGAGCAGGCTCGGACCTGTCAGGGCGAGAGAGAAAAAGGATGTTGCAGCAACCGGGCTGCCGGGAAGACACCGACAGGCTGGGTAGGAGTGGGAGCTGGGCAGGAATATGGAAGAGGCCGTACCATAGAGATGCAATCCAGAAAAAAATCTGCATGTCTTAGACATAGCCCGGAGGTTTAGGATAAGGTAAGGACGTTCACAGTTTGCTGGTAACTTAACCGCAGATGCCAGCCAGAAGTGCTACGTTGTTACAGACAGCAGCAACTGACAAGCGGAGCCGGGCACACGCAAGACGATTTTGGATGGGGCTCCTCATGCCCTAACCTCTGAAGACGTCAGCGTTTTGCTAAGGGCCATCTACGAACACAGGAAGGTGTAAATCTGGTTTCCACGCGCCTGCAGCGTTTCCCCATCCCATGTTTCCAGAAGGGAACGGGGCTGCCCACCGCCGGGCACAAGGCCCCCTCGGGCGCCGGGGCTGCCCCGG
>NW_008796193.1:5678069-5702182 GCF_000699145.1 Aptenodytes forsteri
GGCCATGGCTGAGGGGAGAGCCATTGGGGGGACATGGCTGAAGGGAGAGCCCCGGGGGGGCTGAGGGGAGAGCCCGGAGGGGCTGAAGGGAGAGCCCCGGGGGGCCATGGCTGAGGGGAGAGCCACTGGGGGGACGTGGCTGAAGGGAGAGCCCCGGGGGGAGTGAGGGGATAGCCTTGAGAAGAAGCGGTTGAGGAGGGGCCACTGAAGGGAAATGGCACAGGGGAGACCCCTGAGGGGAAATGGGTGAGGGGAAGCGGTTGGGGGAAGGCAACTGAGGGAAATGGCTGCAGGGAGGATGCTGAGGGGAGACCCCTGAGGGGAAATGGCAGAGAGGAGGTGGCTGAGGGCCACTGCTCTTGTCTCTGGGTGTCCATAGCCTCTTCTCATGCGGCCTCTGGTGTTCACAGTCCTTTCAAACCTCCCTCCATTCCTCCATTTAAACACCCCACCCCACCACCAGCCTTCCCACAAAACAAGCCAAGGGAAGGAGCAGGGAGGCTGCGGGAGCGAGTGATGGTGCCGTTTCTGTGGGGCCATGTCGCCCGCAGCCCCTCGCGCAGGGGGTCCCGGGCCCACAGCAGCCCCCCAGCAATCCGACTAAACCTGTGAGATAGATAGGCTCCCACAACTAACAGGAGGGACTCCAGGGCCGACACCTCTACGACATCAATCATTTTTCCTAAATACACAAGTCCGTATTGCGACTTGTGTTGTCTGCTCTGCCCGAGCCCAGAGGGGGAGGGGAGTGCGATATAAAGGCATCGTCAGGCTGTGCCTTCCCATTCCTATACCAAAGATAGAGAATATTACAAATTTAATAGATCTTCTTCATAATTCATAGCTTGCTTGTGGAAAAAAAATCATAATAGCTTGGTGTGATATGTCAGGCATCTATAATTCATGGCGCTGAGATCACACAACCACCATACAGTGGGAGTTCACTCCACAGAGTTGAGATGTTTGTAATTAATCTGTGAAAAGAGAAACAAAGGCAATAAACTAGGAGGGACAATAAATGAGGGGCAGATCCTGCCACCCGCACTGACGTGGAATAGTACTCGGCCAGAAAGCTTGAATAATTCCTGTCTAAAATCAATAAAATTAGCCAAGAGTGGGGTAAATAGTAAATTTATCACTGGCTGGTTCATTACAACACACAGATCGACGCAGACTGTACTCCCCTTTTGGGCAATGAGGTGCCAAAAGCAGCAGGACGGCCTATGCTTAAGCTAAGCTTGGATCAAAGTACGAGGAGCCAAGAGTGCTCGAGTCAGGTCTTGCAGCCGCAGAGGTGGTGCAAGGGAGCACTGAGGCCGCATGGTGGGGACCGGAGGACTCCCTCCACCCTCCCTGTCCCGCAGGCTGGGGGACGTTGGTTTGGAGAAGGCCGAGAAGCTTGTGATCCACTTGGAGCATTTGCATCAACCTCATTGACTTCAGCAGGACTGGGGCGTATGCTGAAGTGCTTTGCTGAACAGGGAAGTTTCCTTGAATCAGAGCCTGAGCAAGGATTCGAACAATTTGTGCTACAAACGAAGATTGGCTGCAGTGGTGGAATGAGCCGAAGTCGCTTCCTAATTGGAAACAGTGAGCTGGAGATCTCCAGGACCCCCTTCCTCTCGCTATTGTCTATTTTCATCCTGGTGAAGCTAAAGCTGGTAACTGTGATGCAACAGCTTAAAAACTCTCTGTTGTTTTTCACAATAGACCAACCGTTTCCACTGGTTTTCAAACGATGCAGGGAAATCTTGTAAGACTGCACGGCCAATCAAGAAGGGGGGGAGAAATTAGTTTCTTCTAAAGTGGATGCTACAAGGAAAATGAAAAAAATCCTCGTCCTTCTGGGAGTTTGTCTAACGTATGGCTTTAACTGAAAAAAAATGGTGCCAGGCCCATCAGACAAAGCCGTGTGTCACAATTAAATCATTCTAATCTGCGATAAACAAGCCACAGGGTAGAGGGGCATCACGGTGAGGCAGGAGTGACTCCAAAAGGAAGCCCAGGCCTTGCTCCCAGGGAGCTGTGATAGTGCCAGTGCATGGATGCTGGAGGCCAGAGGCATTCATTGTTTTGTTTACTCATTTGTGACTCTCTCAAAAAATAATTGGTTTTCTTTTGCTGCTTGTTTGTTTGTTTGGTTGGCTGTTTGCATTCTTTGGATTCAATTTCTCCTGCAATATGGCCTTAATTTGCATTGCGAGGATCAGTGTTTGTTTATGCATTTATTTTGTTCATTTATTTATTTTTTTAATTTTAATTACTCCTAGGCTGCTGGCCCTGCAGAAGGACAATGGCCACGTGGTGACGAGGAGAATCAGGAGGTGCAGCCCCAATCTCCACAGCCGGTACAGCTCCCGTCCCAACCCCGACACCTGCGCGATCTTGATTGCTGCTGCTCTTTGCAGGCAGCTCTGGGCCTGAGGCACAAGGGGTACTTGTAGGGTGGTGCCTGTAGGCTCGATATAGTGTTAACAGTGTAATCCACGAAATTGCCCCGTTTATTGTCCCCACAGCATTCTTGGTCTAACCCAAGTCGAGTTTGGGCTCTGCAGAGTCTCAGTGATGCCCTCTGGTGACACGGACCCACGGGAGCCACTGGCAGCACACAGGTCCTCCAGTGGGGCCACGGTTGGCAGAAGAGTCCCACAGGAGGGCACTTTTTCCGCTGTATAGATCCTCAGGGGGAAGTAAGTAGACATTGGGAATTTATCGGGTTTTCCAGCTTCTCTGCTCCGCCTGCTAATCACTTTCTGCCGCGAGTCCCTTCAGAATCCCGGTGTTTTTCAGCATCTGGGAAATAGCTTAAGGGAATGCCTGAGCATCCACCTGCTTCACACTGATGTTGTGGGCAGTCAGGAAAAGGGCCCCGTGACCCACAGATCAGGTGCCCCGATGAGCTGATCCAGTTACCACAAAGCAGAACATACTGGAATTAATGATTTTGACCTTAACTGGCTCTAACATAGCTATCCAAAAAGTGTGTGATTGTGCTAATCCGCCCCAAAGGAGCGTTGTGAGGCCCGATTCATTGTTGTGGGTATGACGTTGAGAGCTCCTGGCCCAAAAGACATTGTGCAAGTGCACAATATTTTCCTCTGCATTTTATTGGTTTTGCCTAGGAGCCTCCTGTGGCTGAAAAGAACAGCCTGGGTACCTAATCCATGTCGAACAACGGGACCAGGGCAGTGTTAAACTTCACTCTGCTGTTACTTTTTTCAGTGGTGTTTGCATGATAATATTCTGTGAGGGAAATGATACAGAAATCCCTGTTATAAAAGGAAGAGTGGATAGATGGGTAGAAGAAGAGGACTATGTAATGGTTGTCTTTTCTGTCTATAGCCCAGCAAACACAACACAAGCTTGGATTGAATTACGACAAAACGTCACATGCGAACTTGCCCTGGATTTAATGACTGGGATCCACAGTGCCTGCATAGAGCAGATGTAACAGTGGATGGCAAG
The DNA here is from genome assembly GCF_000699145.1 of Aptenodytes forsteri. Classification (NCBI taxonomy): domain Eukaryota; kingdom Metazoa; phylum Chordata; class Aves; order Sphenisciformes; family Spheniscidae; genus Aptenodytes; species Aptenodytes forsteri. The sequence goes on from NW_008796193.1 coordinate 5,681,535, forward strand.
AACGGTGGAGCAGCAGACATGCTGGTCCGATCCCAGCCCAATGAATAACATCTGCACCTATCCACCTGGGTTTCACAGCACGCGCAGTCTCAAAATGTGCCTTTAAGCCTTAGTGAAAGGATTGATTTTCCAGCCTTAGCTCTTAAACCCTTGCGAAAAGCCCAAACGCTGTGCTACTCTCCCCTGGCTGGACTGCCTGGCACCTCTGCAGCCGTGGTCCTTCTGCTCATCCCCAGTCTTCCCCTCACATCACGTCCTGGTGGTGGGGGTGCTGTGTCACAGTGGCTTTGGCACGGCAGTGTGTCTGGGAGGTTTCGGTGGGAGTGGTGGGGGCTACAGGAGAAAATGCCTTTGGCTGCCTCCAGGCCAGGGGAGAGAGAACGGTTTCAAAAAAAACCTTTTGAATTTTCACAATCTGCTTTAAAAAAAAGGAAATAGGCAGGCAGAGAAAGCCAATCTGGGTGTATAAATAACCAGTAAATGGCAGGGTGTTCACCCTTCCCACACTGTGGATTACCTAACACGTCGCATCGCTCGCTACAGCTCAAGATGGGGGAGCTGCCAGCAGAGCAGTGCCATGCCTGATAACCGGAACAGCCCACAGGATTGCAAGCTAGCATTCATGCTCTGAAACGTAAACAAGGCAGAGCCTCCTCCTCGCCGCTTCGAATGCAGTCACCCCACGTCCCGGGGGGGCTGGAACAACCCGCCGCGTGAGATTAGCCAGGCCAAATCAAAGAAGAGCAGACGTGTGTTGGAGGGGAGTTATGGAAACACAAACAAAAATGGTCCAAGCTTCCACATTTTCTCAGGAATCAGATACACAAAAAGCTCAGGGGTCCTCTCCCTTACCCAAGCAGTCAGGGCAGTGCAGGAAAGGCCATGGCAGAGGGCTGTAAGCCCCGGCTTGGCCTTCCGTGGGGTCACAGGACGCAGAGTTCACACCACCCCGCGCTTGTCACGCCTCCTGGTACACGTCTGCTCAGTGCCTGTTTTTCCTCCGAGCTCAAAACCTCCCCAAGTGTCTGCCTTCCCAGTAGGGTGGTGAATTAGGAGAGAGCCAGCAAATCGCCACAATCAATAATAGTAATAATGGCACCTTTCATCCAACGGTCTCAAAGTGCTTGGCAAAAACAAAGCCACTAATATGCCCTCCTATCATCACCCCGGTGAGACAAGCGAGCAGTATTATACATTGCGTAGTGGGTGAGCAAGGCCCGAGACGGGGGACTACACCTGTGTGGTGACGCAGTGCAGGCAGCAAACAGCACAGCAACCGAAGCCCGAGCAGCATCTGCTTCTAATCACTTATCGTTTTGAGTTGGCCTCTGCGTTCAAATCAGTTGCCAGGCTTTTGGTAGCAATTCCTTAAATAGAAATAGGATGAAGGCGGGCACTCATTTTTTGTACCTGTCCCCTTCCTGCTCTGGACTCATATCCAAACTTCTCGGTTTAACCTTGTCTTTATGGTGCATTGAAATCAAAACACTCATGCGAACATCCTGAAACGCTGGGGATTTTCAGCTCAGATCTGAACTTGAAGCTGTTCTCCCAGGCTTTGCAGTGCTTGCTATTTTTAGCTGCATGTCAAAAAGTTGAAGCAGCACGTGGTAAGATGTTATGGCTCTTAAAGTCACTGTAAAAATGTTCCAGGGAATGGTACCAATTCATCAAAAGTAAGTTCGTTGCGTGAGATAACTCTCTGACCTTTGGTGGTGTGTTGAATTTGTGGGTCACTGGCTATTAACATTGCTGCAATTTCTTTAGCAATAACCCAGTGATTACGGAAAGGGAAGTAGCTATTAATATGGTAAAAGGCACACCTAAGTGAGGATGTTTACTCATGTAGACTGAGAGGGGGAGGATTAGACACCCTTCAAGATGTTTTCTGTAGCTCTTTTTTATGATACTAAAGATAAGGACTTATTCGCCCTTCCCCCAAGACCTGACAGAGTATTGCAGTTGGAAAACAGTGCCCTGGCATTTGAAGCGAAGGATGTGAAGACAGACAGCAGGCGAAAAGAGGCCCCTTCATTGGCCGTGAAGCCAAGACGATCAGCTTACAACACATATGGAGGCTGCAAGATGACCTTTGTTTCACACCCAGACATAGCAGGTCTGATCCATGCTTCTGAGGCCCTCCCAGGAGTGTCCTGTAAGAAGCCATAGATGGTTTTGTGGCCCAGGGTGGCTGGCAGTGGCCCCAGGAAGCTGGGGACGAGGGACCCCTCTCTGCCGGCATGTTGTCTCACCTGCCGGTCGTTGCCCCACGCAGAGATGTCTGTAAGCCCACTACCTGCTTGATTACCGCTGCTGGGACTTCTATCAGTCAGTTCAGCCTCGTGGTTTTGACACTGGGATACCCCAGGTTAGATCCCTGATGCTGTTGATATGAGCAAGAAGCATTGTGCAGAGCAGGGATGGGGGGATTACCGGCAAGAAAACGAAAGAAAGAAAATTGCCCTATGATGGATGGATGGGGAGAGGAATATAAGGCCAGAAGCATCTTCCACAGCACCAAACAGAACTGCACGTCTCTGCAGCAAGATTCTCATCTTCTCCAAACCTATGGACAATGAGTAAAGGTAACCAGCCATATCCAGCATAAATTCAGGCAGGCTACACTTTGCTATGCTTCATTTCTGCAGGAAAGTCTTCTGCTCTGCCTGTGAAAAGCTGCTGTATTTAACAAGCCCAAAAGTCTGCAGAATAGACTGTCTGCTCAGAGAAGCACTGCAAAACTCAGGCAGGGACAAAGATCTGGACGTCAAGGAAGAAAGCAGAGGGGTTTTAGTGGCCCAGCCACACCACTGACGGGAAGGGAAGAGCCACGGCTCTTCCTAACAGAGGAGGAGCTCAGGCATTCGCTAGTGTGGGTTGCCACAAAACCGTACCAGTCTCAGGCTGGTTAGGAAAGTGTAGTGCTACCTACACTCCATTATGAGCAGGGTGGGCTGATTTATAGTCCTACATGCAGTTATAGCTTAATAATAACAATAAAGATGGTTCTCAGGCATTCCAGCCCTCTACACCCACATCACCTTCTTGCCTCTGCTAAATTTGCTTCTGATTTACGGTCGCATAAGCAAGATGAAAATCAGTCACCTCAGTTTCCAGACGGTCTGGAACTAATGAAAGGGAAAAAGAAGAGGACGGTTTCCAAAAATGGCCTGGGTTTATCTCTGCCTGCTTTCAGAAGCATCTATTTTGGAGCTCCCATGATTAGGCTAGCTGTAAGTACAACTGTCCCCACGGCTTTGTTGATAAATACTGAACTCCTGACATCCCGCCTGGCAAGTTTTGTGAAGTTTTGTTGATGTAAAGCTCCTCAGTTTATTTTGTGCTGTGTAATCATTCAGGTTTCTGGGACTATTCCCTGCAGGAACACCCTTCTGCTCTTACTCTCATTTCTCTCACAATGTGCAGCTTAGTTTCTTCAGTCCTTCGCTCATCAACACTGTCTTTCCAAGATGTTGAACCTCAGCCATATTCTTCACATGTTTAGTTCACAGGAGGGTTGAATCCTCACGGACTGCTAACGGCCACACAGTTAATTAGCTATCCTCAGCTATATTTTTCACCTAGTTTGGATGCATGCTTCTGAGAAACCAGCAGGTTTGAGAGTCCATGGTCCTGAGCATTAAAGCAAACACTGCATCTGCTTCTCCCATCCACCTTGCAGGGTTTCATTCACCTACTGGGACTGACATGGGGAAAGTAATTAAACATTTATAGCTCTGTAACCTCCTGGCATGTCTGTGGGGCAGCCCCCTGCATCTGACCTACACAGAGCATGACTTGGCTGCATTTTCTCCATCAGCTTGGCGTGGTCCCCAGCCTACTGACCAGCAGACCTGTCTGTATCCCACACCATTAAAACAAGCCCCTTAAAGGCTTAGGGCAGGAGGCAGAGTCCTGCCCATGCCGAGGCTCGGGCTCTCACTCATGCCCCTGGGGTAGCTGAGGTGCACACAGGTCTCGTCACAGAAGACATCCCTGTCCACCGCGACAGCTCCTTGTGCCCACTGGAGCTTGCGGCAGTGGCATTTTTATTGCTTTTCCTAAACAGGTTTTAAACACTACTCACCTGAGGCCGAGGGCATCCCTACTGCACTAAAGCAAGCGATGTGGGCAGACATTAGGTGACTTAGGGCTCTTGGCAGCCTAAAGTCAGCTCCATACGCTTCATCTTGCTGTGGCAACACAGCTTCGGATAGTCACCAGCATTAGTTATCCCCTGGTACTTGGTGTCACTAGGGGCAACCTGAGCTTTGGCGCTCCCATGAAGCCCACCCTGGGGGGGACAGAGGGGCTCTGAAGCCCCACGAAGGGTAGGTTGGGTGGACTGCAAGCTTCTCATGAATGCTCCACCCAGGGCTGCTAAGGGGGAGGGGGGGTGGTAGTGTTCAGGGGAAGTGAAAGGGCCAGTGGCCTGCCTTTGGGTTGTCTTTGGGTTGCTGCTCCACCTTATGATGCCTCTACTCTCCCCTGCTGGCATTAGCAGGGGGAGCTCTTGGCCCTCAACCCGCAGAATGGCTGGAGCAGGAGATCTAGATGTGCTAGTAAACATTTTGAAGACGGAAAATAAATCCATCTGTCTCTGTAAGAAATGCTGCCCCCAAGAGAAATTTCTGATCATAGGCAAGGCTAAGTGCACAGGCACCAGCGAATTCACCACCAGCATTGATTATTTCATTATAAATTGCTCACTTGCTTTTTCACATTTGCTTCTGAACAGAAATGAAACACCGGCTACTGAAAATAACAACAGCTAACACACAACCAAAAACCTGACTTGCATATGAAAACACTGGATTTTCCACAGGGGCTTTCCCACTGTTTAAGCTCCTTTAAACTTTAAAGTATGAGCTCCATTAAGATTATAAAAATGTACTGCCTTAGCTGCTGGATTTTTCACTGTGCTGAAAGGAAGACAACTGCTCAGAGGCTGATGGAGAAGAGCAATCTCAGTATTAACAAACAGTTAATGCGCCGACATTGTTGATTGATGGCAGAGATGAGGATGTAGATGGAGGAATTGGGGACTTTCCAAATTGTAAAATGGGGAAAAGAAACCAGTCTGCTCTACGAGGGCTGGAGCTATGTAAGTCAGGCACCTCAGGATACCCAGCAATGGCCTCCTCAGTGACGCTGAAGTCACGAGTGACCTCCTCCTTGTTTTAGAGTAGTTTAGTGGAAAATACTGTGAAGGATTATTTCCCGAGAGTCTTTTGCACAAAGCACGTGGCCCCCTACCTACATGGCAATAGCTGGTGTTCAGACACCACTAGAGACACCTGGGGCTGAATGGAGACTGGGGAAAGGCAGGTGGCCGGTGAGTGATGAATGTGAGCGGAGAACGAAGAGCAGAGCAGAGAAGGCACATTGATTCTTGACTCCAGGAGTTAAGATGGCCTTGGCAGCACTACTCCTCTTGTGTATCCTGCCTGATGGCTTCAGCAGTGGCTGGAGGCCAGCAGAAGACTTCCAGTGCCATGATGCAAGGCCCAGGAGCAATAGGAGTAGGAGACAGGACTGATCCTGGAAGAGCTGTAGAGCTCTGTGGCTTTCCACGAGGGGGCTGTGACCTTCTTCACCCCCGTGGAGTGAGTGGAGAGAAAGCGATTTAGTATATTTGACCTTTTCTCAGTACAGGACTAGTTGCAGTAATTGGTTTCTTGGGGTCTTCTCTGGCCTATGAAGGAAATTTCTCCAGGAGACCATAATTTGGCCCATTAGTGTTTTTATTTTTCCTACATCCTGAGCTGAAGGTAACTGGAAGAAAAAAGGTTGCATAGTACTGTATGACTAACAGCAATCTTGGCACTGAAGCTGAGCCAGGCAACTCTAATGGTACAGAAAAGATACTCCCACCTAGGTAGAACATTTTTCTATTTGCTGTTCCATGGCCTCTTCCCCATGTGACGAGCCATGTGCAATTGCTGACAGCACATCTGGTACGGGGCTGGATTTACACCATCTCATTCTCTGTTTATAGGGGTGATTCATCTTCAGAAACACTGGCTACTGGATGCCGTTAGAGGAATATTGCCCATGATGTCACGCTCCATGGTTCATTCTAACCTTTGATTTTCTGGGTGACATCAAATGATGGGAGTGGTTTTTTATGATCACCTGTATTTGTACAGGCAAGTACAAGAATGGGCAGGTAGATGAGAAAAAAAATGTGTCTCATTTGTAGAGAGGACGAAAACAACTCCACGAAAAAAGAAAATAGGAGATGAAAAGGTAAATACTTCCTTTCTCCCTAAGGCACAGTCAAGAAAAGCCATCATCATTTTGCTCAGACACTAGTATAACCTCATGTTTCCCACAAAACATATTTCCCCGAGATCAGTTTGCACGTATCAGGTTTTGTCCATGAATACTCATGAGACACAAATCAGTCCCTTTAATCCATGATTAGTATGTCACCCCACGCTCAGCAGTTGCATCATGATTTGGTGTTATTGCTGAATGGATGCTGTGCTATTTAATTGTTTTTTGCTCAGTGATCTCTTCACTCTGTTAATATTTAATTATCTTTTTCCATCCCTCTTCCTACGCCCAAAAGACCTAAAGAATAGGAAAACATCTTTCATTTTCTTAGGCTTCATCTGCTATTGTAAGAAAATACCTATTCATAATCTACTGTAGGTGATAATGATGATATACAGTCATAATGCTGGAATTCTTAAGTGGTTGCCACTGCTGCTTTATAGCCGAGGAAAAAAAAAATGACCCGATTTGAAATAAAGCAGGTTAGTATGCTTTATTTGCCTTTTCCAATGGTTCGGATAATGAACAAATTGTCATCTTTACATATCCTCTGCCAGATTCCGAGCTGAGTGCTGCACACGAGCCTGAATGACAGTAAACAATGCGCTGCCTAGTGCTTTGCATGCTTTGCAGAGGTGAATTCATGAGAACAAATTAGATCTTTGATTGATCCTTTAAACAAAAAGAAAGGAAAACAGTAACATTAATTTATACGAGCTCTAGCTGCATTGCATTTTTTATAGTGATCAATATTCTGGGCATTGTAAGCAGCAGCTTTACATAATAAATAGCTGCATTATGTAATGCTAGTTAAATTTAGAAATGGTTATTTTATTACCTTTAGCGCACATAAAAGAGAGAGTGATAGAGCTGGAGCCCAGGAGCTGCCGCTGTCTGAGGATGCGGAGAACAGCTGGGCCTGGCTGTGCACAACAAAAATAAAACCCAAAGCCTGATAAAGCAGCTCGGCTCAGGCTGGATGCTCTGGGTCGCCGTCAAGCATTTTGGTGGGGGTGGCAGGGGCGAGCCCCGCTCCGAAACATGGCATGCTCAGGAGCAAAACATCTCTGCACAATGAAGATGGAAGATTTATTATGAAGGAATGAAATGGGCTACTTTTGTTCTCCCTGGTGTCCCTATAAAGCTTTTGTTTGACAGGCTAGTTTGGGCTCTGGTTAGCTACAGTCTCTTCTGTGTAGCTACTGGCTGCTTTGAGACCAGTTGTGCGCAGACTGTAGATCAATTATCTTCCTGCTAGGGATAAACAGTGTTTTCCTTTTTCCTCTTCGGTAGTGTTCGCTATTATCCTGGAGCACAGGAGCCCTTTCTTTTCCTTCCCAGCCACATGGATACACACGCAGATGGGTTACTGGAGGGAGGGGATGGAAGAATTCAAATTTGTTGCATTAATCTTAATAGCCTGATCATCTTGCAGCCTGCTGCTGCTAACTTGGCGTTCAGTGTGCTGTCCATTTACAATAAGCTGGAAGGCCGAACCCTTTTGTTATAAATAATTACGAGACATCTCAATCCAATAAACGCACTGAAATGAGAGCCTCTGAAAATGTGAGTTTGGAAAAATACAGCTGAAGAAGGAAAGTCCCATTGTGAAATCTTTAGCTAAGCAGGAACACTGTTGTTTGGATGTTTCATAATGCACAGGGAGCTCCAATGTGGGAAATGAGGGGACTGTAATTAGGACATCAGAGCTTAGACGTTTCTTCTGCTTACTGTGGTTGGCACCCATTTATTGGGGGCTGAAGCGCTCTCAGAGAGGGCTGTAGTTCGAGTTAAGTGCTCTCTGTGGCCTGCACTCTGCATTGCAATTATAGGGCTCTGACTTAAAAGTTAATCTAAAGCAGCATCAAACTTAAGTAAAATTCAGATCTAGGTCATAATTTTACAAGGAGAGCCTGTAGCTTCTTAATGGACTGAACCAAAATCCTGATTCAGAACAGCATCCAGCTTTTTAAAAATATGGATTTGGACCGATATCAGGAATATCTCCAATAATTGCGTGTATTTGATTTTTCTCAACTACTGTTCACAGCTTTAGTATAAATAAGAATCCTGCCCAGCATCTGTTGTGCCTGGAAGTTTTCAGACTATTGAACAGCACGTAGCCGCTTCAGAGAAATCGTTAAAAATTACTTAGCTGAGCCGGTGTGAGAGACAAAGAGTTAAAGCTAAATTTCATTTGAAAGTAAACTTTGCAAAAGCAATGAATTTTCTCAAAGGCTGACTGCTCTTGATTTACAAGGATGTTCCCAGTCCTGATTTCAATTAAAGAGAAATCCTCAGGCATTTCTGCAGTTCGGCGTTGTTCTTTATTCCACATTTTTATATATTGAGTAATAAACAAAACAAACAAAGACTGTATTCTGCAATGAACTACATACGTCCTGTGCAATCTCGGGGAAATCAATAGGTCAGAGTCTGGCCTTGGATTGCCTCAGTATCAGTTGTCAATAATTCCCCCAGCTTTAGTGGAGTTTACATCTGTGTAAGTAAAAAATGAATGTGGAGATACAAATCTGTCTGTATATTCCCCTAAAAACAGTGAAAAAAAAATACTGTAGACTCCACTCCTTTATACAGAAGGAGAAATAAATAAATAGGTAGCTGGCATTGTAAACTCTGATTTATTTGCCAGGCCTCCCAAAACCATGAGAGTACATTTCAAAAAAAGCATGTTAAGCCAAGCTTTGGGATCTTTTTCTTTGCTTTCTGCTTGTTGCATCTCTAGCTCCTGGTTCTCTCGCTGGGGTCTGCAGTTCAGAAGGACCAAGACCTTGTTTGTACAGTGGCGGCCGAGTCTCACATAGCAGCACGACAGTGAGCACTGTGTCTTTAAATAGTAGTGATGATGATGATGATAAAAAAACTATTGCTGATAATTTGGTTTTCTTTGCAAGTGCTGAATTACTGATTTCTTTCATCCTGCTCCTGGTGATGTTTTAATAACTGTGTACGTTTTTCACCACAGCAGGCAGTGCCGATGAGTGCCAAGGCTGAGCTGGGCGCTGGGGGGGACGGGTTGGGTGTGTGTTTCCTCCCAGTTGCCTCCTGCCCCACCGGCCCCGGGACTGGTGGTTACGCTCTGCACCAAGCAGGTCCTGCCGGCGCTCAGCGCAGGTGCTGAGCTCTTTGGATGTACATGCAGCTTTTGAGGTTACACACCTGGGCTTTGCGTCTTGCTCACGCAGGAACGGATTGCATGGAGTTTGTGCTTGAAGGGAGGGATTTGTTTTCCATCTATTAATTAAAGCAAAGTAAAAGGAAGGTAAGACAGGGGCCTTTGTCACCCTGTGAGGTCAAAGGGACAAAAATCCCATGCGGTCTCCTGCCTTGGGAGGGGAAGGAGGCAGAGGGTGGTGGTAAAAGCATCTCAGCAATGGCTGAGGCAACTCTGTGACAGAGCAAGGAGTCAAATGGGCTCAAGGTGCCAGGGTTGTGTCCCCACTCCGGGCCCTCCTCCCTGCCCGAGGGCAAACAGGCAAGCCTTATATCTCTGGCTTAACACTTTCCTGGAGCGATAAAATATTCAGATTGGAGACATTTTAATGTCTCACTCTATTCCTGTTGTAACCGAGTCTTGTTTTTAAATAGATCAGATTTTCATCCCCATTTAAGCCAGCATAAATCAGGAGTTAATCTAGGCAAAGTCACGCGGCTCTACTGAAGCCCATGGAAAGGCACTTGCAGGAGATCGCAATCAGGCCTTTTGCTTGCAGAAAACGCTCACCGCACTGGGAGAGCAAAACTGTGCTCTGGAGCCGTAAATATCATAACCCACCTTTTGACATGGGCTCTTCAGATCTCCCATCCTCTGTTACAGCCTGGCTGGAGCTTGCCCAGCGTGTACATGAGGCTCCACATGCCCTTTAATCCTCCCCACATGCTTCTTCCTGAGTCTTCATTTGTATGCACACACTTAGTAATCACTCATTCTGGCCATAAAACCTACAGGATTTTAAATTGAACTGAAGTCCCAAATGCTTTAAAAGAATTTATGTTGCATAATTGTACTGGTTTGCCTGAAAACAAACAATGATGTATAGCTAAAATATTCTCTCAGGGAGATGACTCAGATCCTTCCTTGTGGCTTAGACCTTGCTTGGCTGCTGATGGTGCAACTTGTAATCGCTCCTCTCAATGCAGGGCAAGGGAAGACAAACAAAAGACTAATGCACGGAGCAGGGGGCATAAGATGAGAAAACACAAGTTATTTGGAGCTTTTGGAGGCACTCAATGCTTCAATTTGTTCTGAATCAAGGCAACATTGGAGATTATGGAAAAGAAAACGAAGCCCCATCAGTATTACACATCAGCCCATCTGCAGATGGAAGGTTGTGGCTGGTTTTGTGCCGGTTGGCAAAGCAGCTGTGTGCCAGGTGGCTCCCACCCACGAGGGCAGCCTGCAGACAGCACAGGACACAGCTGTACGAGTGGGGTGCATGGATCTGGGGTGGGTGGGTTTCCCACCCTAGGGTGCCCTGAAATGATGCGGCTTCCCAAAATGCCGCTACTGCTGCTTGGCCCCATGAATGAGCAGGTTTGGGTATTTTAAGCGGCACTGCTGCCCCATGAATGAGCAGGTTTGGGTATTTTGTAGTCCAAGAAGGTTGCGGGCAAGTCCCTTGTGTCTGGACGTCTCATTGCCAAGGGCTGTGTAGATTCTCCTGGTAGCTGGGCTGCTTTGTCTGTACTGTAGAAATGTTTTTGCCACCGAGTCAGCAGTTCGTGTGGTTTTTGCTGTCACTGTTCTCACTTTAAACATCTTCCCATACTTTGTTTTCTCTAATCATGCTTTATGTCCCAAGGACATAATCTGACTGTTGGTAATTAAGTTAATTTTTCAACCAAGGCTCCAAAACAGATATGAAAGCTTTACTTTGCGGATGTGACATTCAACCGCTGCTTAAATGTCCTTCAGCCATGATGGCCAGCTGTCAGGAGCAGGAGCCCTGAATGGGTGTGGGAAAGATCAAAGAGACCTCACTTAATGTGTTTCTAAAGATCTACGTTTGCTTGGTACATACATAAAACAGTTTGCAGAGGTGGCTTTGCAGATTTGGGGATTTTGCCGTTTTTCTGCCGTTTGCAGATTTGGAGATTTCCGTTCTGAGCACGCACTAAAACCATGGCTGCTGCTGCATGTGAGCAGGCGTCTTCAGGATGTTGGCCTCAAGTGGATCTATCCCTTTCTTTCCATCATTACCAGCTGGGCAGAGGACATCTAAGGGTCTGCAGCTCCCTGTTAGTGCTGGAAGTGCAATGCGTGCTCTGGTGTAACTTGATGCACTTAGAGCTATGCAGCCCTGCGAGCGCCCTCCACCCTTCCTTTTTCTAAAACAAAAATATCAGATATGAAGTTACCATTACGGAGTGTACTCAAGTAGCATGTCTGCCTTCCATTCCAAGCAAAGCAAAGCAGAGCAGTCTAATACCATCAGTTTGCAATGAAAGAATATTAAAAGTAGTAAAAAAAAAGAAAGAAAAAGTTAACTTCATGGCAAAGAATAAAATAAGAAACTTTTCTTTTTTCTGCAGGCAGTGCCAAGCATCATCAGGGAACATATCAATTCGTAACAGCTGTGGGTAGCTATTTCTGTCTCAGACTTCAATAGTTTAATTGGAGAAGCGTGGTAAAAGTTAACAGAGCTGTGTCCAGGAAGGTTAACTCCAAGGTTAACAGATTATGATGCAAAGAAAATCAAACGGTGTTTTTCTCTCTCGCTATGAATAGCGTAATTGCATTACTGCTACCGGAAGGGTAGTCAGCTCTTCTCAGTCTGTGGTGTCCCACTGTGGAGGGAGTAACCTATGAAAAATCGGTTTCCTTTACAAACATACCCTTCTGCCTTTCTCATTCAATGCCTACGTAACCCTAATGTTGAAGGGGTAGTTGCTAACATCACGACTGCTTGTGATCATGTTTTGCAAGAGTCATTCTTTTCTGTAAGTCCAATGAGTAATTTTTGTGCTGTTTAATTTTTTTTGAAAGATGTTAAAAACCAAAAGAGTTGTTAAAATGCTTTCAAGCAGCGCTTCCGCAAAAATGCTTGTGATTTTTGCTTCGACCTTGTCACATCTCCTGTTCTGAAATGATTTGCACAGCTCTTCCACCCTCTAGCATTAGTGGCAATGGCAGCGGGAGGCCACCATGCTTTTTCCAGAGGACTTCCAGTCTAAACACACCCGGCAGCCTAAAGGAGGAGGAAAAAAATGGCCCCATGGAAAGGTGGTGGCAGAGAAGAATCCTTTGATTGCTGGTGCAGTGTTCTGTCCTGTCCAGGGGGCTGTAGCCAGTTCATGCTGCCCAATTTTGATGTACGTCATGAGAAATTGTTTAGTTTCCTGACTGTGCAAGTGTAACTCACAGAGGTCTATTGGCAATGGTGATTTAGAAGTGAAATTAAAAACTTTCCAGCTCAGCTTTAGATGGATCAATCTAGAATAGGACTAATGATACACTTTTATAATGTACTTTGAGAAACTCTGGTTAAGATACCTGAATAAGTGCTAAGTACTGTTAATAGAGCTGATAGGATAAGTTTGAAACTCTTTGCTAGTGAAATACCTACTTCCATCACAATGCTTTCAAAATCATGCATGTTTCCCCAAATGGTAACCAGGTTAAAAAAAAAAAAAGAAAAAACAGCAAACACACTGAAATATTTTTTTTCCACTCTGGAATGTCTTTCCAGTTTTATTGTTTATTATATATTATAATAATAGAAAATAAATGAGTCTCAATAAAAATGAAATTCTTTGATCTATCCAGAGTGGTCTTCCCTTTGGCTTTGAGCAGAGTTTCAGAAATTTTCTTCTGAATCAAAATGAAGCTAGGCTTGAAGATGTCAGGCTCTGCAGTGAGCTGGAAGATGCAACCCCAGCAGCCCAGTTTTGCAGTACAAGTTAAGTGCACTGCGGGGCTTCCCCGGGGATCTGCTCCATTGCTCAAGCACCGAAGAGAGAAGATGCCCCCAGCCTTGCATTCACAGTGCAAGTCTGACTCGAGCCGCTTTGTGGTTGCTACAAGGAATATGGAGACTAGTTCATGAACTTAAAATAATGCTGTTTGGTTCTCTCAAGCAATATATAAACTGCCTGGAGGATTCATGTTGCAGCCTGCTCCAGCAGGATCTTGGTCTCCTAAGCATCCAGGGAAGGAAAGGGAAGGAAAGGGAAGGGGAGCTCCCTGCCAGGCTGTGCACCACTGTCTTCCTGCCAAAACCAGGGATGGCAAAACTGGGGGACAGCCAGGCCATACACCCTGCATGTTTGGGACCCTTGCTGCATCCTGTGGTTGCAATACCACCCAGGACTTCAGCACTGAGCTGTCATCTGCATCCAAGGACGAGGGAGGAAGGGAGATCCCTGGTTCTCCTGCCTTCACGTAATGCAAAGGCAGGGAGCGGGGAAGAACAGAGTCCTTCTCCTCCGACCATGGAAATGCAGTCTCAGTTCTCCAGCTGTCACTGGTTAATCAACATCTTACCCAGAGCAGAGGGGGAATGAGGATCCGACTCATGACTCAGAGCCACATCCCCGTGCCTGGCCTCCTCCAAGGGTAATGCTGCCCTTTCCTCAGGGCTGGTAAGTCCAAAGGCATGAAAATAGCAGGGTTTTAGGGTTGCTGGCCTTAAAACGGACCTTCAAAAATAGTTTCCTCAGATATTACCTTGAGCGGTTTCTGTGTGTATTCTTGCCAACAAGCTCTTGTTAGAATGTTTGTGGAAAATAAACTCCAGAGAGCCATGAGCAGAGCCAAGCAGATTAATTTAAGACAAGCAAATATTTGTGGGAAAGTTTGTGTTTGTTTGCACTATCCACCCAACACTATCATGCAGTGTTTTCTATGAGTACATAACTTCGCTGAGGTACCTTTTGATCAGAGAGATAGATCAATTACCATGTATTCATTTCCATGTTTTTCAGCTGTGAGGCACCAGTAGAAATTTTGGTATTTCCTCCAAGAAGAATTTGGTTTTGGCTCTGAACTTCACTTGAAGAGTTAACATTTCTGGAGCCATGACCTCAAAACCACAAATAGAAAGAAAAATAACATAAGATAGATGAGCACGAAGTTCTGGAAGCCCTAAAGAGTGAAAAACAAATTTCAGTATGTTTTGTAACCATCCTCTTGAGTTAGGGAAAAAGGACATTTTAATAAAACGGCACCCTAGAGTCCACAGAGATTTGCTAGATAAATCACAAACACACAACTGAATGCAGGATGAAGGCTGGGTCTGTAGTCCCCCAGCTCTGAAAACACCTACCTAACCATCTGAGCAAGAAAACTGGTGTTGGCCACTAGCTAAGCCTCCTGGACTGGTTGCTGGACTCAACCAGCACTCATTCCCTGAGCAATTCAGTAAGCCTTGAAGCCCAGCGGCATTTTTCTCATTGAAAATTACCCGAAGAAAGAGGAAATTTCTGCCAAATCAACACACTTGGTTTGTGAAAAAGACCCAAGCGCACAACTCTGAGCCCTGTCCCTAGGTTAACACCCCTGCCCTGCCGGCCCTTCTTGTGTCACCTCGTGGGCTGCTCTCAGTGAATCACAGCAGTGGTCCAGCCATCACGGGGGGCTCATGGAAGACCTTGACTTTTGGTTTTTTCCCCTGTTCTCGATGAAAATTGATGTCAAAGTATGGGATGTATCTACGGACTGGTTATGCCAGTTTGCAGCTCTCTCTTCTGCATTGCAACGTGCTTTTTTTCAGGACCTAAAGATTTCATACCATGCAAATGAAGCCACTAAAAGATTCAAAGACCCTCGTACGTTCTACCGTGAAGAAAGCACAGACCAGGAGGGATGTGCTGCCTGTGTCTCATACATCTAGCTTGTGTCCTGCGTATTTATCTTTCACTTGTGGGCATGGACTGGTAGATTTATCATATTCTTCTGCCAGAGAAGGTCGATCTACTTCACAGAGGGCAGATCTTATCAGATCCATTGATTTACAGCAGGTGAGAGTCTGCTCTGAATTTCCATAGCACCAGCACAAAAAGAATTACATATTTTTATGCAGCATTCTACAAATATGTCACATATAGGAGCCCAAGCAAGCCTCCCTTGACTCCCATAGGTTTTATTTCATGTAGGTCCCTCTGTTTTGTAGTGAAGACGTTGTGCAAATCACTTAAAACCTGAAAATCCTCTCACGCCTCTTTGCAAACCCCCCCATGAGGTGAGCACAACAGGCAAATGCTTCCACGGGCTGCAGTAAGAGGCTGGGAGAGCTTCATTTCAGGGGTGAGCTGTGGAGCCTGATGGTCCCAGTGACCATAGTGTTAATGGGGACACAAAGACTTTGCAGAAATCAGTCTTGAAGAGAGCAAAGTCTCATGGCCTGTGTTCTCCCTTCTGTGCCTGCAACACCCTGCTGAAGTGGAAATGTTCATCCCTCCTCCTCCTCCTGTCTTTCTATCCATTGCTTTTCAGGCCATTTTCTCTGACTGCTCTCCT
Organism: Aptenodytes forsteri; assembly: GCF_000699145.1. Classification (NCBI taxonomy): domain Eukaryota; kingdom Metazoa; phylum Chordata; class Aves; order Sphenisciformes; family Spheniscidae; genus Aptenodytes; species Aptenodytes forsteri. Next base: position 5,697,292 of record NW_008796193.1, read on the forward strand.
CCTGCTCATGAGATTTCATTCCGGGCTGACGTCCCTTCGTCATTTCCCACAAATTCACTGTGGAGAGAGGCCATTATTTGGCTGTACCCAAATAAAAGGACAGAAGAAACCAAAATTAGATCAGTAATTCCATGTGTGGAAAATGCCACATAAACACTTCCAAGTTTTTCTAAGTCAGAAAAGAGAAGGGGAAAAATCAAGCAGCCGTTAAAATCAGGCCTGATTTTCACAAGCTTCGGTAGAGATATCCCAGTGTGGGAATCCCTAAACTTGTGTGAAGAGCTTTGAGTTATTGATTTGATTATCTAGGGAGAAGGGCTTAGAGCTCAGAGTGAGATGCTGCTTCTGTTTGCAGCTCTGTGATGGAAAAAAGGAGAATTATTCCAAAAACCATCTCTCATGAGACATACTAGCTTCTGTTTCTCTACTTCTTAAATGAAGGTGGTCAGAGTTGAATAAAGCAGATGGGATAGTGAGGGATGCCCATGCAACACCAAACGAGATGGAGCAAGGTAGTGAACAGAGGGCATAATTTGTTATGCTTTATGCCAGGTGTCCCCATGTCCCAGCTGTCACATATGCTCCTTGCTACACATCAAGGGTGCTTGGTAACTCATCGGTAGGGTGGTCACCGTACTGGGTGGTGATGCTTTATTGTAAAAGGGTATTTTAATAGCTGGGTATGTGTATGCACTGAGATGATTTTGCCATGGATCGGAGTCTTATGACTGGAAAAAGGATCATGAAGTGCTGTATCAGACTGGAAGGAACAGAGTGTCATGGGGGTCTGTGTTAAATCCAGTTTCAAGATAATGCCTTCGTTAATGAGGAGCAACGCTGCATGAATGATCTCCGCAGAGGTTCCCAAATTATGAGGAGTGACAAGCAATGCAACTAATTGGCAAGTAGGGCTTAAAAAATTTGCTTAAGTCAAAAAAAAGAAGTGAGAAACCCCATCTCCTGCCTGCAAGCGTACGGTGCTTTACATTAGTGATGCCACGCGCTCTGCTCGGGGCTGATGGGTCTTGCAGTAGCCAGTTGCAATTGGGTGAAAGCGAGGAGAGACACAAAAATAGCTCTGCAGCCCACATTCCCACCCACGGAAAAGCACAAGTCACCCAGGAGCAGTTGCTTGCTGCATCGGTGGCTGCTGGAGCAGCGTTTGCTGCAGCTGCAAGCTGCCAGTGCCCTGGGACGGGGACCGAGGGATGGCGCTGGCAGGTTGCAGCTGCACTTGGGGACAAGGACCATGCTCTCATTAGTGCCCAAACTTTCATGCAACAGAGGATTTGCTTTACTCCAGGTGCAGCTGAAACTACATTTGCTCTGGCAGCGCGTGAGCTGGCCACCATTGCCCACCCTGTAGCCATCTCTCAAGGAAGCACCGTGCATGGGGTATTTTTCCCTGCATGCTCCCAGCTCCAGCTCAGCCAAATCAGCCTTGAGTGAGGTGATGTGAGATTAACCACCGGCTTTTCCCTGGGGCATGTGCTGCCCTTCTTCCCCCGTAGTTTCTCATGGAGTTTCCAAGCAGGAGAGGTCTTGCCTGGACGCTGTCACCCCACTCCCGAGACAAGTTTTGGGTGCTTTGGTTGTCATTTCCATCACATCAGACCCTCAGGGAAGTTTCTTAGAATAGAAAAGTTGATGCTGAGACCGACACAGCAGCAGCCGTTTGCGTTTCTCCATCTTGCATACAAAAACCTCAGCAAAGGCGGAAATTGGTTTGCAATATAAGGCGAGCTGTCTCTCCTAAACCCCAGACTTGAGTCCCCAAAGGCGACACCATCCTGGCCTCAGCGTCTTGTTCAGAGATCGAATGGGGACCCCCCCCTGCAAGTTGCAAGCAGAGCTGGATGCAGTTAGGAAAGGGATAGTGTCACATGCATCTGACACCTGGGACCGAATTCAGTGGCCCAGGAGGATGCACTGGGACCTGTTTGTCTTTGGGAGCAAGTCCCATGACCTTGGAAGTCACCCAATTTTGTGGTTTCTCTCTGGTAATGCTCAGCGCCTCCAAGGATGGTGTCCCAGGGCTGTCATCGCCCCAGTGCCATGGTCCCACCATCATCCTCTTCTCCATGCCATGGCCCTGCTTAGCAAAAGGAGAAGACGGTGCTTGGATTACCCTGGCTTTGTTACTCTTTGTGTAAGCACTATGCATATTTTTGACTGTCCTTTTCAATTCCAGCTGAAGTTGGTGCCACAGGAAGCTCTCTTAGTAGATTGCTTTTGTGATTTATGCAGGTCCAGAAGAGTCCAAGGATCATTTATCTTCAAACCAGGAGAGAGATGAAAGAGTCATGGTAGTAAAATTTCCTGCGGAGCTCAATCTGAGCATCAAAGAGGGGAAAATGTCATTGTTTTACCGAGACAAAATGACGTGAGGCAGGTTTTAATGCCGGGGGATTTTTTTAACTGAATAATTTGCCTTAAAAAAAAAAGTTTTGGGAAATGAAATGAGGGCAGACGAGCTTGGTGGGTGCTGCTGGGAAGCTCTCTCTGGGAAGGGGCAGAAAAAAACGGGTGGAAGCAGCGCCCGAGGGCCCGCGTTCCTCCTGGGACAGGGAGGAAGCACCAGGCAGGGTCAGGCTGTAGCTGGTGGGTGTTTCCATTGGGAGAGGGCAGGCGGTACCCCGTGTGGCTGCGATGCCCGAGCGCAGATGAGGCCAGGGAAGGCGTGCCATCAACCCTGTCCCACAGTGCCTGCACAATGAGGCGCACTCGCGCGACATGGGGGTATGCCCAAAATTGCGTGGCATGATGGGGCATACTGTGGGTGCATGGGTCTGCACAGCAGCATGAGTGTGCGTAGCGTAGAGGAAAAAAAGGAAGTTCCTAATCTCAGTGAGTCCAACTGCAAATATGGGAAATGACGCTCAGCCGCACTCCTCCTGCTGTGCCGCCCGGTTCGGCATGACAGTGCGTCTCCTCGACCAGCTCCCGGCCAGGGATTTGACCAAGCATCACTCAACCGCAGCAGTGGGTCCTGGGGGGCCAGGGAGCATCGCCTGCCCGCCTCGCCCTGCCTCTGAGCTTGCAACCGAAGCACAAATCTTGGGAAATTCGATCACATCAGAGGAGTGGAAGGAAACCGAAGGAAGGAGAGGGCTGGGAAAGCGTCCATTTACATTTGCAGCAGATGCTATCTAGAGGAGAAAAATACTTTTATTTCCCCTGTGGACTGCCAGTTGATTTTCTTGCGGCAGGCACTAATGGAAAATAATAAAACCCATTTTAGTCAGGCTGTATCCAGAACACTTACAGGTCAAGCCAGTACTCAAAACAGACCGTTATGGAACATAACACATTAGTTTGTCACCAGCGTCTATGGTGGCCAGGGGATTTTTACCATTTGAAATTGAATTTTATAGGTCAAGGCCTTTCGTTGATCTTGAAAAACAGTGCATCCCCATGAAGTTAGCATGAACGTGGAGGCAATTACTGTGTGTAAAGATATGCAACCTTTGTGTTTGTTAACAGTGCAAAAAAACAAAGGGGACCCATGGTGGGAACTGTGATACGGCTATAAACCCCAGAATATAATCATTAATTGTTATGGACTCAAATATTTCAGTATTGTCTTCCTGCTGTTAAATCAAACCCACAAATGCACGGGAGGCATCTTTCACTGAAAATTATGTCCTCTTGGTTTATAATTTAAAATTCACTGATGACTGTAAAGGAAGTTGGGTCATACAAGCCCAAGTTTCTTAGAAATGAGTCAGAAGTAGATAATTTCTTTAGGAGAGATTAACATTCAGATAACCTCAACATTCAGATAACCTCAAACATCTTCCATGTGGAAGTGGAATTTATTCCATGGAATAAATAAAGCAGGGACATGAGGTGGTGCCTGAAGTGCCCCCCCCTCCCATGCACACACACTGATGTCTCTGTTTTCCTCTCCATCCCCTCCACTTGCACATCCCCATCCCCACAGCGCTCCCACCCCACTGACTCAGGAAGGCTGTATGAGGGCACCCAGCATTCACACTTTGATTGCTCAAATTGGAGACAAGGGCCATCAAAAGCCCAGCTCTGAGCATGCTGGAGGTTGAGGGTGGGTCACATGCTGCGTGTTCTCACACCGCCCCCATCCACGGACGCCCCAGGGATGAGGGTCCCCTGTGCCACGCTGTGCCCCAAAGCCCAGCATCCTCATTGACGTTCCTGCTAAGCAGCTGCCTGGCACCGACGGCTTTATTACGATACCAAATCCACGTGCCAGGCGGCTCTGGCGTCGGGTGTCCCGGGCAGCTGTTGCTGTGCTGCCAGTGGGACCACTGGGACTACTGGGACCGGTGGGTGACCTCCCAGGTAGGAGACAAAACCTCATTGCTGGACTCATGTACATGACACTGCCTTTTCTGCCACAGCCAAACAGATTCCCGCTGACTCACGTACCACATTGATTGGGATCATAATAAATAACAGCAAAACACTCAGGCATAGACTATGAGGTTGTTTCGGGAATGAGTCCCGTAGATTTATATACAGCCATCGTCCTTCATACCACAGAGGCTTTAACTGCTTGGCCTGTTTAATTGCAGCGCATGTTTCACATTTATGGATAACCTGTGCAAATAGTGTCCATGGTCAAATCCAGCCCTTGATCACAAGCCCATCTATATGTTGCATCTCTTTCTTGATGGCCTGGGGTGTCATGGGCCCACCGAGCTATAAATAATTCACCCTTGTGTTGCCAGTCCAGATCCACCTGAGCCACTTCAATCTTAGCAGCCTGATCCACCTGCTGGTTGTTTTGATGTTCTTCAGTGGCCCGACTCTTGGGTACGTGAGCATCTACCTACATGACGGACTTTTACAACCAGGTTCTCCACCCGGGCAGCAATATCTTGCCACAATGCGGCAGCCCAGATGGGTTTGC
>NW_008796193.1:5707366-5767953 GCF_000699145.1 Aptenodytes forsteri
CGGTAGAGCATGGGAAGCTGGAAAGTCCTTGACTAGTGTAAGCATTACCTAGCAACAACTAAAACTTCAACATTGTTCTCATCCTAAATCCAACACACAGCACTGTACCAGCTACTAGGAAGAAAATTAATTCTATCCCAGCCCAAATCAGGACACCTCCCCTCTCAGCTGAGCAGACCCTCACATGAGTGGTCGTCGGGGTGAGGGCATTTGCTTGCTCAGGGCAGGCGTGGTGCAGGCATTCTCCATTCATCTCAAACATGGAGGAGTGAAGTATCATTGTCCCCATCTTCTAGCTAAGGCATTTAACAATCAGGACACCTCCCCTCTCAGCTGAGCAGACCCTCACATGAGTGGTCGTCGGGGTGAGGGCATTTGCTTGCTCAGGGCAGGCGTGGTGCAGGCATTCTCCATTCATCTCAAACATGGAGGAGTGAAGTATCATTGTCCCCATCTTCTAGCTAAGGCATTTAACATGAGGCTTTGGCACCATGCACAGGAGCTCCCTACAGGCCTTGTACGTCAGAACTGCATTTTATTAGACCTTATCAGAACCGCACTTTGCTTTGCTGTTACACCCCATTGTATTTTATCCCTTGCCTCACTAAGCAGCATCTTCCAGGAGGAGGGGGCAAAGACACAGCCCCTTGCTGAGGGGCTGAACCGGATTGACCCTGCTGCGTTGCCTTTCTTGCTGAGTCAGCAAGTGTGCCAATCAGCTACACACAAATAATCACTATGGTTTTCTTTCCTTTCTTTACTTATTTTTAATGCAAAACTAAGTGTGCATCTCAAGAGTGAAGTGTGTTATGTTGCTAGTAACTGATGGTAGGTGGGAAGTCCATACAGCCACCCTGTTTCCCAGTAATATCCACTGAAGTCTGGAATTGCTATCATTTCTGCACGTCTTTCCTGTAATTCAACTTTAGTAAAACCCCCTCTCGGGGAGGAATTAATAGCATGTTGTGGCTGCGCTAAATATCGATCGACTCTTTGTCTTTATATGGAAAGCTGCACAGGCTGTTGGGCAAGAATCCGAGAGCAACAGTTATCAAATCTGCTAATGTTTAGATAATGGCAAAGATCTCCATTTCCTCACGCTCATAATGAAAATGCCTCTTTTGTGCTGTGTGAAGTACCTTGATGGACAGTAAGTGCCTCTGCAGAGAGGGGAGCAGCATGAGCCCCTCCATGCAGGTGGAAGCAGAAATGATGGAGGAAGAGGTCCCAGGGCAGAGCAGCATTTGAGCTAGAAATAGCACTTGTATCTCCAAACTGCCATTGGGCAATGCTTCACAGTACCTGAAAACCCCAGGTTTTCTTTTTCCCAATGCTTTTATTATCCTAAAGCTCCTAAAACCTTCCTTATCCATGGAGACGAAAGATTACCAAGTAAAACTCAAGGATGTAAAACTTGGGGGAAGAAAAAAAAGAGATCAATTTAAAGAGTATATGAATGTAAGAAATAATAAAGTTCATGTCTGTAGGCTGCTTTTGCTGACTCTGGCAAATGCACACTGATTTCAGGGACCTGTGGTTTCCTACAGGTCCACGGAGTGCTCTGCAGCGCTGCCGGACCACATTCTGCGGCTCTACCTGCAAGCAGCATTTTGATCGTCCCATTTTCAGATGGCAAAAAAATCACACGGGCTATTCAGACCTAGTTCCCCAGCTGATGGAGGTGGTTTTCATGTTGAATCAAGCACCGAGCTCCACGTTTTGGACAAGCTTGCTGTCGTGTCCAGCTGATCTACTCTGCTGAGCAGCGGCAAGCAGACTACATGAGCTGCCATCAGCACGAAGGGCTCAGAGGAAGGACCCAAACAATAAGATCCATTTGGCTGCTCCCTTGTGGTGTTGATCCTCATGCTGGAGCCCTGGAAAACTACTGAAGGAAAAAGTCCTCTGGGAGATGTGAAGAGTTATTGTGCACTGGCAAGGAGAGATGACCTAACACATGGAGGAGAGTGACTTTTATGCAGAACGGGGTGAATCTCCCTCCTGTGAAATGCAGTGACTACGGATGTCTCTGTGTACCAGCCCACAACTCATAGCAAGTTCCAATGGGAACCACCTTGGGTGCACGTTGGGTGCAACTCTCCACCCAGCTGGCAATTTCACCTGGGGTGCAAGGCAGCCAGCACAGGATTTGAGTCCCATGGAAGTTAAACATATGCAAAAGCTTCAGGGTCAGACATGCTGATTTTTCCTCTGCTGCTATGAGCCTGTTGCACGACAACATGCCTTCAGTGCTGAGGACAGACCTCCACTTTCTGCGTAGCTCTTGGCCCCTGGGGGGTGTTCCTGCCTCCCATTCACCTGCTCCAGGGTGTCTCCTCTGCAGCCAGTGCAGAGATGTAGGCAACCCTATAAGGTGATTTAAATGTTAGGTTCGCTGAACTGCCCCGGGGAATTGCCTCCTTTGTCTCTTCCCTGACAGTACATGGAGCGTCCTGGTGCAGCAGCATGGTTTGGGTTGGAAGCGTCCTGGTGCAGCAGCATGGTTTGGGTGCCGAAGGTGGGGTGGCCGGGTCCCCCCAGGATGGGCTGTCCCACGCAGGACGGCATGCGGGGCAGGCTGGCATGCAGTGCTTGGCTCCTACTCCCATTCCCAGCTCAGGTATTTCGCATCTGTCTGATTCCCTTCATCATTAACTTTTTTTTTTAAAGACTCTGCTATTTCTGACTCCACAAAGGTCTCTGCAACATAATGAGAGAACTTTTCTAATGACTCAGAGATTTCTAAATTAAATGTAAAATGTTTATTGCAGAGATGCGCAGCCATACATTATGCATTACTGTTTCAATACAATAACATAATTCTGGTAGAAATTATCCATGTGAGCTGCAATCAATTTTAGCTACTACTCTTTGCATGCTTGACAATCTGGTCATTCAGATGTGGAAAAGTGCTTTTACTTGATTACTTACACTGTTGATAATCACTGTGGCTTTTGGCAGTGCCGGGACATTATTTTGCTCCCTGAAATTGCCAACACTATTTGCGGAGGGACTGGGCGTAGCTGCATCCGCTCTGCCAAACCCCTGCAGCTTCACCTGACACTGAGGAATGCGCAAACTCCAGCACAACCCTTGAAGACTCATTTTAATGGCGTGGGCTTTCGCCACCAGCCTGCATGGCATGGCCAGGTGAATGGCATCGTCCTCTCTCCAGCTCCTGGATCACCCCTTGCAATGGCCCACGGCTGTTGGACCAGTGGCAATCGCCATTTTGCTGATGTGACCCCAAAATCCTGTACTCCCTTTACTGGGTGGGCTTCAACATTCACCCGTGTCCTGTGGGTTTTGCTTTGTTCTCCAAAGTGAGTGATCCAGGGTAGCGATGGGGCGGTGGAGGTGTGTGCTGTGCAGGACTGAAAAAAAAGAGCATTCTTCATTTTATGTGATAAGAAAAAATCCCAAAGGGGAGAGATGCTGAAATAATAAGCTCACAGTTGGGATGTGAAGAATTGGAGGCATATATTCCCTGTGACTACATTTGGGTGGTTATTATACTACTATCTTTCTTCCTGAGTTTCGTCAGCCTGTGTTTCAGTACCAGAGAAGGATGCCTAAAATAACCGTGAGCCTAAAGGTTGAGTTAACCCCATGTGCCCACGCATTCCCACAGGCTCTGCCAAGCAAAGCGGAGTCCCCTCCCCGGGCAGGACAGCAATGCCGCTCCATTGCACTCCTTGCAGCAGCACTTGCCCACACCACCACGGCATGGAGAGACTCCAGCTGGGGACTGGCAGTCTGGAGGTGCCAGGTATAGCATGAGCCTGACCAAAAGCCTTGTTCCTGCCCCCAAAGAGCTTACAAACCACCTTGGCCATAGTCCACAGAGGAGGCAGGTCCCCATGCTGACCCCAGTGCCACCCCACTCCAGGAGGAGTCCCTCTGACGTTAACCTGAGGTGTAAAATATGTCGGCGAGAGGGGAAGGGCTCTGCCGGCGTTTGGCCACCACTGACTTTAGCGTGAGGACATATAAATCAGAGAGACGGGAGAGCGAGGGCTGATGCTTGAAGCTACCAGCTCTCAGCTGCGTTGGTCTGATTTATTTTGCGTGGGAGCAGCAGTAGCAGTTTACGCCTCCTAGTGCAGATTACAAGATAAATCTGGCTTTCAGTGAGACCCATTGGTGACTGACAGTGACAGAGCTTTTAAATCACTGCAGCTGCCTGGATATAGCCATGGGCCAGATTTGGCCCTGCAGGTCGGGTCTCTTTTTGGCTGGTGTAAATCAGCACAGCTTGGATTGAGATGTGATGTCAGTTTTGAGCGCCAGTCTCATTTTTATTTAAGTGTCTGTATGGTAATTCCATCTCAGAGGGACACCTGAGGGCTGCAGCCCTTCTTTGCTTGAGCTGCCAGCTTTTGCCACGGAGGATCTACCTTGCGTAGTGAAGTATCGACTACAAGTCTCCTTGTGGGTGCCACATGGATGCTCCTCTTAAGACCCACCTCACACTGCCGAGGTCCATCCATATGAAGATGAATATCCTCAGCACTAATTTCAATTATTAATATGCTCCAAAAACTTTTCCACTGACTTTGAACCTACAGACAGATTGTCAGCTAGTAGAAGCTGGCCTGGGCTCCCTGAAAGTGCCAACGCTATTTGCTCCTGGAGATAATCTGGTCTTGCCTGGATAAACTTTCCAGCATTAAGGTAGTGAGGACTTCCAAACAGGAGATGAAAGTCTTCACGGTGCTCTGACAGGCACTGATCTATTCTGACGTATGTCCCGCTGCCATCAGCAGGTTTGGCATTGCTGCCAGGTGTGCGCTGCCACAACAGCCAGGGACTATGCTTGTGCTCTCCTTGGTGGGACTGATTTCACCTCTCATGAGAGTGCACCCAGAGCAGGATCAGACCTGCAGATTGTGCAGGGGTGCTTGTCTGCTGCATCCATGGAGCTGATCTTTGGCCAAGCATCGCTGTTTGACATCGTGGGAGCATAAGCGTGTGCGTATCCTCTATCAGCATCATACCCAGACCATAAGGTCATTTCTAGACAGGTTTTATCTGGACAAATTACACCATAAAAGGAATAATCTCACTGAAGTACAGCATGTCATAAAAACAACCTCTTTTTGAAATTAATTGTATTTTGCTTTTCTTAGCTTTTTGCATAGTCCAGGACACACTGGACTGTGTGGCAATGGTCCACGGTCTGGGCCAGGGAGGAAAAAGGAAAACACCAGCTCATTTCTCTGCATCTCGCAGCCGCTGCTCATCGTGCCGAGAGCCTGACGCAGGCAGCCCTGGCTGTGCTCCCTCCGTTCACATTTCCATTTCTGCATGTTCCACGTGGCCAACGGGTCACTGTAATTTTCAGTTCCACATAGCGATGTTTCAGTGTGAGTTATCCAGGGAAAGGTACGTGTTTGCTGTATTACTTGGTACCCACCCACTTCCCAGCCTGCCGCCAGCCTGGCAGAACGTACGCCTGGTTGTGGGGGTTTGGTTGTGGTGTGAACGTATGTCGTGGGTGCAGTCATCATAGGTGGTCAGTAGAGTCACCACTAATAAAATGGGTCCACAGTAACTTTGAAGACTATTGTATTTTCTGTAAAAGTCCAGCAGTCCTGGAGACAGCTGACAATCAGGGGCCGGAGCACTGCAGTACTTCCATGATGGATATGGCATGAAACCCAAGTCAATTAGACAGCAAAGGAGATATTGTTTCACAGCTTCTTTACATCTTCATGAAACAAAAGCTAAAGCCAAAGAGTGCTGTTGTTCCTCCTGGGGTTTGTTCAGAGAGACTGGCAATACTGAAGTACCTTTACAAGTGGAAGTAAATATTCTGTGGGTTTGGGGTGCGTGTATTTATTTATTTATTTAGCCTTCATTCTGAGGAATTCACTCTGCAGTACTTTAGATAAACATCCATTTAAAGCAGGGGTTTCTACAGTTGCAAATTATCTTTGTGGCTTTCATTACCATCCTGATTAGACCCCTGAGGGCAGAGCATCAGCTGGTGCAACAGGACATCATGCCACTGATGGGCCTTATGGCAATTAGCGCTAGTTGCAAATTTTTCTCCTCGTGTAACTTAGTAGCTAGATGGCACTGAAGGTATTTTGTGGCATCTACTGTCTCAGGTATGGCAAAGAGATGACTAATTTGCCTGTGAGTGGTAAATAATTGCAGAAATTAGTATTATTCATTTTTATTTCTGTTGGACCAAATTCTGGCTGCTACTATAGCTGTCTCACGTAGGTGTTGTGACTACAATAACATCTCAATGTGATAAGCAATTCAGACCCCTCACTATCCAGCCTGTCACATCCTGGCTCCATAGGCACCCAGTGGGAGAACTGGTGCTAACACGTGCTAGTCACCTATTGCAGATGGTCTGAAGACAGCTAGAGGCTCCACGTAGATACGAGATAAGGCAAACGTGAAACGTGGAGCAAATTAAGAGAAGAGTAAGAGAGGATTGAAAAAGGCTGGGGGGAGAAGAAATCACTGTTTCTGGGATTGTTTATAATTTGTGACTGACTTGGCACAGGGCTTTCATTCCTCACCACAGAGGGGAGTTGCCAAACTGGGGAGCAGCTCTGGATTTCAGAGTCTCATGATTTCATCTCCTTGGCTGCTGGTACAAAACTGTGGTGCTCCAGGACCCTTATTTATTTTATGATTCAGGCAGAAAGTTCTCAGTCAGAATCACAAAATCATTATAACTCGAACAACGTGTTCAGTGATTCAAGACCATTTCTCACCCACTTGAGCACTTCCCGTGCTGCTCCACTGACTCCACCACAGTTCTCCGCAGAGTTTCTCCGGCTTCAGAATTACCTTTTGGCACCGCTCCTGGTGAATGAAAATAGGAAGCTGGATTGCTTCACTAATAATCTTATTTCCAGTTTGTTTCAATTATGCTTCTTTTCCAGTGGGTGTTAAGTGGTTGTTTTGGTCTCACTGGTTCAAGACATGTAAAACATGTATATAATTTTGTGTATAAGAGGGCTCTGCAGAGAAATAGAGGAGCCGTTGCCCCACTCGCTGCAGACAAGTCTGCACCAACCAGCCTCGCACTGATTTGGGGAAGGGAAACACACCCCAACATCAGCAGCTCTGGAAGGCTGCAGGTCTCTGCAGTAACACGTGCCGCTGCTCGGGGACCAAGCTCCAGTGCAGGTGGCTGAGCAGTTGCTGGGGACCACCGGAGCAGCTCCTTGCTGTGTCTGTGATGTCCCTTGCAAGCACAGCCCAAGGCAAAACCCTGCGCAGAAGGCAAGTGCAACTAATGGGATATTTATAAATGAGGTTTACCTCTAGTTAAGCCCAGACTGAGCTTTTTGGGGGATGCTGTAGTCCCCGTCTTCATCAGCCCCCACCTGACAGCCCTTTTCCCCCTCAGACTGGTGCTCAGATGGGCAACCAGAGAGACCGCATTGTGAGGAGGGGACAGGGATGCCTTTTCCTGATATCCTGCTGATTTGGAGAATATTTCAGAGCTACCTCGGTGGATCCAGCTCCCTGACAGGAGATACTTCTGGCCTACTTGACTGTGCAGAGGAGTAGTAGGAAGGAGGAAGAGGGTTACATTGCTGCATAAAAGGAGCTGTGCATCTGATTGACCTAATTTTGGTCTTTCTTGCATTCTTTTAACTCCACTGGATTCAGCAAAGGAGTGCTGATTTACACCAGAAGAAGCTGACCCGATTTCCATGGCCTGCTCTTGCTGTGCACTGGGGCCATGGTGACATTGCTATCATCCACTGCCCCATTTTCCTTTGGTTCAGGTTTCTGCAGGAGCAGAGGACCACGGGAGCACAACGAGTCCAAATGTGGACGCAGCCAAGTTGGGGCACAGGGCAGCAGGAGCCGGGCAGTCCCCATGGCTAGGCAGGCGTTTTGCAGATGGGTTGCTCTAACCTGAGTTTTCTTATCTCCATAAAAATTCACAGAGACAAATCATAGTGAGAAACCCCTCTGCGGGTTATCCAGGCTGCAGGTTAACACAAGGGCAAGCTTGGCTGGGTGGGTGGGGGATATCCAGCCCCAGCCTGCTGCGGCTCCGTCCCCTCCCAGCACCCCGGACCGCCACCCCGGCTGCCGGTCCTGTATCTGAATGCTGTATTTCCATGATAGCGAAGGACCTAGAGACATGAACCTCCCCATACATGTCAATCACTGTCCCCTCCCTCCTTCTGCACGGTAGCTTTGAAACCCCGTGAGAGCTGCAGCAGAGGAGCCTTGGTGTTGAAGTTTGTTAATTAAAATGCTACAGTTAACTGTGTCAAAAGCTTTCTTCAGATCAAGTGAAATGGCTCCTCACGTTTCCCTTTGATCGAAAGCAGTGAGGGTGTTGGCGGTGGGCACTGACAGCATGGCAGTGTTAAACATACTGGAGCGGGCACTGCTTTCAGCAACAGCTGGTTGTGGACTGCCCTTTCTCTAATCACATATAAACCATGGGAGACAAACTAGTACTGCTCTGCTGTAGCCAATATCATCGGGCATCCTCCGATAAATGGCCAGGAGGAGTCCAGCTAGAGCAGCTGCTAATTCTTTGGGACTGTTCCCTATATTTTCAGGGAATAGTGGCATGAGGTGCACAGTGGGCATCGGCAAGCAGCAGCAAAACCAAGAATGTCTCCCTGCCTTTGCTTTTACCTAAAAACTGCCTAGTCAGATCAGTTAATTCAGGTTGGGTTTGTTGGATGAACTTGAATGAAAACACCTGTGAAAAATACTGGAAAGAGATAAACATGCTTTATTTTTGAATGTTAATAGTTTGAAACAATCAGAGGTAATCACAATAAAGCAGAAAGGAAAACAAAATCCTTGAAAGATCTTCCAAGTAACTGGAAAAAATAAATGAGGAGCACTAAAAGCCATTAGTTTTTCACTGCTCCATGTCAGCCCTGTCTCTCCCCCTTCCAGCACCCCAGCCCCTCAGTCAACTCAGCAAACAGAAATTTTTTACTCAGTCTCAGTGTTAAACTCCTCACACCGGTTTGACCTTGGCTGGGATGGTGATGGAGCTGGCGATGGCCGAGAAAGGATGTGGGATCCGATGTTTCATGAATAAATGGAGGTTTAGCTGTCTCAGGGTCATCAAGGGCTGACCAAGTCAGGCTGTCGGGGATGAGGTTTCTGGCTTGGGCAGCCTCATCTTACAGCTCCTTTTGTTCTTCTCCATTTACAAAGCAGGTGAGCTTCACTGTCTCCATTTTACGTGGTCAGTCTGACTCCAAGTAACGAAAAAATAAATGAGGAGCACTAAAAGCCATTAGTTTTTCACTGCTCCATGTCAGCCCTGTCTCTCCCCCTTCCAGCACCCCAGCCCCTCAGTCAACTCAGCAAACAGAAATTTTTTACTCAGTCTCAGTGTTAAACTCCTCACACCGGTTTGACCTTGGCTGGGATGGTGATGGAGCTGGCGATGGCCGAGAAAGGATGTGGGATCCGATGTTTCATGAATAAATGGAGGTTTAGCTGTCTCAGGGTCATCAAGGGCTGACCAAGTCAGGCTGTCGGGGATGAGGTTTCTGGCTTGGGCAGCCTCATCTTACAGCTCCTTTTGTTCTTCTCCATTTACAAAGCAGGTGAGCTTCACTGTCTCCATTTTACGTGGTCAGTCTGACCACCAGCTGGTGATGCAGCCACTCACCAACTAAATTGGCGGAGAAACCAAGAGCAGAGTTTGGTGACAGTCCAGTGCATTCCTGTCTGGCCCTATGATGTTCCTCTACATGTCCGTGCAGGTATCATGAGTACCTGGGGTCAGGCACTTCCAGGACATAAATGCCCAGTTTTAGGGGTTTGAGTGTGGGAGGAGAAATCCGCTTTCCCACTGCTTCAACCCCAGCCTGAAACCATCCCCATTTGCCTGTTGCAGAAACACAGCAAAATGCAAAACTCTTGTCAGCGCTATCCTGTGCTGTCAAAATTCAGGTAAAAGGTAAAATTCAGGTCAAACAGGCCAGGAATGAGAAACGCCTCTGCTTTCTGAGCCCTGCACCTTGAGGAGGAGACCAAGCTGGCTTGCATGGGGCAGAGGAGCAGATGCTGCAGTGCTGCAATACTGGCTTGCAAGGTGTCCCTGTATTTCCTGGCCACCTCCACTTATTCTGGTTGACAAAGGCAGAGTTTTAAGTGCTTTATCTAATATAGCTGTGCAAAGACCACCCAGGGATCTCAAAACACTGTTGTCCCCCAAAGAAACACCAAGGAGTGCAGAAAACCGCACTCATGCCAGTCCCCCGAGGGAACTGCGATAAAATTAAGATTTAACAACAGCCCTGAATCGTTGGGTTTCCGCGCGGACCCTGTCATTGGGAGTGAAAATAAACAAAGGGAATTTCTGCCCTCCGCACCTCGCCCAAATAAAACAGAAGGCTGGGGCTGGGCGTATGCTGAGATTGGATCGCAGGAGTTTATTACTGCTGGCAACAACCTTGTCAGCCCCGGAGTCTGCGAATGCCTTAAAATATCTGCTTGGGGTTTCTGGAGCAGCTATGCGTCCTTTTGGGGTTGGGTGAATTTTATGGCTATAATCAGATGCCTCCATTACTCATTTCTGCTCTTTCTACCCAAAATGTCTGACAAGTTCAGCTGCTAAAGGCAATCTGTAAAAACCAGGGCCTGAAGTGTCAGATTGCCCAAGTACTGCCTCGTCTCCTGCCTCGTTGCTAATGAGAGATGGGGTTGTTCTGACAGACGCCAACTAGCCAGGGAAGAGAAGGAAAGGAGAGCTGAAGTGATAAACTCCTCAATTTAAAGTGACTTTTCTGTGTTACCCACTGCTCTGGCTCTGACAGCCTTTGCAGAGTTAAAAGATACACCGGGAGGGGGGGGAAAAAAAACCCCAAACCTTCCCCCTGCCTGATTTTCAGATGTCTGGTCTATACCATTTATTTTTAATACTAATGTGACATGGTTTAAAGTTCTGCTGATTAAATTAAACTGCTGTGTCAACCTCCCGGCTCTCGTGTCATGACGTGGGAGAGCCTTTGCAGAGTTAAAAGATACACCGGGAGGGGGGGGGGGGAAAAACCCCAAACTTCCCCCCGCCCGGTTTTCAGATGTCTGGTCTATACCATTTATTTTTAATACTAATGTGACATGGTTTAAAGTTCTGCTGATTAAATTAAACTGCTGTGTCAACCTCCCGGCTCTCGTGTCATGACGTGGGAGGGGTGAAGTAGGAATGAAAATTTGCCATGATATTGAGATGAAGTATTTGAGTTGACCCAGAGTGGTTGTCCTCTCTCGTATGTAATTTCTCAGGGAATTTTGCAGGAATTCCTCAGGAAATTAGGGAATGGAAAGCTTCTGTCAATAGTAGGGGGGGGGAAAAAGATTTGGTTCCTACACAGGCTGAATTTTAATATTACTGTGAAAAAGCAGGATATGGCTCCACACAGCCCAGATGATGGGTGTTTCAAGAGGTCAGGCTCTACCTAACCATGGTGGGTTTACCCCGAAGGACCCCGTGGATGGGAGAGGTCAAAAACACGGTTCCCATGGGGCATCTCCAAACTCCTCAATGTGCCGGCAGCACAGCGGGGCTGAGGCTGCCCAGGTCCTTGGGCGCTGGGGTGTGTGGACACATGGGGCATGTCCAGTGAGAGCTGTATCTGTATCTCCACTGATTAAGAAAAAACTGGTCTCCAGGGAGGCCAGACAGGCCTATTTCATAAGCACTAAATCAATACGCTGGGAAGTCCTGCAGGACTGCCTCTATGGGAAAACATACACCCATTACAGAAGTAATTTCACTAATAGAATTAAAAAACCAAACACTTTGCACAAAAAAAGACAGATGATCTACAAATAAATAACCCCTCAATATAAACACAGCAAGAAAAAATCATTAAGTGCCTTTTAAAAGCTTTGGATTTGACTTAGCATATCTTTTTCAGATGTTCCTCTCAAGCAAACCTAAACATCAAATTATAATTGTGTAAAGGCAAGTACTATAATAATAATAATGCTGAAAATGCATTATTCATCTTTTCCTTTGATAAAGGTCTCTGTGCTTTTATGAAATGTTCATTATCAGTACTTTCCCCCTATATCTGAAGAAGAGAAACCAGCACTTTAGAGTCTGAACACTTCAGTGTCCGTGGCAGAGAACAGAGCTGAAGGGGCATTATTTCTGATAGACTGATGTTATAAAACTATCCTTCATGTTCCTGGAAAAATTCTTTCTGTTATTTATTTGAAATTAAAACAAACTCAGAAAAAACTTCCTTTTTTATAACAGATTCAGCTAATGTTCTGTTTTCTCGTAATTTATATTAATAATGATTGCTCTAATCTTTTAATATATTTCAACAGTTTCAGCAGGTTTATGGAGTAAGATTGCTATTATTTACCTCAGTGACTGGTTTTATGGAATAACTGCAGCTTTCCGTGGAGGTAGATCAAATGCTGAAATGAAGGAAAATAAACTGTAATACTGGTTCTCACTGCTCATCTGAGAAGCAAAAAACCAAAGAGGGCAAAAAGGACAGGATATATTTTGAAAATGTTGCTACTACCAGCCATTCTATTTAGACTGACTGGGGTGGTGCTTTTTTATGTTATTTATAATGGGTCTGGACAAAACACAGAGGAGGTCATATCAGGGAGCAATCCAGCATTGGTGTCCCAAGACAGGACCCTTCTCTCCTCTCTCCCTACTTCCCCACACCATGATTTTGAGGATACTCTGGGGTTTTTAGCTCTTACCCCGCTGAATACAAATGTGCCTCCTGACTGGGGCTGGCCAAAGCCTCCTCAGAGATTGGAAAATAGTACAATTTTTTCTCCTATGGGACAACATTAAAAAAAACCCAAACAGCCCTTATGAAGGTGTTGCAATCAGTGGGGCTGGCAGACTGGTGCCAGGGACAGCCCTCCCATCCCCAGCACAACGTGGCTGGAGCTTTGGGTAACCAGCCCCTGCTCTGAACTGCTCCAGCACTGGAACTCCAGAAACAGTCAGGGATCCCATCCAAAGTCCCATGAAGTCAAGGGGCTCCTCTTAGCTTCAAAGCCAGGAAATACATTCTTAAAAGCTGAAACCAGTTTTATAAACACTTAGGCCTAAATCTGGAAACCTCTAAAAATGTATTTTTTTTTTTCTTATATGATAATTGGAAGCATGTGTGTCCAGCTCCCACTGCGTTTTGGAAGCATCTGCCCTAAGACGAACAAGCCTTGATGCTCGCTGGGCTGAAAACTCCCCAAATCTCCACAAATGTGCAAAAGCGAAGCCTAAGAGCCGGCAGGGCGAACATCGAGGTTTTCAGGAGGAGTGGGCCCCTGGTTTATGGCTTTAAAGACAACAATTGCAAAGGCTTTCAGATACCAAAGGATTTGGCAATGGGATTATCCTGTCAATTAATGACACATGAAGAAACAATCAGAGGCATGTGATCTCTTCTTTCCCTGTTTGAAGGTTTTCTGTGGGCAAAACATGATAGCTTTATTTATCCTCTGTCAGAGAAGAATTCCATTTTTTCTTGCAATAAAAAAGGTCTGCAACGATTTCTCAGATTATTTCACATATGTGAGATGAGTCATGACGGGTCCAATACGTCACATAACACTTGTCCTTCCTGAACAGAGGAGTGGACGAGTACTGCAGAGCATGGGCCATGGATAAACACGTCTGAACTTCTAAATGTTATTGAGATTTTAAGTTTGAAGCATTATATCAGGAAAACGTGGAATAAACCAGGCACTTTTCCTCCCAAATGATGACCCTTATTTTTAAGCCAACTTCAAAGCTGGCTGAAATTATTCAGAGTGTCAATTCTGAGGAAAAAAACCAGTGCTTCCTTTGCTCCTACCAGAAATATTTGTTTTGGTGCACCAAAATGCAGAAGTATAAATGGATATCAAATACACAAAGAATTCATTGAAAAAACAAGCTGTGTGTTTACCCAACACAATTGCAATTGTTTCCTGTGTTATCCTTGCAAAATTAAGAAATACTCAGAGCTAAACCTTTTGAGGGATTGCTACAGACACCGCAAAGGAAATTTAACAGTAACTTGGAAGGTTTTTTTTGTTTATGATGTTATTCCTTAGATACTTTAAAAAAAAAAGGATTGTTTTTGTTTTACAGAACCACTAAGACAAAGATGGAATGCAAATAATTTTGTATTCAGATGACTGTTGTTTCCCCTCACACAGCTGTAAGATTTGTGCCTTTGGCACCTATTACTCTTGATAACCATACATTTCTGATGCTGTTTTTCAGCAGCGAGGTTACCATCCTAAAAATTAGTCATTGCAGAAAAATCCATGTAGTGGTGGGGATGATAAAATAAAATCATGATGAGAGGGAATGAAAAACCTCACAGCCTGAATTCAGGTCAAGAGCAGCACTGATTATTTTGAAAAAAGTCCTATATTTATAAATCCTTGGCAGTGCCATCAACTCATTTTGTATCAGACAGTGAAATTAGGATTTTCTCTTAGATGAAGCTGTGATCCTGAAGAAAAATTCTGGCCTGTAGATTTAGTGCATGTACGTGCAACGGATCTGCGCACTTCTGTTGTAACTCAAGCAACCGTTTGCAAAATTGGCTTTTCCTGCCCCGCTCTGCAAAACCTGGCTGCCGGTCGTGTCACTGCCCGTGCCGAGCCCTGCAGGACAGGTTGCTTTGATGTGATCAGATAAGTCAGAAGAGCCTGGGTACGCCAGCTCCCCAGAGCTTTATTTCTCTACGGGGTGCATCGCCCACAGGCTCCAGCCAGCCCCGCTATCATCGACACAAACTCGGGGGTTTCCAGCACTTCCCCCGGAGGGAAGGTTTCACAACATCAAAGTGAGGAAAGGTTTCCTGGCACGCTGCCACGTTGGCTTTTGCTTCGCTCAACAGCAGCCACCTCCATCCAACCACCCGCTTGCCCCTTGGACATTTTACTCTTCAAATGCAGTCATGCAACCCTCATCATTTCCTCCCGCCATGGCCAAGCCCCTCTGCCCGAGCACCTCATAATTTTTCTTGTTCTTCCCTAATTCTGTCCAGTTTGTCAGTACTTCTGAGCTCATGAGCTGCCCAGAAATACAAGGTTGATATTTTCAAAGCTGTCGAGGTTGATATTTTCAAAGCTGTCTGTGGGAATTGGATGCCTCATTTCTTCTTTTTTTTTTTTTTTTTTTTTTTTTTTTTTTTTTTTTTTTTTTTTTTTTTTTTTTTTTTTTTTTTTTTTTTTTTTTTTTTTTTTTTTTTTTTTTTGCTGCTGGCATTGCTGGCATTAAAACCTCCAAGACAACTCTGAAAGCCTCAGCTTGTGGATTTAGGGGACAGGGATGTGGGTAAAGGAGGCGCCCAGCCCACGTGAGGAAGGGAATGCTGTCGCTTCGGGCTCTGCTCAGCCCTCGGGGTGGCCGTGCCGTGCTGGGGCATGTGGGAAGTGTTCCCCTAGGGCTGCACTCAGATCCCCGCACTCCTGGGGATGAAAACCAGAGAAAAGAGGCCACGCTTGCATCGCATGCCATGTTCACATCAGCCCTTCCCATTATGACACTGTGTGTATGACACTTTTTGCAGGTATTTGCTAGTAGTAAGGAGGGACAGAAAACACAAAAAAAGTCTTAAACCTAAGAGTTAACTTTGCTTAAAAAGATAGTGACTAATCACATTTCTCCATACAAATCTGTGCAGAGCCAGAATCTTCCCCTGTGTAATTTCTGACTTCAATAGGCAAGGGCTGGTTGCAAGCTGTAATTAGAGCTGGCCGGGGAACAACGGGTTTGTTTCATGGCAACTTCTGAGGTTTCAAAATCTGTTTATGTTCTGCAGAGGAAATGAAACCAAAACATTTCTAATGTGAGATGAGAGTCTGTCAAAATGTCCGTTTTCTGAGCAAAGAGATCCTCGTTTCGCTACGGGTCTTCCCCTGC
Source organism: Aptenodytes forsteri (assembly GCF_000699145.1). Lineage (NCBI taxonomy): Eukaryota > Metazoa > Chordata > Aves > Sphenisciformes > Spheniscidae > Aptenodytes > Aptenodytes forsteri. Next base: position 5,723,241 of record NW_008796193.1, read on the forward strand.
CCTCTTCACCGCGGTTGGGGCACGGTGTGTGTGTGTGCAGCCGGGAGCAATTACGGGGTGGATGCATCGGTGCTCAAAGCAACCCATGTGTTTTGATAAAAATAGATGAAGTTGAAAACACTGTGACCGCTCTTGCCTGAAATGTTCAGCTTGTTTGGGATCACACTGACCCGGTAATGCATCACGCCAGCACCCCGGTGCGGCAGAGGCTGACCTAAATGGACATGCTCGTCATCTGTTTGGTACATTTGTCTAGCAAGACCTTAAAAATCTGATTTTTTTCTAAGGTCTAGCAAAGACTTAAAAAATATCTGCTCTGCAGGGATATTAAAGGCCCGATGGCATACTTGGCAGGAGTGGACGTCTGCCCGGGAATCGCTGGCGTTTCCTCTCCTGCCCCACGTGTTTGCTGACCGTCTGCACTGTCCCAGAGCGGCTCAGTGCAGCTGTGTATTCAGTATGTAGAACCTTTCCGTGAAAGCTGCTAATCAGTTATAGCTGGATAGTTTAGTCCTAACATCATCATGTTGAAGAAGTATTCTCTGACACTGAAAGGACTTGAACTAGCAGATATTGGTAGTCCTTGACCTTGGAGCAGTTTGAGAAATAGCACCTCTCTATTGCTATGGATGCAGAGAGACTTATCAAAACCCCTATAGACCAAAGGACTAGGGTTTTCGTGTCGGGTTCTATGCAGCTGGAATGATGCACAAGGGGGAATGCCAGCCAAAATTTTTCTCCAGTTGGGTAATATAATTTTATAAAACTTGCAAGTTTGTAAAAGCTTTGGACAAATTTGTGATCTTCCAGATCAACTAAAACTTAAAAGCCTTTGAGACAGCCATTATATTGACATAAGAGAAGACCACCTATGGGAATCGCCAGCCTTACCCAGCTGGATGTCAGCAACTCCCTTCCCAGCCTCCTATGCCCAAAGAAATTTCCACTCTGGCCTCAGACAGCACAAGCAATTGCCTTCCGTGAACAAGAAAATGGTTTCAAATGGAGTCCCACTTTCATGTACCAGCCCCTCGCTTGTGCTACTGATTGATGAAGACTGCCGCAATGAGGTCGACTTCTTCTCTGTGATTTCCCAGATCCCATGAACTGCAATAAGACAAATGCAGTGGCACATGCAGGCAAAGAAGGACTTTCCTGGCATTGACATCTGAAATCTGGGCCCTTACATTACCACTAAGCCAGGAGAAGGGGAGTTGCTGTTTGGGGGTGAGACACAATACTTCTGCAATATAATATGTGCTCCGAAAGTTCAGCTTCTTTTTAAATAATGTAGCCCCTTGCTTTGCAGCGGGGCGGCCAGGAAGTTTACAATACAGAACAGAAACCATTCTCCTCTGCCAGATTCACCATCATCACATGTTTAACCCCTTTGGCATGTGAAGGAAACCCAAGGGCTGCCTTTCCCATGTGAGAATACTTGGCTTCAATAATAGACTCCAAAAAACACAGGAAATGGGGAAATCGCGGCACAGTGAGATTAAACTACTGCTTCCAGCTCTGCGGATGGTGACAGCTGTGGAGCGAGGGCTGCAGCCTGCTTCGGAGCCTGAACTGCAGCTTCCTTCTGAGCTGGGGCTGATTTTGTTTGAGGAAAAGAAAAAATACCTGGTCGGTTAGATAACTGCTTACCCCTCTATGGCCCTCGTCTCCGGACCTGCGCGTAGACAGTGCCTGGCCGCCGCAGTAGGTGACACAGGGCCGTGGGTGGCTCGGTGGCCCTGGGAGCAGGCTGAGCGGTGCAGCCATTTGGGGCAGGTTTTTGGGGTCCTTGCGAAAATGGCACATCCCCTCCAAAGGCCTTTCTCCAGGCAGTATTTTCAAGGGGAAATGTTCAAAGGTGGTGTCGAAAATGCTGCCTCCTGATTTTCCCATCCCAGCCTCATTGGGTCAAGGAATAGCCCTGGCTGATGTCCCATGAACCGGCATTTTTGCAAGAGAAACCTCTGTGCTTAACAGTTGTCCAGGTCCCCCCTTCATCAGTGATAAAGGACCAACCCCGCAAGTGGGGTCTAAAGTCCTTTTAAATCGGAAACCTTGAGTTTCTGAACAAATTATATCCTCTGACTCTTCAGGATACACAGAGCAACATCGACGTGTGAAGTTCAGTGATAATATTCGAGTGCTGCTGTGAACCGCGTGCCATTGCAGCATGCAAACTGGTGTGTCCTCGGAGAGCCAGCTAAAACCATCACTGGCTGCTGGGGTGCTTCCATACAATAAAATTATTCTTTCCACACTTAAAATAGCACAATCTAGATAAGGAAGGTAGGCAAACTCTTCCAAAAAGTAATTTGTCTTCTTATCACGTCAGTCGTTGCTTTCCCCAGGATGTACAAGAATTAATTCCCTTTACACACAATTAACAATTTTCATGACTAAGGTTCTTTTCTTTTTTAGAATATTTTGCACCTGAAAAGTCTGTTTAATTAATTTTCACAGAGTGGTGAGTCTGACACCAAAGCAAAGGAGCAAAGTGAGGAAGACAGATGTAAAAACGTGTTGACCCAGCAAGGGACAGAGCTGCTTGGGCAGGATGAGGTGCTGGGGCTGCTCCCTGCAAGGGTGGGGATGTGAGGGACAGCTGAGGGCACGATGGTCTCTGCTCTCTGGCCACGCCGCTCACCTTCAGAGCCAACAGGACTGGCCATCCCCAATCACTGCCTGGAAAACACACCCATAAGCTCATGGAGGCTGACCTGTGCCTTCCGTCTTCCCCAAGTGCCTCAAAGCCATGGGGAAGGCAGGCGCTGCTGTCGATGTGCTGATGGGCTGCTGCATCTCAATGCATCAGAAAGTATGGGGAGATACCCACTCCTCTGTCCCTCTCTTGTCCCCTCTTCTCAGAGGAGTTGATGACTTCCAGCTCCGCTGTGTCGCTAACATCTGCCAGCAGTCCCACTGACATCAGTGACACTTCTGCAGCAAAATGTGATTCGAGATGATGAAGGGGCAAAAAAACTAGCTCCAAAGTGTGTCCATACTGGCCATTATTGCAGTGCTAACGGCAGTGGGTTAGCCTATTAAGAGAAAGGAGTGTAGTAACTTTAACAAGGGCACTAGCTTCCTAATAGCCTGAGTGCCTTCCTTAGTACACTTCAGACTTAAAAAGCCTTTCTCCAAATAGCTCTCTGCTGGTTATATCACCAATAGAAAATAGCTTCGAGGGAGGAAGATGGGTTTCTTTTGCATGCAGACACATGCATGTATGTATTGCCCTGAGTTTGTCATGCCCTGACTTTCTCTCAGCTGTCAGCCTGGCCGGCACTGGGGGCAGCAGCTATTCCTGGGCACTTCCCCGGGCAGTTGCCAAACCAGAGAGACAAGTCACAGCACTGTGGGGTGGCAAAACAAGGAGGATGATCTGAATGACTTTGAGCCAGGAATTAGAGGAGATAGAGGAAAATGAAAGGCTGAGAACAGGAAAAACCTCTTTCCCCAAGGTGTATGCATCTGATGCTAGAGAGCCTGAAAATTTCTCAAAATTCTTCACTTTTTGTTCCAGATAGCATGTTTCAACTATGCTAACCCTTAAAAAAAATACCTTAAGTAAGCCCAGGCCCATAATCTTGGCTTTGCCATGAGCAGGCCATTCTCTTTGAACAGCCTAATACTTACGGACAACTCTACCATCACAGGGAGACAGGTCCCAGGTCTGCTCCTTCACAAGCTCCACAGAATAAACCAGTGTGTGCAGAACTGGGGACCACCCTCCTATAACAGCTATGCACCATCAATGTGCTCCTTCCAGAGACAGGCTGAGAGCAAGATACAGTGAGTCCATGAAGGACACGTGTTTCATGAAAGAAGAGTCAAAACGTTAGCAGTATGCAATGGGCGGAGAGGACATGCAGCAACTGCCAGGCAACAGGACCTGTTGGAACTGTGGGTAAGTCAACCAGAAATGTCATGCTAATTTCATCTGGTAGCATTTGGTCCATTTATTTTAATTGCAAATAAATGCAAAGCAGAAAGAATGGGTTGCAGTTATTGTTGGAGCTGGTAAAATATTTTGTGCGAAGAGAGGGTTGGTCTTCAACCATCCGACTAAAACCCATTGCCTAAACAATAAAGCTTAAAAGATGAGCAAATTGCTGTTTATGGGCTCTTCCAGTTCCATACCACTCAGGACGAAGCCAGGGCTGAATACACGAGCAAATTAGCTGCCTACCTTATTAGAAAAACAAGCCTTGTGCAGGATTTGAGCCATTTTAAATCATTCACTCAGAGCAAAGACCAGAGCAGCAGCAGCTGGAGCAATATTAGTGGGAGCATTATCGGTCCAGATCTGCAAATGCTCGTGCAGGTAAAACACGTGTGAAGGACATAGCATTAATGTAACTGGCTTGTGGTAGCCTGAAGAAATAACCCAGATAGCGCTATGTGCCAGCCAGCCCACCTCAGGCTGGGGAAGGGGAGTGTTTCCCCGTGCATGTTCTGATTCCTGGCCCAGCGCGGGCTGGAAGGCGTTTGCTTGTCACCCTTCTGTGTGCTGAGCAGCTGGACCAGATTTTACAAACTCAAGCTGGTTTGGGGAATGCAATGCCTCGTTGGCATGCGGCTATTCAAGCTGGTGCCTATTATGTCGCTCATATTAAAATGCTATGAAAACAGGCATTGTGCACTGAGAGGCTGAGCAAACCTTGTTATACAGAAATTATGCAATCAGTATATAATCTAATTTCGGTGGCTAGGGTGTGGAAGGGAAGTTTCGGTTCCTAGATGCTCGTAGGGGTCTCTACAATGAAATATGCATATAGACATATTTACAACTAGTGGCAATAAAAATTCTGAGCAATGCTAACTATATTGAGCTTCTGTGATGTCGAGAGCAACTTACAAAAGCCCCGCACAGCTGGTTAGGCTCAAAAAGACTCTTCTACTCAATAGTCAGAATTTCTGCAATTGAAATGCTCTACAATTAACAGCCCTGTCTGGAACAGGGCAGGAAAGAGCTTTCAAAACCCATGAAGGTTTTTTTTCTTTTTGAAATTTTTGCAGCTCTTCCCCTGAATTTGAGAGGAAGCCAAAGCTTTTCAAAGCTTTTATAAAACAAACAAGCAAAACCAAATCCCCTCTCCACCCTCCCAGTGAGAGGAACACCCCGGATGAGCAAATCGCCCTTTAACAAAGTGCTTCCCTGATGGTGAAAGGTTTCTTGCCTTCCCATTTTTTCACATCCCTGGTGTTCAGCATGGTTTGAACTCAACTATTTGCTGCAGCAGGGTGCAAATTTTGCTGGGGGAGAATTTTATGGTTCGAGCCTACTGAAACTGTTTCCAAAGACAGTTCAATCAGGATGGGTGTGTTCCTATGAAAAGTTTGACTTTCTCTGTATCCGCAGTTTTTATGAAACAGTGTTAGTGGAAAATGCTCCCTTAGTCTTGCTTTCTATGGACACAGAGTCCTGTGGCTCTATGGGGCAGAAACTTAGAGAGTCAAAGAGGAGTCCAGGATTTCTTCTATCTGATGGGCCAAATTCTTTGCTGGTATAAATAGATTGAACTCTGCTCAGTGGGACTGTGGCTATTTATGCCAATAGATGACTTGGCCCACAGTCACAGCCTGTTTCTTTTTTTAAATCACAAGAGACATGATCCGAACTGCGCAGAGCCAGGTTCAGACCCTGGCTACCATCACTTTCTAGGCATGCAGGGCTATTTTGGTCAGTGGTCCCGCTCACAGCTTCAGCCTGCGCCCAGGAGACACGGGGGGGACGACAAGGGGACGCAGAGCAGCCCCAGGTTTGGAGAATCCACAGACATCCCCGTCACGCTCCCTGTTTCTGCTGGCTCTCAGAAGAAGAGCTGTCAGATGTTGCAGCCCAGATCAGCCCAGCTAAGCCTGGAGGAGATTAGGAGTAGATTTAGATGGGGTCTATACACAGGGCTGTGGGCATGCATCCCGGCTTGGCTTTACACATCACAGACGTTCACGGAAACTCTCTAGAAAGGACTTTCTTGGCCACTTCTCCTCCTGCACTGTCTGCCCCAAGCTGCTGTGTTTTTCAAGCTCTCCATCCCTTCCTCAGCCACTCCATGGCTGCTCCCCTCTGCATGCACTTGCAGAAATTGCTTTTTCTCCTCCTCTCCCAGAGATGCAGATCTTCTCTTGTCCCTTGGCAGAGGGTCCCTGGGGACCAAAAGCGGGGAGCCATGATGTGTCCCCTCCACACAGACTGTGGTCAGGGGATCCAGGCTGTGCCCCCCCTTGTGCAGAACTCCCACAGAGGTGGCTGAATTTTACGGGGGGGAGCTTTGAAGGGCTGAACACCTGCATGGGGTGCGCATCGGGGTCACGGGTTTGGGCTGGCGTCAGAAAGCCCATGGAGGCTGAGCAGGTTTTCTCCAACTCATAAAAATGCACTTTAAAAGCTAATAGATTTACACATCTGTTTTTTACAGAGCGTTTTAAAACGGCAACTACTGACCCTAAAAAAACCCCAACCAACACACAAAAGAATTCAATAAATCATTAAAGTGCTGCATCCACGAGCCCAGCCATGTCTGACCCTTCAGCTTCTGTGTTTTTGGGTACATGAAAGCCAGAGGTTGCCATTGCCAACCAGCTAAACGCTGCAAACCACGACCGCCTCCGGCCAGTCGTTGCCCCTTTGAACCAGCACTACAAAGACTTTGCTTCCTGACTCCCACCTGTGGAAAATTGCTTTTGCTGCTGCCCCTGCAAAGGCGTGTAGGGAAAGCTCACCTGGGCGGGGGCTGCCGTGCAAGGGGGAATTCCCTGAGCCCTCCCCAACCTATTTTTAGGTCGGTTTTCTGGTAAAATAAAACTCATGCAATCATGCTGGCTGTGTGGATGTATTTCTGGCTGCCTGTCTGTCCACCCCCAAATGATTTATGCTTCCCCTGGCCAAGTTCAGTGATACCAATGGTGGCAGGATATAAGTAAGCTCCTCTTCATCCCTCCGCCTCCCAGCCCAGGGCAGTGCTTGCTCTGGATGTTGCTTCCCATATAGGACACGGAGCCTGGCAGGGGAAGAGATTTCTACTCTCGTTCTCCTCCTTTTTTCTTGTGTGACATTTTTACTTCCTACAAAATTGTGTGTGCCCTCTGGACAAGTGGTTAAATTAGAAGATCAACAATACATGAAGAAGGAATGGGATCAATTCGCAGAGAAGCAGCTGAAAGTGGTTTATTACATCTTTTATCTTTTTTGCTGGGAGATCATTTGCCAAATCATTAAAAGAAAAATCAAGTGAACAGGATGACCAGCAACTGAAAATTGCCTTTTTCTTCACAAATTGATGTGATGACAGTATTATTTTGAATAAAATAAAATAAAAAAAGATTAGCTAAAACTCCTTTTGAGGTCAGATTCTGATCTCAGTTACCCCAATAGCTCACTAATTTATTGTAGAAATTCAAGCCATCATGTTCATATTTACCACCAAATAAATGGACACAGCTCCCATGGCAGCTCGTCTGACAACAGACTATATATGTGCACCCAGCGCCTGTTTGCCAAAATACAAACCTTCAACCTTTTCTCTGCTTGCACCACCAGATCAAGACTCTGGTCCATCAACATGCAAGCAGTGCTACAGTGCTTCTTGCGCCTTACATTTACATCCACTTTCACCTCCTTTTACACCAGCAGAAGTCCAGAAGGCAAGAAAGAATAAAGCCCCGTTTCAAAAAAAACCTTCCAAAATGAGAGAAGTTGCCAGTTTTTATCAAGTAATAATTTCCAGGTGCAGTGACCTGTCAAAGCACAAGATGTGCTGAACGGGGCTGGGAATAACATTGCTGAAATCACAAAAAAATACTGCAAATCCCAGTGAAAGAAACCCTTACAGCTGCAGGAGGGACATCAGGCTTGTTGCCTTTTCCTGATTTTCTCTTGCTCTTTTTTAACCTTATTTGAGCTGCTCGTGACTGGCAAGAACACCGTCTTCTGCTTGAATCTATCTGGATTCAGGATATACAAGCCAGAGAAAGATCCAAAGCCTGTCAGCTATCAGCAGACAAGAGAGGATAACGCACTTGAAACAGGTCCAACATTTAAAAAGCCTTGCTATAAGAACGCAAAAGATTATTCAATCACAGAAAACAACACTGCAATACCTATTAGAGCTAGGTCACCATGTTTTCATTGAGAGCTGTATCTTCTGCTTTTGCTCCATCATCTGCTATTCACATGACTCCACTTAGCAACCGTATCTGATTAGGCTTGTTTGTGTGCCGAGTGCTATTTTTTTTTTGTTTGAATTAGTGCCTCCTGGTTTTTTCTATTTCCCAAAATAAAGCTGAATTATCTCCTTTCACCCAGAGCTTGGGTGCCTAGTTATTCCCCTTTTGCATGGCAAAGCCGAGCATCCTCAGTGTTGTTGTTTTATGGCTGGGATGGGAGAAAACAAAACTCATTTTCATGCAAATCCCCACTGTCTATCAGACATCGTAGTTGTCAAGCAGGTCATTAGAGGCCTACTGTGTAAAATGAAGATTACTAATTAGAGCTGAAGAAATAATTTGCAACAAATAATTTATCCAATGTATTTAGATTTTTTCTCCTTGTGGAGTCTCTGCAAGCAGGTTGTTACTTCGCCAGAGTTGGCCATTATTTGAAATGTTTTTAACTTGTTACGCTTGTTGTGATTGATTCTGTTTTTTCAGTATTACTTTTCTGAGCTAGATGGTTAGTCGATGTTGATCACAGGATATGGGATTTATCTCCTGGCTCAGGTGTCAAAATATGGCTGAAATGAATAAACACCAGTATATGTCTAAAAAGTATGTTCCCTGAACACTGATATAGGTTTCTGCAAACATTACAACACAAGAGTACTCTGGGAATTTTCCATTAAAATACATTTATCTAGGAGTGAAATTCATCCAGTGAATTAATTCCAGCATCCAAGCACATATTCACAGGAAACCATTTGCAATATTCACCATCTTTATCAATAACGCCGAACAAAGTCACACCTATGGCTGATACTACAAAATCCTGGATTGCAAAGGAGCAGCTTCATTTTCAGCCATGCTAATGAAGAATACATAGAGCAGTCTTGGGGAGGGGGGGTAAGACAGTTTCAGTGAATTAAAAAAAGACAATTTGTACCAGACTCTTCATTCCCATCTGCTTCATATCTGGAGCACTTGGTGTTCCCTGCGCTGACTCACTCGCGTTTGTGTTTGCAGGCGGGAGAGGCAGCGTCGCCGCCGAGGAGGAGTGGGAGATGGAGAGATACTCGGCAGGAAAGTGGGGGGAAAAAAAAAGCAGCAAACACTCAAAGCTTGCTTGTCTAGTCTAAACAGCTCCCAGGGCAAAGCAGACAAGGTTGATAAAGCTGCTGAGAGGGGAAAGCTGGTTGGGGAGAAACAGTGAAGATTTTTCGCTTTGTGGCTCCTCCACGGACCTTCCACCCTTCCACTGCAAACCTTGGGGAAGTCAGGGGAGGATTGTGGGAACCAAGACTTTTCACCCAGACATCAGATGTTTTGGAGCGTGGCCGGTGGGCATCTGGTGCTGGAGCCATTTACAGCTTCCTCACCTATGGTCTTGGCTAAGAACAGCCAAATCTTTGTTCACTGTCCCCAAAACCAAAGATGACTTCATGACAACCACAGGAGTCACGTGGAAGGGAAGATGGTCTGGGATAAAAGGAGGTCTGAGGTTCAGCAGCATTTATGCTGACTGAATAGCACAGGTGACGAGGGCACATGGTGGCCCTGGGGAGGGAGAACCAAGTAGCGTTAAGGGACATGGGCTGCATTCCCAGTTCAGCCACTAATGCTGTGTGCAACCCTGGATAAGTCTCATTTCCATCTGTAAATTGGGAATAACCGCTCTTCTTCAAGAGGTGCTTCGAATTCCCTGGATAAAGCATTTTATATAAGACCTAACTTACTATTTTGGTACACAGATAAAAAGCACACATAGAAAGGAGCCCAGATCAACCCCCAAACCAAGGAAAACCTTATCCTAGGCATGCCAGCCCACCTCTTTCACTGACTATCTCTCTCTCACGTGCAAAACAAGTGCAGCCTGAGCAATATTTGACTCTGCGTCAGCCCAGTTGGACCTACAATGTCTGCGTGAGTTTGGAGTGAGGCAAAATGGGCTCAACCACCTTTGCAGTGGACACCATCCCCTCTAACCGCCTCCCTGGGGGAATGAAGCCTTTCACGGAGCTGCATTGCCACTGGGGAGACAATAGCAGCACAGCTACAAACGCAGCACTTCTGTGTTTAAATACATTTTCCCCCAGAGTGAGAATAGGTTTAAAAAAAACCCCCACCAAAAAAACACTGAAGAGAAAATCGACCTTATTCAAAGCTGGCTGAACTCAGTGCAAAGACTGCCCCTGAATTTCAATAAGCTTCAGTGAGGCCCGTGGGGCCAGATTAACATAAGAGCTGGGAGGAAGATTTTCAGGTGCTCCCCACACCCAGGGCCAGGTTTTCCAAGAAGACTCAGCACCAATGTGTTTTGCTCTCCAGCTTTGTAATGCGTTTACAGCCAGGCAGCCTGGCAATGGCAAGGAGAGTTTCTGCACTGCATAGGAAACCCTGGCCACCCAAGGTATACATATAATTTTCTAAAGAAGATTCTCTAACTTTCCATCCATGGCAGAAGAGAGGCCGCATGACTCGTCCCACATGTGCCCAGCTGGCTGAGACATGCACCCATGCTGCCAGGGCAGGCACCAGAGCAGGGTTTGCCTCCCCAGCCAGACTTGTGATATCTTGTTGTGGTCTCTTCGCTGTGGCTGGAAGAGCCTGGATTGTACCATCACCACCAGCCAGGGATGGGGATGGGATGGGGATGGGGATGGGGATAGGGATGGGGGTGGGCATGGGGATGGGATGGGGATGGGGCAAGCAGCAGCGCCGGGAGAGACTTGCCCTCCTTTGCAGGAATGCAGGCAGGTGGATGGGCATAAGCCCACAAAGCTGTATGGGGATAGGGATGGGGGTGGGCATGGGGATGGGATGGGGATGGGGCAAGCAGCAGCGCCGGGAGAGACTTGCCCTCCTTTGCAGGAATGCAGGCAGGTGGATGTGCATCAGCCCACAAAGCTGCAGCCCCTCCTCAGCATGGGCAGCTCAGCTCCTGTGCTGGGGAAAAATTCCTCCCTGACTCCTGTGTCCTCTCGGCAGAGGCTGGACCAGGAGGAGGGACCCAGTGGTACATCCCTGAGATGCAAAGATTTCCCGTCTCAGGAGCCTCAGCACAATATTCCCGGTCTCATGTGGCCAGACCCCGTGAACACTAAAGAAAGAGGAGCAGTTACTCTTAGAACTGCAGTTACTCTTGTTATTGCGGTGGATGGGGTTTCATCGTCATGTCTAGTTTCAGCCGGCAGAAAAACAGGAGTGAATCCCACCAAAATCTCATCAAACCATTGCCGGGTCTATCAGCAAGCAGTACGCACAGCTGGGAAGGCAGTGACATTTGCAGAAGGTTTTATACAGCCGGGAGGTATTTAACCCTTTCTCCCAGTAAGTTATTAAAAAAATGTGTATTTGAGAGAGCTGAGAGAGCAGAAAAACAAATCAGGGCTGATTGTGCTAATTACCAAAAGCACAGTAACTCAGTTAAGGTCTCTGAAGGAAGAGGCTTCATCTTCAGCTCTCAGAGACATGCCTGTGTGTCTGCAATAGCTCTTGTTATTTTAATGGGGACCTGAATTTGAATCGCAATCCAGTTCTCTGTCCTGCTTTGGATTGAATACAGCTGGTATCTCACGGCAGCTGCTGCCATGGGAATCTTGCTAATGAGAGCAGGATCCGTCTTGCTCGGACTCCGAATCTAACACCTAACTGGGAGTCAGCCCGACCACGCAAGCCCTTGCGCTGTCTCCTTGAAGACCTAAACGCTGCCTTTGCAACCTCTCTCTGTGCTTTTATCCTTCAGCTGAATTTTTTAATGAATCCCTAGAATTAGCCCATCCAAATAATTTATTTATGGGTTTATTGCAATGACCTGGTAAGACTTGAGGTCGCTGCAAAGGTATCAGTGTAATGCAAGGCATAGCCAGCCCAGACCCGAGCGCTGGGTCTTAAATACCTAAAGACATTCTTACCAGCATTATTTCTGTATTTTTTTTTAAATGCTGAACTGTATGTTTTAGAATACACAGCTGTCTTTGTTCAGAATAAACCAAAAATAGCAGATTTTCCTCTGCTTAGCTGGGTGTTAAATTATTTACATTTCAAAACCCATAAGTAGAAACAATGACTGCATTTCCAGAGCCTGCTCCTGCTGTCAAATATCCTTTTCTCTTCTGCAACCTAATTTAGACTTCCTTTTTAGAGTTGCAGTTTAGTTCCATTTTCAATTATATTAGAGGAACCAAGATTTCAGGCCATTATCTCATCATTTCCATGAATAGCGACAAGAGATGTTCCCTGTGAAGGCAGATAGCCCTTGTGGTGCCTGCACAGGCGGTGGCCCATGGCTGGGGGTGCTTGGGCATGGGGAGGAGGTGAGCAGGATTCAGCCCCCATGGTCCTTTTGGGTTTGGGTCACGTGAAGATGCTTTGCTTCGCCCATGTAATCCCTGTGAAGATGTCCGTGTCCCCTCCAGGGGCAGCGGGGAGCCTCTCCGGGTGGCAGATGCGGTGGCAGAGGGCACTGCCCATGTTGGCTTGTCCCTCCAATGTCCCCCTTCCTGGGACAACCAAGGTGGGTGGTGCTCCCCAGGGGGTGCTTGTGCTGTCGGGACACCAAGCCTAGCTGGGAGGACATGGCCACTCCAGCAAACCCAGAATAAACCTCATTGCCATGGAGACTACTGAAACCCTGAGGAGAAACCCCAAGGCATGGCAGGATACCTCATCCTGAGATGCTTCTTGTGGTCAGGGCTGCGATGTTAAACCCAATGCCTAGGGACCAGCCCAGGTCAAAAAAGCTACTTTGATACGGGTGCAAGTTGGGACCTGAACAAGAAAAGGTCTCAAACATCACATAATTTCACTGGGCTGCTTCTCTGATGGGCTGGCTGAGCCTCAGAATTTCTTTACTAAACCCCAAACTCCCCTTGGTACCTCCCCGCCTCTGGCTCGCCCTTGCCAGGTGCTTTGCACTGCCATTGCCAAAACCCTTGCGCAAGTGCCAGCCACCTTTGCCCTGTTCCCATTTAAATCCTTGTGTGCGTTACCCCTGACATGGTGACTGCCTATCCAAAAGGCAGTGGGAGCTGGGCAGTGACGTGAACACTTTGGCCAAGGAACATAGACTTTAGGTCTTTTTCTGCGTCGGTTCACCAAAACTCATTATATTTGTTACTCTTGTAGCAGACCAGCATCCCAGTGCATACTCTTCTTGGACACTTATAAAAGGAATATCCTGCATCTAACTGGAGTCTCAACGTTGCCAGCCCCTGTGATTTTATTACCAATCTTCTGATATTTCAAATTTTTCATAAAGCTGCAGCTCTTGGATGCAAGTAATTAAGTGAGACTCTCAGCTTTCACTGAGAAATGAAAGGAAGTTTCTAGTCCTTGTGTTTAAGAAAAGCTGGAAAATGTGCCTAAAGGCACAGACTCCAAAAGGCAAATTAAAAGAACCAATATGTTTTATTTCTTTTTAAAACAATTGTGATTCAGGGATGGGAATGGGGGGCTTGATTCATGATTTATAGATTCTGTGCTTGGCAGCTCTCCAGTCTCAATGATGGCTCCATGCAGATGGATCTGGGGCTTTTTGAGAGCTGCTCAGTGGTTTTCACCTGGTTCCCCACAGCACTTTTAAACATAACCCCCAGAAAAATCTATGTAAGACTTATTCTACAGTAGGCACAATTTAAAAACAGTACATGCCATCTTACAACCTGGTTAGATCTGAAATCTCATGCATTTAGATTCAAATGGGAGATACTGCCACTCTATCAACATGCTGAATGACGCATTCAACTGGGGTGGGTGGCACTGAAGGTTTGAAAAAATGGGCTTCTGTGTGTATTTTGGAGGGCCCAGAGCTGGGACTGGTCCTTTTTTAAATCTGGCTGGTATTTGTGTTGCCCCTGTATGTTATTTCTTAACCTTGCTGCGCTGCTGCTCCTTACCAGACCACGAAAAACACCTCTCGCCCCGCCATGGCTTCCCTCCACGGAGGCTGTCCTGGGGGCTTGGCTGATCCAAGGCCAGCTGAAATCTGTGCAAACGCTGACTCCAGAGAGCCCCAGCTCCGGCTGCAGCTGCAGCTCTCTCCTCCAAGTGATTATGGATGATGAGACGTGAATAGGCATTACCAGCTTTATTGCCCCATAATACCAAATGCACAGTAAAGATCCTAATAAAAAGTTGCTCCTCGGGAAGGCAGCGCCTTGTCAATCTTACTGCTATACCCGTTATACACGTGCTGCGCGTGTTTGTGTTTGTTTCGAGAAGAAACACCCAAACTGCCTTTTCCACTTTATGAGCTAAAAGACTGTGAAACGCTACTACACCACAGTGGCCCTGAGTTATAGGAGCACAAATAGCTGTCAGTAAATGTTTGTGAACTACAAACCACCCATACCAGGGAGGCTAGGGGTGAGATTTGTATAACAGGTGAACAAATTGGAAATACTTTTCTTGCAGGGTGCAGGGTCTGGTTAGGGAGGCAGCTGTGGTGCCAGGCAGTCCCGGCTGAGCCTTCCCCCAAAATTGCAGCCGAGTTATCTTTTGAGAGGGGCCTGTGTGGTTTTGGGCTGAGGCTCTCCAGTGCTCCCTCCCTCACTGGGCAAGAATGGGGCTGTTGGCTGGGATAAAGCATTTCTGCTGGGCATCAGACCTGTCACCTTATGCCGGGGCATCTTCTTATGTAGAGAAAGGGCATTGAGCAGACATCGTAGCTTTAATGCCAGGGGTTGGGACAGGTCTCTGCATGGGTTGCCCGTGTTCATCCTGGTTTCTGGAGCAAACCCTTCATGATGGGGTTGCACCCACTTTCTGGGTCAGGACCTGCCTGGCAGCATCCCTTTCCTGCTCCTCGTCCCATCCCGATGATGGCATGGCCTCATGCCTTTTCATAGGCCACGAACACTTCTCCTCCAGGTGTTTCTTGGGTTGTTTGTGCCATAGCACTGATGGCATCTCCGGAAAGCAGCAGGACCGTGCTGGGTGTTTGCCGACCCTTGGGTAAAGCGGGGATGTCGGAGGCTGCCATGGACAAAGCTCCTGCAGGGTTTGGTCCCGAATCGCAGAGCTGCAAGCAAACCCCTATGTGTGGGCATTGCTCAGCGGGAGCATCCCAACCACGTCTCCCCAGCAATGGGGCAGGACTTATTCCCCCACCCCTTCCCTCTCACCTCACATTTAATTTCATTTTTTTAGTGAAAAACCTGCCAGAGGCAGCTGCAAGCAAAACAAAACCCCACCAAGGCTCATATGCCAGCGAGCGCCTGCGAACCGAGAGCCTGACTTTTCTCGTCGGGCGGTGTAAACCAGAGCCCTGGCACGGCCAGGGTGTAACCGGTATAAACAAGAGGATGCTGCTGCGTGGCCAAACCAGGCGCTGCTGGGGAAACTGCTCCACCTTAAACTGCAAAAAGCACCTTAAGCTTTCTTCTGGCCTCCTGCCACCGAAACTGCTTCAGGCTGAGCTTTAATCAGAAGGAAGCCTGTGCTTTGCACGCTGGGGGAAGGGGCAGCCAGAAGGACATTTCTCCATTGATTTTTTAATTTTAAAAGTTTATTTCTTGGGTGGTGGTTTTTTTTTCCCCTTGACACAATAAATTTCAAATTGATTTTGCAATCCTCTCTCCCCTATCCTTGTACTCTCCCTCTCAAAGGTAATTGGGCTGAGAGGTTTCATTTGTCCCCCTGGCATCCCCTGGTCCCCTGCAATGCTCTCTGAAGAGGGTTTCCACAGCTGGGCCCTGGGCAGGGGCACACTGGGTGGGGGGTAGCTCCATCCGAGGCCCCGATGGGCACAACTTGGGCTCAAGGATGTGTCTCCTTCCTGGGTGCCCTTTGCAAAGCACCCACAGCTCCCCCAGCCCAGGGCGGTGTCCCCAGTCTGTGGCTCTCCCTCCAGCCCAGCCGATGAGACAGTCTATTTTTCACAAGGCATTTCCTGCTAATCAGACCATTAGTCCTAGTGCTGATTAACCAGCTAGTTCTCAATTTAATTAAAACATACACTTTTTTGAAGAGCCAGAGGTTTCAATCATATTTTATTCTTATTGTTCCAGATCTGATTGGCATTAGCCATAGGTATCAGGGGGAAACCAAAGCAATTAACCCTTTTCCTTGCTGAAGGGGGCATAAAATATATCATCGTCTATTTTCCCAGGGAGGCTGCAGATTTTTATAACACTGCTTTGCACCAGAGCCTGAAGATCCCAAAACGTTTATCCTTACTTTCACAGGGTTGCTCCGTTTCATTAAAATACAATGCAAAAAATATGCCAGCAAGGAAACCTAGCATGAAACCAGTATCATTATGCAGAGAAAGCCATGTAGGGCCAGATCCTGATCAGAGAGCAAAGCGGATCGGGTGACTTAGGTTAGGTTTCTCTGCCTGAGCAGGGTCCGCTTGGTCCTGCCAGCCCCTGCCAGTGCTGTGGACAGTGTTCCTGTGTGCAGCCCACAAGCAAGCACTGGAGCGGGTTCATGCACTGCTGCAGCCTGGAAGAGGATTTGCAGGTCACACCATGTTTTTAGGCTATTGGAAAGTGGGAGGCTTCAGCAGCCAAGTAGGAATTTAGGGTGGGGAGAGATGTGATCTGTCACAATTAACCCTGAGCAGCGGGTGTATGACGACAGAAATGTTCAAAAATTTGTTTTACAGTGAAAAGAGTAAGCGCTTGGCTCACCTATGGTGGTGTGGCCATACCCAGCCGTGCTTGTGAGATATGGGAGGAGGATGCAGAGCACACGCCGGCTGGCAGCACCATGACCCCCAAGTCCGGCTCTGCTGTGCCCGTGAAGCATCGGCCCTGCACGCTGCAGGGGAATTTGGGACACGGCTCTTTTTTAAGTAAGGCTTTGGTATCTCATTACCAACCTCAAAAATATTTGGCTATAACTTACTTTTGAGGTTTGGGCTGAGTCCAGGGACTCCAGCAAGAGAAAAGTCAAAGCTAAATAAACGAGTTCAAGTTCAAACCTCTCCAGCCCCGGCCGTGGGGCGTTCCCCTGCCACCACCCAGGACGCCCGGGGTGCTGGGAGAGCCCTTCTGCAGAGAAACTGCTGCACAAAAGGGTTTGGAAAGTATTTTCCAGAGGCAGCTAATGGCCCATCTTTCATCTTGCAAAAAAACCAAGCTAATAATTTGCTCCTCTGTGTTTCCCCATGATGGCAAGCTGCGCCTCTTGGGATTTATTTCTTTCCTCCCCACCTGACTGTGTTTCCCACGGCCCATGGGGGCACAGCCCGCTCCTTGCCGCATGTTTTATCCCCCCACTAGCCTGGAGTAAATGGGCACTTTATAAAACATCTTCCACTTTGCTTCTGCTTCGTGTTTCCTGTTGGAAGGCCACAGCGGTTTTTTTTTTGGGGGGGGCGCCGCCCCCCCCCGCTCCCCCTCTGCTCCCCTCACCCAAGGTTAAACCCTCCCCGTGCACCACCCCAAACGCAGAGACACCCTTGCAGAGCTGAGCTAAACCCTCGATCACCCCCACATCCCTCTCCCCTCCTCGCACCCAAGGTTAAACCCTCCCCGTGCACCACCCCGAACGCAGAGACACCCTTGCAGAGCTGAGCTAAACCCTCGATCACCCCCACATCCCTGAGCCTGGGTAAACCTTTTTTAATCATCGAGGCACCTGCTCTCTGCTTTGCACACTGCAACAAGGGTCCCCTTCAGCAGGGCTCCTCCTGTACCTGCTTTGTCCAGCATCGTGGCGGTTATAAACGGATCCCGGAGAGTTTAGGGAATTGCACAGCCTACTGCTTTTTGTTTCAGATATTGCTTCCATCAGGAACGGTTTCCTAGCCATCTTCCCAAACACATATGGCCAGACGGAAATAAACAAACACAAATTCACATGCTGGAGAAGATCTGCCTGAAATCTCTCAGATAGGATCGCGTTTAGTCCCAGCGGGAATATCCATGCAGCAGCGCTGGGCAGCCTTTCACCCCGGCGCTGGGGATGGCTGGTGATGGAGGTGGTGCGTCCCGGCTCTCCGCTTTCATTTCGGCTATCCCCTGAGAGCTCTAATGGGATGAGGACGGTCGGGGTGGCCCAGGTCTGGCAAGTTATGTTTTCCATGGGTAAAATTTCCTCGCCTTTTGCCTGCACACAAATTGCATTTGCGCTGAAGGAATTGCACCATGGTGCGTGCGTGTATTTGTGTGTGCAACAGCAGAGTGTGCTCATATACTCACACACAACTGTTTCTGCCCCCATAGCAATGCCCACTCCATAACTGGGGTTATGGAGAGCGACTAACCAACCATCCCATCTCTCTGCATGGGGACATGATGCTGCTGCCTGGCCTTTGGGACAATCCCCCAAACTGGTGCCTGGGACCTGCCACTGGAGAGGTTAGCTCACACCAAGGTGTGCGTAGATGTTCTTGCACCAGCGGGCTGCATGCAAGCAAGCTGCTTTGAAGAGAGTCATCTACAAGGAAGACATTGGCGCTCTGTGCTGATAGCACTTTCTTCTGCTTGAATTGCTATAACATCAGCCAAATAAGGAGGGATTGCAAATGATCACAAAAGCAAGGGAACTCCTATGGTTTAACATGCCGGGAATATCAAGCTACTGTCTGGAAAAACACAAAAAATGCTGTTGATTCATTCCTGCAGCCCCTGACATATAAATTAGGTAACTAACCTGACCTGTGACTGTTTCTCTGAGAGACCGGCTGAGACATGACAAATATGCCTTTCAACATACCAGGGCTGATTACTAAGAGTGCTATGGGAATAGCTCAGAGCCTCACATTTACATTATGAAAAACAAGACACCACTTAAGGCAGACCATGCCACTGTCGGAAAGCCCTTGGGTCCTGTCTGCCAGGCTGCAGAGGACCTGTGCCGGGATAGGTGATATTGGGGGGGTCCTTAGGGAAAATGCTCACTCTCATTCATGGGAAAAGGACTTTGGTCTGTTCTTTGTTTGAAGGGTGGGGTTCAGGTTTGTGGGGGGTGTTTACTGGTCATTGATGTTGGCATGGGGTGCCCCTCCAGCTCCTGGGGTGGGTGAAGGAGAATTCCTCCTCTCCAGGGCCAGGAGCTGCTGCACCCAGGAGTCAAACCTCTCCACTCCCTGAAGTCATGCCGTCAGTATTGCCACTGATAAAAGTGGCTTTCCAAGCATGCAAAAAAATTATTGCATTGCCATCACACCGGATTTATTGCATGCTGACAGACCTCAGAGCGGGGCAGCTCCTGCTCCCCCTGACGCCGCTGAACCACTTGTGGGAAATGTTGGGTTCAGCACTCGCTGGGGAGGGGCCGGGCAGAAAATACTTGATTGAACTATTCCTTATTTGTGTTAAGGCCGTAAAACCTGTATGCGTGTCCCAAAGCCTGAGCTATAAAGTGGCCAAGCCCCAGCCGAGGAGGTGGCTGTGGGGTCTTGCTGGTGGGGGGTGCCAGGAGAGAGGGTGGTACCCGGTGCACCTTGCAGGCAGGGGGCAGCCCTCTGGAAAGCAACGGGGCTGGGGCAATGAATTAAACCTACTCTTCAACCCAAAGGCAACACCTTGCACCACACTTATTCCCCATTAAAACAAGGACAGGACACATCTTAGCTGATACTCTGCAGGCAAGTGTGGCTGCGGTCGGGGCTGGGGGAGATTTTGCAACACTTGTGGCATGGGAGTCAGCGATTTACCGGGGCAGATTTTCACCTACCGCCTGTTTATACCTGTGGACAGCTCAGACATTTGGGGCTGGCATCACTTGTTTGCATCCTCCTGCTCACCTTTGCTACCTGCCCCATTCCCCCGAGGACTGCAGTGCCATCCCCCAGGGGCATGCAAAGCTCCCAGCAGCACTGGGACTGGGGGCAGGCAGCAGGACCAGCCCCTGCCCCGGGCAGGGCAGCACCTGCCTGTGCAAAACACTCCATCACCTGTGCAAAACATGCTATCGCCTGCCTGGTCCCCTCCACAGCCACATCCTCCGTCTGCAAATTTTGGCTGGGTGGGAAAGGTCTGAGCCAGCCTTTGGGCATCTCGCTCCAGCATCTCCCATCCTGCTTGAGGGTGCAGGTCCGGACAAGGTGGTGGTCCCAATGCTGCATGTTTCCAGGATGAATTTTTCCCAGCAGAATTACCGAGGCTCACTTCAGGCTTCGCTAATGACTCCTATTCCTCTCCCATCTGCCTGAGCCATTTCAATCCTTGAGTTTCAACATGCAATTTCACAACACGTGGCTTTGTTTCAAAGGGTGACTGAACTGCAAATCAGCCCCTTCAAATCCCCAGTCATGCGCTTTACATTAAGCAATTAAACTGAGCAATAAATATCACTTTGTTGTGAACGAGCCTCCATTTCCTTTTCTATTTTAATAAAAATAATGGTCAAACTTCTGTTTAAGAAGCAGTTTCTGGTTCTATTAGGAAATGTGCCAACCTATTCAAAGAGACACAAGATTTGTATGGAGAGGTAATGGCTTTTATTAAGCCAAATTATATAATTAGCAAAAAAACAGCCAAGCTTTCAGGCACACAAGCCCTTCTTCAGGTCTGGGGAGAGGCAATGCTCTTTGCAGCTGCAAAACAGCTGTATGTCAGGTATTGCTCTAGACCAGGTCTCTCTGAACAATGCTGCTCTGCCTGGGACATGGTGCCTGTACAAGGGGAATGGGCACAGGGGAATGGGCACCATCTCCCACTTGCCTAGGCTGGGTTTAAGGGGGGCAGCTCCTGTTTGGGCAATGTGTGTCCTCAGGTTACGCTAAGCATAGTTTCAGGGTTTGGTAGTTTTTGGGTTTTTTTTTTGCAAGTTTGAATTTATCTTACAGCTTTTGAGAGGACCTCTGACCTACAGCAGCCACCTCTTGTTCAGTGTTGCAGCCGTACAAACACAAATCTGTGTTAAGTACACACTAGCCCCAAATGGCCTGTGTCTCCTGTTGTATACAAAGAGCTCACAGTTTTTGAAAAAAATGTAATTTTCTGAACATCCGATATGGGCACATGGGATTCCCGCAACTTCTTCCAGCACAGCCTTTGATTCATCTTTCAGACTGGAAACCTCTTGGGGCAGGGACCATGGTTTTAATTATACACAGCTCCCAGCTGAGCAAAACCATCAGTCCCTATTAAGTGAATAAATAATTACTTCAGTGAAGCACAACTCATTGCTGGCTCAAACCCATTACTGAAGTGTTCATAGGTCATGGCGTATTTGTAAGCATAATTTAAATAAGATATGCGGATTGGACAACCCATCAGCAAAGATGTCAAATTAGCCTCCACATCCTGTAATATATTTTGGTGGCAGATGCTTCAATTTATTAGTGACACACAACCATTGTTATCCCCACTGCAGGAGCACAGGACCATGTCACTGGACTCCACGTGAGGATGTCCCAGTATGTTCTTCAAAGACTGAGGGAGAAGAGCCAGGTGAAGCTGCTGACATCTCACAGCACAGCTGGCCTGGGCCAATACTCTTCAGCAAAGATGAAATGCAGGATCAACCCCTCTTCATCAAGGGATCAGATCCCACAAAAAGGCACTGTGGTCTTGGACTGCTCCCAGCAGCATCATGCAGGTTTAATGTCTAAGTTGGTCAGGTGCCCTGGAGAGGATCTCCATGCCCACATCCCACCACAGCCCTGTTAACATGCAGAGGAGCCTTTTAAAGTTGAATCACCAGCAAAGGTTGATTGGAGTGTCTCTGTCACATCCACTTTTTATGCCAGTCACTAATTTACAGAAGAGTAAGAGCTAGATGGGAAGAGGATAATTAGAGGGGGAAAAAAAAAAACAATTCCCAAGAGAAAAAATATAGATGGCAGGGTGTAACGCAGGATTCCCACTTGTTTTACTTTGTGCCTGCAGGCTCAAAGTGTGTTTATCCATGGTTTATTTGTGATCAGACCTTGGAGTAATAAATAGACAAACTGCCCTGCTCCCACAAGGACTCATGCCCTATGGGCTAAAGGTTTTTTCTCCTCTCTCACACCCAGCTCTAGAAAACAACTTTGGCACACAGCCACTGCTGTGGTCTTGAATGCTCACTCTGGCTGGGTCCCAGATCATCATGTCCCATGATGATGTCTCCTGCCATAGCTCAGCCTCCTACTTTGCTGGCAATAGCTTTCCATCAGGCACAAGAGCTGCTGGCCCCATCCTCCCCACACCACGATATTCCCTATTTTATATCTCTGAAGGTTTTGAGCAGCTGTTTCAGATCACCTTCAGCCAAAGCATCCTTGCCCAGCCATGCTGGACATCACTCCATGTGTTTCTGGACTATGCTGCAATCTCAGTCACTAAAACCCTCTCAGGGTTTTACCACCATAATTTCCCCAAAAGTTGCTGTTGCCTTTGTGAGCTGCTGTGCACGCTCAGGCACCGCTGACTAAACAGCAGTCCCCAATTGCTCTCATCATCCCATCAGTGACTGTTGACATCGCTGTACATTGCCTGTGTGCCGCATCACTGGGGTAGCTTCTCTCTAGTTCACGTGTCTCCCTGGCACTAACCAGACTGGCGACCACAAGCTTTATAGACAGTTACCACCTTATGGATATTTTATCCAGGAGGTTGCACAGAATATCCATTTCATATCCTCCAATGCCACCAAATGCTACATGCTATGTATTAGGCACAAGATTGTTCAAAGAAGAAAAAAGGATAAAAATCACAAATGCTAGTGTATTAGGCACAAGATTGTTCAAAGAAAAAAGGATAAAAATCACAAATGCTACAAATATGCAGCAGGCAGACATCAGAGAAGTCTCAGGACCCACACAGTCAGGAATATTTTTGGGTAAAGAGGCAGAGATTATTGCAGGAAGTCTGAGAACAATGCTTGACTATTTAAGGACAACAGTGTTTCCTTTCTGAACATCAGCATCATTTATTTGTTTTGGAGTCCAGCCAGATACCATGTGATGTCTGCTCTCCTGTTAAGGTGGAAAAGCATTTGCAAGAACTTGCTCAATGTTACCAAAACATAATTGGCCTATATCTCTATTCATGCGCATTAACACTTTGTAAACCATCCATGATTGTCACAAGACGTTATGGATACCAGAAATATCAACGAGTTCAAAAAGTGATAGAATTCTTGGAAAAAAGTCCACTGAGGACAATTAAAATCAAATGTCGCAGATTACTGGCAGCTGGGAAGATACTGTCTGACCACTTTTGCCTTGTCCTAATACTCTTCCCAAGCCACCCAGCACTGGCCTTTGAATAAAGACAAGATATAAATGGGCTTTTGCAGTGATCCAGTGTGATGTCTTTACACTCACCTATGGAAGAGATGGATTTTCTAGCCCCACTCTTTCCTGAGCAGGGCTGCAATCAAGTCTCCATGCCAACCCTACCACTGATTTCTGATTTTCTCCACCACAACATCAGATTTCAAAGCAACATCCAGAGCTAACCACACACTGGCTTTGAAGGCTTTTTTACCATCATATGCTACAATGAATATTGAAGTCTAAATAGTTATCAGGCTAGCTGACAACCTGAGGAAGAGATAGGGAATATGGTGGTCCTGTTCTGCTTCAAAACAAGGAGAGATCTTTCAGTTTCTGTCAGTGCTGGGCTGCAGCATCTCTGCTATGGAAAGTTTTAACTGACCTCTAACTCTCCCTTTCCACCTTGCAGCTTTCTGTATCTTCCAAGACCGCTGTTGGAAGGGCCTAAAAAGAGCTCTCAAGTGCCAATTTTTGAGAATGGCACCCTTTCAGCTGGAAAGTGTGGTATAGGGTGACATGAAATGGGAATGTTACCTCTCAAAGCATGCTAAAAGTAACAGTTGTTTACCAAGTCCTTTAGCTGAGTATGTAGGAATTTGTCATCTAGTCTTCACATCCTACCAAGCAGCAAGGGGTCTTCCTTGCACCTCAGCAAGGCAATACAATGCTGTGCTATAGCGTACTGTGTTATTTAAAACAAGACGAGATCCCTGGTGTCTATGCAGAGCACTGACATGCCTCCAAAGAAAGTGGCAATGAATGCATGGAAAAAAGATGTCACTACAGTTTGCTCACAGGTTGGCATCATCACTTCCATGGGGAATAACAAGCACAACGGAGCTTCCGTTTCCACACTCCGCTGTGGTCAGGGCACTTTGCTCCTAGATGGGAACAGAAATCTCATTCCTGTGCTCGTGAGTTAAAGACTGCTCGTCCCTTATTCTTGAAAATGTCTGCAAGTCCCCACAGACTAAGGAATGAGAAATAATTTCATACCAGCAGCATAGCATTTCTTATGCTTTATCTCTGACCTTACCCACCATGTAAAAACTTTCCATCACACCATCATAAAAACAGAGAAAAAAGCCTGAGATGCAGGTGACGAGTCATGGGCCAGTCATTAGGGTTTAGTTACACAGACTTCAGTAATTCACAAGAAAGGACAGCGCAAGCTCCATTTGCATAAACAGTTAAAGATTATTTCCAGATATTAACCACAGCAGCAGAAATCACAATTACTTCACCAGTCACACGTAACACAAAAAAGTCCAAGCTTTTTTCTGCAAATCAAGTTCCAGTATAATAAACAATTTAACCCTTTCCATTAACCAGAAGTCAAGAAGCCATAGCAATTAGGCTAGAAAGAGGGAAAGAAATGGATGAAGCCGAAATAACACTAGCACGTTTGGACAGCGCTACAGAAATGACACAAAACTGTCTGGATTTCACTGCCTGGTTGCTTTGCAGCTCTAGGGCAGGTCTGTACAATCTTTACATAGGAACCGGACTCTGCCCACTCATCCCTTCTACTTTTCTTACAGCAGACAGCAGTAGCGGGGGGAGTCTGCGGGCCAGATAAAGTTGCTTTGGTGCTTATTCCATTAGGAGCAAGGCAATTTTCTCTAGTTTTTTAATTAAAAAAAATCCCTGCCTCGACCCAAACACACATCTCCTGCCCGTGTGCTAAATAGCTTAATTTCCCCTTCACTTGTACTGCCCTGCAACTACTTCTATTCGTTATGTCATCACCGATGACATAGTTTGCTTGAGGCCCTCAGTAATGAAGTGCAAAAAAGGTATTAAAAATACAGGCCACTTCTCTGGCTGACTGAGGGTTAGTTTTAGTGCAAGTGAGGGGAGAAGGAGGTGTTTCTTTCTTCTGCCTAAATAATGAAAGGACTCCATGGGGCAGCCTGCAGCATCAGCCGTAACCGCTTCCCCCAGACAGCCCCCACAACCCACAGTCTGGGGAACTTGTTGGCTTTGGCTTCATTTCCAGCTGGCCTGATCTGGGAACAGGTATCCCATAGCTTGCACTGCTCTGATCTTGATTTACGAGGGCCTGAGATCCCTGATTAAAAAAATCAGAAGTCCTGAAGCAATACTAGCATTTCTTTGCAGTAAACTTTCTTTCTTAGTCACCCATTAGGGACTGCAAGCTGTTAATGAGTCTCCTGCTGCTTTTCCATACTGCTTTGTGGTCAGAGCCCTTAAATTCAGATTGAGTTTGCAACCTCATTGGGTTTCTTTCCTTATTTCTCATAATTTCTGGTCTTTTGAGGCAGGTTTTTGTTCTGAAGACTAGTCCCAATTTGATACATTAACCTCACTGAGGACACAGTTGCATTTGAAAATGACATTTCTTCTTCATTGCTGCATTGCTCATGGAAGTGCTTTGAGTATTGCAGAGGATTTAGAGGCTCATAGTCCTTAAAAGTTTACCTGTTTGTGAAAAGAGCATGTGGTGTCTCTGAAGAGCGTTGTTCCTCTGGCACTTCCTCCTCCATTTCATGCCCATGCTGGGCAGTTCTTCATCCAAGGATGCAGGAAAATAACAGACTGCTCTATGGCACCAACACTCAACCTGCTTAAAGCAAGACCTCAACACAAGAACAACATCAATACGCTATCCATGAGGGGGCTGGTGCCCTCACACAGACCCATCCCTTCCCCACAATCTTCCTCCCTATCACCAGCCTGGCCAACCTTGCTGAAGACCCCTTAGGACATGCTGGGAGCCAGGAGCCCTGGCACCACGGTCTGTGTCAGACCCACCCAACAAAACCCATCTAGCCCCTGTGCTTTCTTGTCTTGCTAAAAGCAGGCATACAGAGTACCTTAATACCCCTAAAAGCCAAAACTAGTAGTGTTTCCTTAAGCAAAAGTTAGAAGACCCCTAATTCTGCTGGAAGGCTAGAAGACAAGAAAGGAAAAGTGGAAAAGACCTCTGCTAGGGACCCTCAGCCTCTTTATAGGAGAAGTCTGAGCTGCCCTGATTCTCTCCAGCTGAGATGGAGGCTGCAACCCGTCTGCACGTGGAAACCAGAGCCCTCTGCACGTTTACTGCTCAGGAGGAGACAGTGGACTTAAGGTGATGGTGAAGCTTGCGGGGGATCGCCGCATGTCTGATGTCTCTGCAGCTTTGCTGAATCACAAAGTGCAAGACAGAACTGTTTTTTTTTCTTTATCCCCATTGTTTTAGCAAGCTGCAGTTGCATTCCTGGGGCAGAGTCTGCTTTTCAGATTGGCAAACTGTAGGTTAGGCTTTCAATTGATTTATGGCTTGCTTTCCTAGGGTGGTTAGCTAGCTAACACGGGAAAGAGAAAAAGGATCTAGACAACATATATTATCTTATTTCAAGACCTTTCCAAGAGTTTTGGGTCGGGGGCTAAGGGAAAACCCCTCTTCCAAGCAGGAAAAACACAAAGCGGCAAGAAAAGTGCAGTTGTACCCCTTGGGAGTTGAGGATTGGGTTTTAGAGGTATTTTAAATTATTTTGGGGGGACTTTAGATGTTATTATACACTAAGTAGCTCATAGGCTTGCGTGTATCCTCACAACAGCCCTAAGAAATAAAGAAATACTGATTTCACCTTACACTCAGAGAATTGAGGCACAGAAAGATGTGTGAGGGCTTGCTAATGGGAAATGCAGAGCACCAACCTGCCCATGGTGGAACATCCTGCAAGAGAGCCGTAAGTGACTGCGGTCCTCCAGGTGCCACTGCAGCACCCTGTCTGACGTTTGGCTAAAATGCAGCTTTCCTCCCAATAACTGGAGTTCCCTAGCACTGGACCAAACCACAGCTTTAAACCAGAGTTTCAGACCTGTCCTGTGAAAGGCTGAGTCTCTCTGATAAGGTGCACCAGGCCCTCCCTTTCCCCCATTTTCACGTGGGACAACCCGCTGACTACAGAAATGTTATTTTTGCAGATACCTTTTGGCTAGATCCTGAACAGCTTTGGGGTGACCAACCTCCTTGGGTCGTTGTCCTCTGCTTGGGTAAGATGCTCAGAACTGTGTTCAGGAATGTTAAAACAAAATCAAACCTAAATGCAGTCCTGAGAAACACTGTGATGTAAGTTGTAATCATCCAGTCTGTGCTGCGAGATGTGTCCTGAGAAACACTGTGACGTAAGTTGTAATCATCCAGTCTGTGCTGCGCTGCGCTATCAGACGTGAGAATAAACAGCAGAGCAAGGGCACTCCTGTGATGCAGCAGTTGTTGGCCTCCATACAAAGCCTGATGGCAGCCCAGCCATCCCAGGCCTTCGAGGCTGCCCTAAGGTGCTGCAAGGGCTCAGGGATGCCCATATTCCCCCTGCAGCCAGCTCCACGATGGAGCTGAGCACCTCCACAAGCGAGCCCACTGCTGGTGTTACCCCACATCACTGCAAACAGATTGAGGTGGATCACCCCTACCTGGTGGTGATGCAGAGCATGCAAAGCCCATGTGATGCCTGAACCAAACCCCCACCCTCAATGAACCTCATTTTTTCTTTAAGAAATGGGGCAATCCTACCTTTTCTAGACCTGTATGATATAATTATCGCTGCCAAAGGTCCTGCTTACTTAACGGCCCAGTAATAGATGAGGTCCAACAGATCTTGGAGCAAATGAATGTATTTAACTGGGCGTTAAGGAGAAGAAAAAAAAATTGGATCCTATCACATGGCTCTTCTTAGCTTTCGACTTGGCCCCCCAAATGTTTCCAAAACAGCAGGAGTACGACTTGGCTCTAAGTCTATATTATGTAATAGCAATTTCTTTGTTTCCTCTCACTTTAAGGTTTAGCAACAGTGAAGAAAAAAACCCTCATCTATAGAAACTAAGGGGGGGGGAACGACGTTAAGACGATGCTGAATCCCTTTGAGCTATTAATGGAGAATTGCATAACCGCTGCCGTGGGGTTGCTAGGTTTTACCACGTCCCTGCGCCATGTTAAATATTAACAGTACTTGTACTTTCAGCAGTATTGCTGCTGCCGAGCCTGGATACGGCCCGGCCAATCCCAGCCGCTGGCCGGGTTTCCATGGAGCCGATAGCACCCCTTCTCTTCATTCACAATGAAAACCTCCCAGTGCTTGACTAAATCCATTTCCAAAAATGAGGCGTGTACACACGAAGCAAAGCAGTTTTTCGGCATTTGCTCCATGCCTCATGGATGTGCGGGGGTGTGCCCGCTTCATCTTAAAAAAAGCAAGGTTTAGAAATGACGCCTATTTTGTCTTGCCTGGCAGATCTGCAGAGCCACATGGTGTTTTTAACCCTCGTGTCACCAGCTCTGAAATAGCTACCTGTGCGGCTGGCTTCCTTTCAATACTTAAAGGAGGCTTATAAGAAAGACAGGAACAGACTTTTTAGTAGGGCCTGTTGCGATAGGACAAGGGGGAATGGCTTTAAACTAAAAGCGGGTAGATTTAGACTAGATGTAAAGAAGAAATTTTTTACACTGAGGGTGGTGAAGCACTGGTGCAGGTTGCCCAGAGAGGTGGTGGATGCCCCATCCCTGGAAACATTCAAGGTCAGGTTGGACGGGGCTCTGAGCAGCCTGATCTGGTTGAAGATGTCCCTGCCCATGGCAGGGGCGTCGACTAGATAGCCTTTAAAGGTGCCTTCCAACCCAAACCATTCTATGATTCTGTGATTCTCCCCCCGATTCCTCCTTCTCATCTACCTTCCTTCTGTTTCCTGGCCTAAAAGACTGTAAAATCTTCTGGATTAGATATGCAAAAAATAAATACAGTATCTCCTAAACTGTGGGTTTGCCTTCTTTTCCCCCAGTAACACAACTCTCGTCAAAACCTTTCAGATTTACATTTAAAGCATCTTAATGGAGTTAATGGTGCAGATTTTCAACACATTGGCTTCATGGGACCAGTTTACGTCCGTGCTGGGACCAGTTTTCATCCGTGCTGGATGCTGAGAGGCTTTGCTTGCTGTTGCTCTTTGGAGAAGGGCAGCACTAGATGCGAGAGATCTGCATATTCAATATGCATGTGAGCTCAAACAGCTTTTTTTTATGTCTCTAATTAGGCTAAGTAGGGTGTTGGATTCAAGTGCTAATTAGAAATGACCACTCTAAAATACATTAGGATATTTAGGGCTGTGTGCTGTTTGCATATTCATGTTCCAGCTCCTGCTGACGGGTTTGTGTGAGTAATGAGATGAGTCCATCCACCTAATCCCTTTTAACCTGTGACATTATTTATTTTATTTCATTTTTTTTGACAGATATGCCATGTCTAAGAAAATGGGTTTCTAGCAATGGGAATAAGCACGCACAGGGCATGGTGTTATCCCTGGCAAAATGGGGAAGGGAAGTGAGAGGCAGTGGCTGGCAGTCAGGACTGGTCCAGCCCTTTAAAATAATGATGTAATTATCCCCCATTTACTCAGCACTGAGGAAGGGGTCCCTGGGAGTACCCTGGGGGGAATTTAGGCTCATAGGGTTCCAAGGTAATATAGGTTGAAAGGTCTGTAGCCTCGCTCGGAGCAGGGTCAGTGAGAAGGGCAGACCAGGGTTTACCCAGCCAGGTCCTGCAACCCTCTGAGGATGGGGACAGGCCAGCTTCTCTGGGTAAATGTCACACTGCTCCTGACCAGCTGCTTCACTGTGATTTCGGATGTGTGAAATGAAGAACCCGATGCCCTCCTGGCATATACTCCCCCTTCCTATTGTGAGTGAAACCTGTAAGCCTACAGGCAGGCTTGGAAGGAGACACAAGTCTTTCCTACAATTGCTCTGCTTTAGTGAGGACTTCAGGTCCAACAGAAACGGGGAATGATAGCTCAGATGGTCATTGCTGAGGAAGGATATCCTCAAAATCAGTCGTGGGTGTCAATGGAGAGGGTCATCCCCTGAGCTGGGCTAGGTGAGATGCGCTCTGCTCTCCTCCTGTTCCACTGCAGCCATCAAAAAGCAGGAAAGAGACCGGCCCATAATGTTCATTGACAGATATGAATTTCTAATGAAGTGGCTTAGTAGGAATAAATTTAACAAAAATACCTGCTCCCAGAGCTTGACTTGAGTGATACTGAGAATATGACACCTACAGATCAGCTAAGGGGATTGGAGGACTCTTGGCACCTTCCAAGGTAAAGCTACAAACAGGAATGGGAACTCTTCAGGTCACTTGTGCAAATAGTGGCTGCTTGAAACAGCCAATTAGTGGAAACAATGAGAACCTCTGCCTCCTAAATCTACCCTGCGGGGTATAACCAAGGGCAAGGCTGTGCCCTCACAGTTATGGCTTGGCAGCATTGGGGTGAGTTTGGCCAGTGCCCATGCGGCGTGGCCCAAGCACGCTCTTTGGAAGGGTTGTAGGAGGGATGTGAACAGGGCCCCATGCACTGCCTGCTGAATGACTCCTCTGGAGCTTGTCCAGAGCATTCCTCATCATCCTGTCACTCTTCATCTCAAGAAGGCCTGTCTGCGATGCTGGGAGTTCAGCTGCACTCATTATAGTCTGGGTTATTCAATGCCAATGCCTTGCATGACCAGTGATGCCCAACGCTGGAAGGCAAAGCACCCCTTGCTCCCTGATGCCTGCTGGGGAGCTGCTGCTAGGAGCTGTATGGACACGGGGTCCAAATCCATTCCCTCCCGGTCGGAGAGTATGCAGCCACTCTCAGGCCTGTCCAGCAGTCACAGCAAAAGCCTGTGTCTGCTTTTCACGCCACTGTCAAAGCTGAACTGAGCTTCATTTTCCTGTCCCCAGGAGGAGACAGCTGGGCTGGGGACACTGCATTTCCCACCACGGGCAGCACAGGCTGGCAACCCAGGTGAGCAGCCGAGCTGTGAGTCTGAGCCAAGGAAAGCTGTTTTAGAAGCCATTTTAATTAAAATGACGCTAAGCTCCATGTTGTCCTTATTCTGGGCAAGGACTGTGTTGTTTCAAAATGTGTTAGCTATTACACGTGCTACGTGCCAGTCTGGTCCGGGATTAACCAAAGCATTCGCATGTGTGACCATCCTCACGCACTGCAGAGACAAAGTCATCCTGACCCCATTTCAGCTCTGCAGGTGCTGGGCACTGGCACTGCGTCCCCACAGCCCGACTGGGGTCACCGTCCCTTTTCTTCCATCAGTGGGCACATCGCCCCTGGATATCCACAGCCCCCTTAAATTGAACAGGAGCGATATTATAGCAAAACACGGCTTTAGTATCTGAATGAAGCAGTCGAAGCTGGGGATGGGGAGGAACAGGGAGGGCACAGAGCCCCCAGGTGAGGTGCAGGGCAGGATGCAGCTGGTGTCAGTGCCTTGTGCAGGAGCTCGCCCTGCTGAAGCCACGGGGCTGTCCTCCCCCGCACACGAGCTTTTCCATGGAGACGCATGTGTGCAAACAAACACATGCCAGCTCGGCACTTTTGGAAGCTGTTGAGAGACTTTTCAAGCACAGGGCTTGGCACACACTGTCCTTTTCTTTCCTTTTTTTTTTTTTCTTTTTTTTTAACAGACCCTGGGGAATAATTAAACTTGCCCGCACGGGCAGGAGGGCCAGGCTGGCTGCCTGCCTGGCAGACAGGGGGTCTCTGAGCCCTAAGGACATGTCCCTGCTGTGGCTGCCTCCCCCACACGCCCAGTGCTGTGCAGGGACTCAGCCACGTGGAAAAAAAGGCATGGAAAATATAGCCCCACTTGCCAGCCTGCAGCTGAGAGAGGGGGAAAACCAGGTACCCCCACCCCTGCAAAGGCAGCAGCATGATCTGGCCCCATCCTGCTCTGTGTAAGCCCACCTGTCCCGGGATGCCCAGCCGGTGTTAGTCCCCGTCGGTCACCCCTCTGCCAGGCAAGGGGCCTTTCTTGGGTTTAATCTCCCTGCTCTCCACAGAGCTCTTGCAGTGAGGATGCAGTGCCACTGCACCCACGGCCCATGATCGCCCTGTGGATACCCTTCTGTTTGCTTTTGCATGGTACTGAAAGCAGCAACATAATTTACTAGCCACTTTCACGCCCAGGTCCTCCTCACTGATGCTACTCACAGGAGGCTGTATTTTCCCAGACAGGGGGTTGTCAGGGCTGCAGCCGGCAACAGCCTGAGCCAGCGTTGGTTATTTCATTCACCCCTCCAGGTTTTGAGACCTTCTTGAGTTAAAGCCTCTTCCCCTGGCTTCAGCCTGACCAACTGGCAGCTCCGATGGATGTTTCTGACCTGCTGTGGCCTGTTCTCGGGAAACAAATGATGTTGTTCAGGTGTTTAATGACGCCTTAATAAACATCCCAGCAATAGCTGCTCCCTCTCCAGGCTGAATACTCTTAGCTTGGTCTAGTTATCGTGTTACAACTCTGAGTTAAGAGCTTTCACTAAAAATTTGTAAACGTTTGGGCAACGCTGGGTTGTGTGAAGCCAAGATCAAAACACAAACTGGTTGTGCCTTGCCTGAAGTCCCAAAGCAAAGGAGTTGTTGTAAAGCTGGTGTAAACCCAAGCTGGTCTAGGTCCAACATTTGCTTGGCTCCGGTTCAGATTCATTCCTGAAGTCAAACTGATGAACTTCCAGCCCTCAGGTACATTTACAGGGGATGAACACGGACATATCTGTGGCTTAACAGAGCCATAATTTCTGCCTGAATGCTTTATTATTTGAAAATCGTAAATAAGGCGAAGTGAAAAGGACAAGCCCCTTTAATCTATGAGTGGTGTGCTAAATGATGGTGGTAAATCTCTGCCAGCTCTGTGGCAGGTATAGCTGATTTGCACTCCCAAAATGGCAGTGATTTTATCTCACAAAACAAACTGAAGGTGTGGAGATCAGCTTTTTAAGAAAAAAACCCAAACCTACTCTTGACCAGGCTTGGATGGGAATAGTCAGCAAGGCATTGCAAAGAGACTGGGCGTATTTTGTCTTTCCAATGAAGGAAATGCCCACCCTGCACCAGCTGTGAACTTTGTCAGACTCCCTTCTTATCTCCTCCTCTGCATTTCTTATCACTTCTAATCTATTTATTGCTCTGCTTTGCATGTTTTCTAGCCCGGTAGACGAGGCCGTCTCAAGGCCAGCATGTTAGGGTGTTCCTGATAAAGCTCCCACCCCCAGCAGCGTGGAGGCCGTCTGTGCCAACAGCCCCACGGGCAACCCCATTCCCCACCAACGCAGAGATGCTTGAAAGTTGTTTTAATGAGTTTTATACAGTGATGTGTAATCTTGAAACCCACATGTCTATGGGAGATGCTCACACTGCTGCCGGAGTGCAGTCGCTGCTTGAAACCATCCACGCCGTGTGTGTGTGTGTGTGTGTCTAACCAAAGGGTGGTCTACAGGCTGGTGGACACTCTGTTGGTGGTGGGGCTGTTATTTCAATCTGGATTTCAACCATGGTCAGAATGCAATAAAAATTAATAAATGCATACAGGTTCAAGCATAAATATCCTTTCTGCTTTGGGGCTTAATGTTTATCATCTGGTAGGGAGCAGACCTTGCACATGGCATTTTAGTGTGTTTTATTTGCAAAGCACTTAGGGGTAGTTTTACACGAAAGGTGTTATATTGAATTTTCTCATGATGTTGCATTATTTTGTACAAACTGCAAATTACTGCTGATCTGCTTGTCTCTGATGTGCACATACATTCAAAGTTTAATTTGTACACAGCCCGGCCCCCCGAGAGCTTTAGTGCTGGGGAAAGCAGGGGGACCCTCTGGGAACTGTCAGTCAAAAAAAGATCTTCTGAAAAGGTTTTTCCCCTCTGTCCATTTCTTAATGTCTCTAGCTGAGATGTCTGAGCTGAGGAAAACTCCACTCCTGCAGCTTCTACTTGGAAAGAACAGAAAAATCCAACTAAATCTCCTTAAAAAAAAAAAAAGAATATGTTATTCAGGAAGTATTTCTGTCCTCCCTTCAGTCCCACTGGAGTTTTCTGTAAGGTAATCAATGAGTAATAACCAAGAAAAGACTTTAAAAGAAAGTCCCTTGTTGCTGTCATATTTACTGCATTGTGCATCCCAACCTCAAATCGGGTGACCTAAGAAGCTGAGGAAAAAGAGAAGAATGAAGAAAAATTGCTAGCTCTGATGAGGATGCTCGTGCACTCACCTTCAATCATGTTTCCTGCCTGGGGGCTGCTGGGGTGATACATTTGTGGCATATAACACCATAGTGTCTCTGCTAGAAACCCCAGTCCCCAGCATAGCATGGGGACCATCAGCACTGTGGTCCCTCGCTACCGTGGGACCTGATGCTCACAGAGGTGTCCTTCACTGTGGGACCCAACAGGAGGGCACATCGGCATCCAGAGAAAAAGGTCCTTTAACGAACTGTGAGAAGTTTAATGGAAATAACAAATTTGGGGTTCTTCCTTAATCCTTGCAAGTTTTTTTTTCATGAATGTGAGGGCTGGAGAAGTCTTTTTGAATGAGATTGATGTTTTATCAGAAAAAAGTTCTGGTCTCCCGAGAGAGAGAGAAAATAATTAGTTGGTAACGTGGTATTCAGCACATGGTCATAGATCTCCTCCCCTGTTCTGCCAGGGTTGCAGGCATGTCTGGGCTCAGAGAAAAGGGCTGGGGGAAAGGAAACCTGAAAGACAGACTTTTTGAGGTGGCCAAGGCGCACGCTCCTCCTTGCAGAGCTCAAAACACAGGTGTCCAAATTACTCCAGGAGTCACTGTCTTTTTAAATAATTTCCAAAACTTTAGAAAACTCAAACTAAGCTGTATTTTGCTCCACAAATTTGCTCCCAAATTTGGGGTTTTCCATTTCCAGCCACTTTGTCAAAAAAAAATCTCAAACTCTTTCATGGAGCTGGTGGCTCAGAGATTTATTTCCAGTTCATTGCTGGCCAATAAGTGTGACAAACTGAGTGCGTTTGGAGGGGAGGAAAACCCACTTTGTGGTTATTGAGGGTCAGAGTTGGAAACGAGCTTCCAATTGTGCAGAAGCAATATTTGCAGCTGTTTGTACATGACTATTTCCTGGGTACCTGGCTTGTAGGTACAATTAAGGACTTGTAAATCTGAGGAAATCTTAAATTAAGGTAGCAAAATGTTCCTTCAAACATTTGTGCCTGCCATTTTTCAACTGTAATAATGGAAGTCCTGTTAAAGTGAGGATGAAAAATTGGTCCTATGTCAATAACCTGTATGAATGATGCTAGAGAAAACTGGCAAGTCATCAAAAGACCCTGTTCTCTATTTAATTCTCTTCCCAGCTCATTATGGATTATCACGTTTTGTCTAGTTAGTGGCATGATTATGGAAATAGAAAAACCATTTCTCTCTGTTTCTTATCTAAAAGATGAATGAGGCACATATAATTGGCTTAAGTTATCATCTAGAAGTGAGCTCTGGTGATGCAAGGTTTTTTTTTCAGTCCTCAACTTGAAGTCCTGAGACACGGTAAACTGCTGGCGTACTCCTCTGGTTGTTTTCTGTCCCCAACGCCCACATGCTTAGCCAAAAGCAATACACCTATTATTTTCTAGAAAGATCAGTCATAAATAACCCAGCAGGCTGAGATGATCACCAGCACGTAAATCACCACCAGTAAATAGCAGCTGAACAGCCCGAGCACACCCAGGGAGCCGCATCCACCCTCGCCTCAGACGCAGACCTTGTCCCACCACCGTTAACCCACCTGAGCTGTAGCCACACCTATGGTTTGTGCCGTCCCAGAAATACGATACGAGCTCTAGGCAACCTGGACTCCCACCTCCCAGAGTGTGCTGGAAAAAGATGGGGGATTTTGAAAACAACATTTTTCTTTTTAATAATAAGACAGAATAAAAATGGCAAGGGAAGCGGAGGTGACATCACCAGAAGGGGCTTTTCTTTCCCCAAATTAAGCTCTGAAGTGTTGGATATACTCTAAAACAAGCACTTTTCATTGGGATGCTGAGCCTGACTTCTGGCCCTGGTTACAGCTGCATCAGCTTATGGGGACCACTCAGTTTGCACGCATTTGGGCCCATGATACCTGTGTTTTGGTGCTTAAAAGCACCTGCCAAAGAGTCCAGCAGCCATGAAGATGGGGTCATCGGTCCTGCTTGTGCTGTCGGTGTGTTTCCTCAAGCCTCAGAAGACAGTGTCCAATGATGTTAATTGGAAACTGTAAAACATTGGAAAAAGCCCCAGCAGTTTGGAAAGGGACCTTTTTTCCCTCCTGTGTTCTCTTATATCTTTACTCAAAGAGAAAATGGTGTCTGAGAAAAAAGGGGAAAGCATATTGGTTCATTTTGATTTTCACAGTGAGAAAAAAAGAGCAGTGGGAAGGAAACAAGATGCTTTCCCTCTGGTTTATATTATTGGAGCTTAATTCTTCTCTAAGTATTTTGTTCAAAGCCTATTTTTAAGAACTCCAAAATAATAATTGCTGAAATTCCATTTTTTACATGCAAAGCATCATTGGCAAAATTTTTTTCGCAGCTTTCCTTGGCAGTCAGTCGGAGCAGCAGAATTTGATGGACCTTGACGATTCAGAGGACAAAGACGGCTTGAGAGGACATAAAACTGTCTGGGCAACAACTCTCTTGGCCCAAATTGCCTCTGTTGTGTTCCTCTGTTGCCTGACAATATGCTCTCAAGAAAACACAAAATGCTGTTCTCTTTGTGCAAAAGTCTTGCAAGATTTCTTGTGTACGTTCACTAAAATAAGAAAAAGAGCCAAAAAGGAAGCAGAAAAAAACCCAGAAAAATTACAGAACTTTTCTCTCCAAATTACCTCTGTGGTAAAAAATGTCACAGTAGACTTTATATTGCAAAAATACCATCCAGCTCCGTGAGCTCTGAGTGAATGTAGACCCAAGTGAGATCAGGATCAGGCCTAATTTGCTCATGATTATGTTAAATTCATAAAAATGATTTGCCATTTTTCTGGAACCAACCCCCAAATGGTACTTTTAATATCTAGAAATACGCCAGTGAACAATCCATTATATTGTCCTCCCACAATTATTATTTTTCGAAATGACAGGGAGATGACAGGAGACTGTGGCTCCAGGTTGTGAATGAGCAGCAGGAACAGATGGGTTTGTGAGAAGCAGCAATCCTGCTTTCCTGCTAAAGATGCTACAAACAGGAACCCCCTACTAACATGCCCCGAAAATATAGATCAGTGGAACCATCCCTAAACAGGATTTCACAACATTTTCCAGGAAGCATCAATATCTATGTAATAAGGAAATGGAGCTGCAGATGCTAAAGTACTTACTGCTTTTTTTTTTAATACAGAGACAGCTTCAATTATCCCACTATCACGTACTAAATAAGGTTGATTAATCAAGGTTTAAGATAACAGAAGGAGTTTTCAATGCCATTAATGTGTCTCATGGGATTCGCCCTTCTTTTGGGTAATGGGAAGCTTCTGGTTGTGAAGACATAGATAATAAGGATTTATAGCACCGTAATGTGCAGGTTTTTTCGTAAGGGACACTATGAAAACATGGGAACTTGACAGCAAATACTATTTCAAGTATTTAGTTGCCCACCTGTATGCTGGCATGGGGCTGTCTCTGATGCTTCACCACCACCTCAGCCTTTTGTTTTCTCTCTTTGCCTTTATTTCCCAGCAGCGCCAGTGTTTCTGCTTGCAGGCGTGCACATCCCCTTCTTCTTGCCAAACAACTGTCTCAAAAAAAGGAGAAAAGTCATATAAGGGGCTCTTTGCCATTCCCAAATTTTCCAGACCAGAAGTGGACTTTACATGCCCCTCTATGGGAAGGGTCCAGAGTGAATGGTTTGCTGCTTTGAACTGCAGTGGAAAAAAGAATAACCTGGACAATAATGGTATCGATGTGAATTTTCACAAAGGGTTTTTCCCGTAGCCCTGCTGGCGTCTTTGAAGGAAATCTGAGCAGAAAGGGCTGGTGTGAAACTTATGAGAGGTTTTGGAGAAAACATTAGTGAATCAATAGTTGAGTTCTCCACCTCCTTTCTAACCAACCAAAGTCAAGAGAAGTTTCTCCATCTTTCTCCATCTGCCTCTGTCTTCTGGGCAATTTCACAAGCCATTTGTCATCTCATGCTTTGGCCTCTGCAGCTTCCTCAGTCATTATGATTTTTCTATTATAATTTCTCTCTGCTGTGGCAGTTTTCTGGAACCTCAAGCATAAATGTAGGACCCTGCAGTGGTCAGCTCTTAACCCAGGTTGGTGCGAGCTGTGCCACTGCTCACCCCTCAACGCCAGACCAGCCTGCCAGACCATGGCAATACATTTGGCAATGCCATAACCCCATCCTACCGATGTGAGACAAAATAAACACAAAAACTAACTGACAACTGGACTGGAATAAAATATGTGTGCTGAAAAGTGCAAGGATGACTCAAGCGATGCAGCCAGGCGCTCCCTGGCATCTGGTGGCATCCAAGCAATGTTTTTCTCTTTCTGGTTGTAACTGCCACATCCAGGCTGATATATTGCATTTATATTTTTGACAGGTTATGATGTAAAGAAGGCCACTTCATCAGCCGGGGAGGGCGCAGGGCCGAGAAAGTCTGGCTGACCTTTTAATTAGACTCCGGTCTTTCTCCTGCCTCTTCCCACACACTCACCTCTTTCTGCTGCTGCGGGGCAAGGGCCGGAGCGCTTGTCCCGGATCCTGCAGCCTCTTCACCCCTTCGTCACACTTTGCTTTTAAGACCATGATAGGGAGGTGAATGCTCAGTCCCTTCATATGGAAAATACACACCCTGCAGCTCCAAATACCTGTTTTTAAAAAAATATACCACATCCTCTGCAATGGTGTTACATGTTGCTAGTACACATGGGTATGGTTTTCCATTGGGAAAGGTCATATTGGGAAGAAGGTGAGGTCAGACCCTGACCACAGAAGGACAGCCCCTGAGCCCTCCTGGGCACCAGATCCTGCACGGAGTGGTGAGGGGCTGGGTGGGCAGCCCTGAGCAGCAAGCACTGCACCCACAGGCAGTGAGAAATGGCTGGGGTAGGAGCTTTGTTATCCTGTTAAATGGGAGTTTTACTATTATCCTTAGTAAGAACTGAATTATTTACTTTAGCAGGCGCAGAGTTAGATTGCTGCTTTTGAAAAATGTAGCCTCCTCACTATATTCTCCAATTTCCTTCATACAGGAGAAATACTTGTATTTTTTGCTTTCCCTCATTATGCATTTGGTACTAGGGCTTTCAAGCCCAAAGGCCTTCACTTTGAATAGAAATGCAGCTTCTGGTGTTTCCTCTATTTAAGCAAGGAAAGCAGGGTGACTGGAGAATGCATTGCTTCCTCTCTGACCTATTTCTATGCTCAGCATATTTTTCCCCCCCATAGACATGGGAAATTGTCCCAAGCCCTGGGGCTGCTTTCTGCTTCCAATTCCCTCGAATGCCCCTCGTGGCAGGGCTGGCTTGCAGCCGGGGAAGCAGACCTTCAAGGGGGGGCTAGCGGCATGGGTTGTCTCTTTGCCTCATGTTTCTGCCTCTTTAGGGTAAGTTTTGCTCCCTGTGAACTGTAAGAAAAATGTCATTTATCAGAGAAGGTGCTCCGTATGTATTTAATACTGGAAGGGAATCTCAGGAGCGGACACGTAAGGAAATTACATGTGTGTTTTTCAGTTCTAATTAGACTGAACTCTTTAATTGCGGGATGCATTTCTGACCCTTTTTTTTCATTAAAGAAATAACTCCTCTTTCAGCAGGGCTGAGCTAAACCCCAAGTGGAAAGGTGAGGGAAGGAGGAATAATTAACGATGATGAAGATGCTGCCTGCCACGAGAGCACTGCTGCATCTCCCATTAAAGTGTACCCTTCTGGTGCTGGAGCCCTGTCTGTGATGCTCCTGGGACTGGAGACCTAGTGGCTGGGGCTGGGTTGTCCCCAGCATGTGGGGGATTAGGGGACTGAAATGCCAGCAGCAGTTGTCACTTCAGCACCAAGGTGTGTGTTTAGCTTCATGGACTCTAGTGAACTTCACAGGGCCAAAATGGAGAAGGATTGTGTTAAATGTATAACAAAGGTCTATGGGGATGGGCATTCCCTCTTTAATTATAACTCTTAATATTTATTGTGATGGTAGGGCCTCGGAAGGGCTGAGCTGTGCTACGCATTGAAAAGAGGGATCTGATGACAACTAAGCTCTCTAGGAGGATCAAACATGCAGGAGAACTAGACATCCAGTTTGGGAAGATTGGGGGCAGCAAAATATCTGGGGTTTGGGTGAAAACTCATCTGGACTTCAAACCGCATTTGTGACTATAAAGGAGCAGGCACTGGTGTGGGAATGACGAGTGCTTACAGCTTTGACAGGGCTCCAGTTGGGGCAGCTCTGAAATCCACAACAGCAATTTGTGGAGGAGAATAAAATATTTAAAAGAGGGGATTTATAACATTTTAAGGCAGCTTACCTTCCTTCTGCCTAGTGTGGGCAGCGTGGTGCCTCCGCACTGCCCAGCACAGGCTCTGCAGGCGCATGGAGCATCCAGGAGCAGAGGGGCGATGTCAGTAACGTCACGAGTGGGCACGACGTGCCACCACAGCAGCATGCGGGGTCGGCTCGGCTCCCTCTGCCCAGCCTGGCTGGATACAGATGGTTTTCACTGCACAACAGCAAGACAAAGGCATTTTTCGGAAGCTGAGCCAGTCTATGCATGGGGGGTGTTATTTAGGATGGGGAGGTGTGTGTGGGGGGTGACACAGCTTTATTATGCCTCGTAAAAATAAAGTCAGGAGAGATAAAATCAACACTTCCATTTGAAAAGAGGGAGGAATAAGCTAGATAAAAGATATGAATTTTTCCTCCAAGACAGACTACTAAATAGGCTCTTCTTGTTCACTGAGGTTCGGTAATGCAAGTTGACAGGATATTAAGGTTATTTCAGGTTCTTCTGTCTCCCAGGGTCATAAGCCTTCTGCTATGCATGTTAATCCATCTTAGCATTCCTCCGAGTAGCTACATAAGTAGGGCAATCGGTTTAGTATGTACTCTTTCCATTTACAGCCTAGTTGGGAGGAGAAACCTACTAATTAACAGAATACCCCAAGAAAATCAGGAGAGGTTTTAATATTAGAGACACTGCACAACATTCTGTGATTAAGGAAAGATAAACCTTCCTTGGAAATATTTCAGGGGTGAGAGGAAGAGGCGATCCAAGAGAGAAGGAACTAGGAGGCATTTATCCTGCAGCCCTTCCCTCTGCCCGTTTCTTTTGCCGGACAGCTGGGTGACGCCATGCATGGCTGGCTGAGCCACATCTCTGTACGACTGAAGAGAAAACAAGAGCTTGAGTCTCATTGCATCTTCCTGCAAGCGCAGGCTTCCCTCCCAAATAGCAGCTGAACAGTTACTGTCTGTGCTGTGCTGATGCTCGTGCATCGTGCATTGTGCTGTGGACAGGTTAACCCCCTCATGCCGTGGCAGTGTCCGACCAAACCATGTGTCCCCATCCCTCGGTGTGCTACATACCTGAATATGTTGACCTTTTTTGCAGGTTGTTTAAAACCCCACCAGCTTTCAAGCAGATGCTACGATCAGTGAATAACATTAAAAATAATAGCTCTCATTTTGAGCCCAATGTGTTGAAAAGCCAAATAACCACCCTGAAATTCTCCGCTCCATCACCTTGTTCAGCGTGACTCACTTCAAGTTCCCAAGCACTTTCCAAATTATCTAATACTGCCTGCAAACCATTCCTTTATCTTAATAACTGCACTTGTTCTGGAGAGCACCAGAGCACATAGCAGAGGGCGAGTGGGGCTGGGGGTACCTCTGCTCCCCCCTTCTCAGCTGCTGCAGGAACAGATCCGCTGAGAATGAATGTACCAGCATTCAATTAAAATGAATTGGTAAAAATAATAAAGAAGTATCTAAATATTTTGCTTTGAGCTGGCCTTTAACAAAATGTTTTTGGATTTTTATTTCATTTTTTCATTTCTACAAGAAAATAAAAATATTTGCCCTGGTCTCTGGTTTAGTCAGAGATTTTAAGAAAGCAGCTGCTCAGACACTTCTGTTCTTAACCCTTCCATTAGCGATGGGAATGTATTTCTGCTCTGCAGCTGAGAGATGGGGTTTTGCCTCACCCTGGATAATTTGTAGTTTCTGTAGAGACTGGTTGCATGTGAAAAAAACAGATGCAGGTTTTTTTGAAGGCTGACACATGCAGCGAGTTAAGTAATTTCACCTTTTAGAATGGAGGTTTTTTCTGAAAGACAGAAGGAGACATTTCAAAACTAACACCCCACTCCTGGGGAAAGGCTTGCTCTAGATCAAAAAGCTTCCCAAGCCACAGCCTGCGGAGGTTGATGGGAATAATAATGGCTTTAATAGACTTTGGATCAGGTCTCAATGTGTGAACGTCCTGCAACAACGACAAGGTGCGATAGCTTTCCCAAACCGTTTGTTGTCAGAGATACTATGGGCAGATTTCGTCTCACAGGCAATGGCTTCCCTAAGGACAAGGAAGAATTGGGAAGAGAGTGGTAACTGTGTTCAGAGATCTCCGTAACATCACCAAAATCAGTGGAGGCGCAGGGCTGCTTCTGGCCGTCCTGGGCACAGCACAGCCACAGACTGCCTGAGCCCAGGAGGGTTTTATTCCTGGACAGATGACGAAGAATCATAACATTTTCTACACCTTCACTGGCTGAAGCTGGAATACAGCATGGGCTGCATGATACACTGGAGAGGGCAGGTGGAAATTTGATGAGAGTATTTGTAGATAAGAAGTGAGATTTTTTTTCAGTTAGTGAGATGAAAACAGTGCTCTCTTCCCAGCCAGCCTTGAGTTAGGTATCATAGACTGTAACCTCGCCCTGCAAAGTGCTGCGGCTCCACCGGCACTGGGGAATGTCACCATGGAGCTGCTGTCAGCCGGGAACATAGCTCAAGTGATTACAGAGAAAACATTCTTAGGAAAAAATGAAAAAAAAAAAATTATGGTGCAACTGCTGAGTGAAGTAAGTAGTATTTTTACTTACAGGTGAAATATCTGAAATTCAGAGACTGAGTATATGCGATGCACTAGACAACCTGGACATCCAAATGACATAACTCTGCCTTTGTGGGGAGGACCAGAGATAGCTGCTTTCCACCAGGTCTTTCCTGAGGTCTTCTGAACTGATCAGAACAGGCTCTGCTACCAGGGGATGGTCCCGTCCCACTTCAAAAGCACAGAGCAGGACATCTCACTGTCATGGCATGGCAGGAGCATCCCCTGTGCAAGCCCTTCCTGCTCAGCCGGCTGGCCAGGCTGGGTTTGCAGCAGGGACTTGCTGACTGTCACTTCTCAGTACTCAGCCAAAAAGACTGGAAAATACAGATGGTCTTGCTTAGGAAAGCCTAGTTAATGTTTTGTCTCCTTTTCTATTCTGGGGAAACCAAATGAAAAAAAATTATTTATAAAAGACATCTTTAACCCGTTTTATTAACAAGATATAATGAATCTGTGAATCCATGGAAGAACTCCAGTGATTTCGAACCGATGAGCAAAGGATGAGTTGGTCTCAAAAACCAAAATGCCATTCAGCCAATGGAGTAAGTAAAACAATAAATGATTGCACATTTAGAACAATCAATAAGGCAGTTGTTACACAAAATATTACATGATCCAAGATTAATTAGGGATGACAAATTCCCCAAAAG
Source organism: Aptenodytes forsteri (assembly GCF_000699145.1). Lineage (NCBI taxonomy): Eukaryota > Metazoa > Chordata > Aves > Sphenisciformes > Spheniscidae > Aptenodytes > Aptenodytes forsteri. The sequence continues at coordinate 5,767,087 of NW_008796193.1, forward strand.
GATAAAACATAAGACAAATATAAAATCTAAATGAGAATGAAGTTAACAACTTGTGAGAGGAGCTGTTAGCACTTGGTGGTCCAACATCCCATGTTGTTTCAATCAAAGATCACAGCAACAATCTGAGCATCTCCAAGATAGATATGTGTATCATGATATAAAAATCGATGGGTATCTGTGAGGAGGTTGAGAGGCAAAGAGAAAGCCAAGGAAGCAGGAGCCTGCCTGGGTGATGGGATTTTGCTCTTCTCGCAGCGCAGCTGTGTGTTGTGGTTGCACATGCCCGCAGCTGTCTGCCTCCAGCAGTAGCCTGGGCAGAGCTTGGAAGCTGAGCAGCACCAGGGAAAACCCCCAAGGTTAATTCAAGAGCTGGAAATCTTCCTTTAGCATCTGAAGGAGGGCAGGAGGTCCCACACCCAGCAATTCTCACTGCTCTGACGGGGAGGCACCTGGCCTGATGGCCAAATGGGGCACTTCCAGCCCCCAAATCTCCTCCCTGCTCAGCTGGGATACCAGGAGAGGAAAGGTCCCCGAGCCTTGTGGCTTGTGCCAGTCTCTCATGATGGAATACAAGGCAAAAGCTCACGTGCTTCACCTTCTCCTCCCTTACTACACACCAGCTGAGTCATCATAACTATGTGTTATTAATCTCATCAAGGAGGGCTGAAATACTTTAGTTTAAACCTCATCCCTGGAGGTTTAAAGTTTAAAGTGATTGCACAGTCTCAGCTGGCCAACATCCATCCCTTATTGGATGCGGGGGGGAATATTGTCACCGAGGATGAGGAAAAGGCTGAGGTACTCAATGCCTTCTTTGCCTCAGTCTTTAACAGGCAGACCAGTTATCCTCAGGGTACTCGGCCCCCC
>NW_008796193.1:5769711-5828452 GCF_000699145.1 Aptenodytes forsteri
GAACAGGCTGCCCAGGGGAGGGGGGGAGTCCCCATCCCTGGAGGTATTTAAAAGATTAGTAGATGAGGCACTTAGGGACATGGTTTAGTGGGTGGTGGTGTTGGGTTGACGGTTGGACTCGATGATCTTAGAGGCCTTTTCCAACCTTAATGATTCTATGATTCTATGATTCTATTAACAGCATCCCCAGGGAGGTCCCACTGCCTGGCTGACGGGCAGTAAGCTGAGGGATTGCTCCGTGAACTCAGCCTGCATCGTTACCGTCTGATTTCTCCAGCCACTGTTTTTATTAATTTTCTTTTTTTTTTTTAGCCTAGGTAGAGAAATCACATAACTTTTTATATCAGGTGAATTGGGATGTTGTTATACAAAAGGCTTTGAGAGTTTGTGTCCTCAGCTGCTGCTCTGAAGCGTGGAAGTGCTCGTGCAGACTGGGGTTTTCCTTAGCAGCAAACCGTTCTGTCCTCCAAGAGCCTAAACTGGCCTGAAATGCCGGGGCTGATCTGACATGAAGCTCCAATTGTATCTCATTATATCTCAACAGAGAATGAGATGCCATCGTGTTACATATAGTAAATCACTTTAGATTAGCACATCTTAAAGCCAAATTGTGGTGTTCTCATTTTACTAGAAGTACCACCCCCTTTTAAACCAACATCACCATTTCGGACGTATCATTCAAGGAATAAAGTGCATCGGCTTGACCCGGCCAGGAACTCCCCAGCCCCGTGTGTGGCACATCATGGTCTGTAGCAGCCTGCACAGCTCGCATAGTGGGTTATTCCCAGAGCCTTCTTTCCCCCAAAGCTTTAAGTTCACATTCTCCCTGCAGCTGTGAGTGGTGTGAGTCCCCCCGTCCCCCCCGCAGCCTGTGAGATGCCATCCCCGACTGTCTGTCCCAGATGCGGTAACTACAACGTGGGTGGCCCCTGCTTCTCGCACCAGAGAGCTGATTTAAATCATCTTGGGCTTGCATGTGAGTCTATTTATTTTAATGCTGTAAAACTTGTTCATTCTCTAGACAGTATGTAAGGGCTAAGGGCCAAAATCTGTGCTGATGTATAGCTTTCGCCATCAGATTTATAATTTTGTGCAAGGGGGCTGGAGAAGTGTAAGTCAGGGCAGAAGATCCTGAAGAAGCTGCACCACGCTCCCATCCACACTGCATTTAATTTACAAGGTAGATTAAAATCATGGAATATGTTTGACCTCGTTTTGTTTGGTTTGCCTGCAATATTTAGTCTTTGTTTCATCTTTTTGCTCCTGGGGACTGTGCGGCCAAAGGGAGATTCATAACAGGAGCAGAGCCTGCAGTTTCTGTCCTGTTGTTGAAAGACACGACGATGCGAAATGGGAATTAAACCATTTTCTCAGCACAGCCAGATCAAAGTCGAACGGAAGGAGATGCCAGCTCTTCCCATTGATTTCAGCTTTGCTCTCCTGAGACCGACAGTGCGGGAAGGTTACATGTGCAAGAAACTGGTGCATCAGATGAGAATTTCTCGAGCCAGTGTTTTTCTTGCAGCCGGGTCCTGCAGGACACGCTCTCTGCTCAGCTTGTGCTCGGGTTCATCACCATCTTCCCAGGGAAATTGAAACCAGCATGCAGTGTGCTCTGGGTGCATTGCTGCAGATGCAGCCGTGCCTCTGGCTGCAAATAGTCCTTCAAATGGAGAGGGAGGTGGGGGCTCCTCACACCCTGTGCCAGCCACATGCGCGTAAATCATTTATGCTGTCACAGCAATTAGTTGCCTTAACCCGGAATAGGAACTCAAAGTGGGACAGCTCTCCTCCAGGTTTTCTGCTTACTTATTCACCAAGGACATGCTCCAGTTCCTCGTCACCGCCTGGTCATACCATGACCCTCCAGTCTCGTGTCTGCAGCAGCCCGAGTCAGGTTTTCCTGGCATGGGGCAGAGTTAAGGTTATTAATTTGCCTTTCTCTTCTCCAGCCACTATCTCTGATGTTTAAGAGGGTCGGGAGGGTTGGGACCTTTTTATGTTCTAGCCTTTCTTTGAGGGCACGGCTGCCACCGACATGCAGACAGGATGGCACGCAGCCCCGTGGGGGAACATGCAGACACTCCCAGAGCTCAGGGTAAAGCTGGTTGGGTTATTTCAATAGCCCAGGACTTTTTTTAGCATAAACCAAACCAAGCGGCACAAAGCTGACAAAGGGCAGCAAGGCGTAAGCTAGAGCAGCCCCAGGATGACCCTAACCCACACGCCAGCTTGGGCAGGGCAGCGCACCTGGGCAGCCCCCATCCCCTGGGGCTCCCGCTGGGCAATGCTGCGCCGATGACCATAGTTTGAGCTCTTCTTGAAGGGCATTAATTCTCCTCTTCCCACACCTCTTAATTTTTTTCAGGCTTGGGACAAAAGTCATCGTTCAAAATAAGCTTTTAAATCTGGTTGTGGTGGTTAGTGAAACATGCTTTAAAGCATTTACTACTGTGGAGAGCTCTGTGTGAAGGATGCTCTAACTAGCCTTACCACTAGTTAAAAAACTTCTAAGTGCAGGAGTAAACTCACACACACAAAATCAGTTTTCAGATACAGTAGGGAACCCATTAAGCTTTGTGTGGTTATGCAAGCTGATACAAATGCCTTATTAATTAGAAAATCAATCATGCTGTCCAGCTGATTGATGTTAATCCTACACCAAAAGGGGGAACAATAGTATAATCAAGACTAGATCATTTCTTCCCATTAGAGGGAAGGGGACAAGACTGCATTTCAAAGTGATTCTGCTGTAATGAGCTGCAAGGATATATGCCATGTGGTAAGGGCTCTTTTAAGATGTGGCACATTATTTTGATCAATAATACTCAAACTCATTCTGGATCCTGAATCTAAGGAAATTTCATATGAAGATTGAAGGAAATTATAATATGATCAGAGACGATCACAGAGGAGAAGAGCTGTAATTATCCAAGGGGCAGCATTAATAAATACGAAAAAGCCCAAACCCTGTGAAATCAGAAGACAGCAAGAATATGCTAAGGGTGCTGAAAGTGTTTCATGGCATCCAGCTAATGCCTCAAAACTATAAAATAATCTATTTTTTAAAAAATTGATAACAGTTCAAAAGCCTAATGTTAGGCAATCATAGAACAATAATTAAAGGACACAACTGATTCTTTGCCTGTTCCACATTATTCGCAGTCAGCCCTGACAGCTTGAGGACTGGTAGTAAATAGCCTTAGCAGCTGTATTCATACCATCCCAAAACAATGTGGCTGGCCACAACCTTCTGAAAAATACATTCAAGAATCATGCTAAATGACTGGAATATGACTGGAATACAACCCTTTCAACACGAGTCGGGCTTTGCAAGATGAAAATAGCTCATTACCATGCAAACGCATGTTGTCTTGGTTCCAGGCTAATTGTTGTATAGCATATCCTATATAACATAAGACAAAGCCCCAAGGCTTGTAAGCCAAGTAAAATGCAAATTACACCATTGACACAGCTGAAGGTTCTATGCAACTTTAATCAAGGGGGGGGTGCAATGTATTTGTGTGAGAAAAATGAGCAGGGGAGTTATATCAGAAGCTTGAGGACTGGTAGTAAATAGCCTTAGCAGCTGTATTCATACCATCCCAAAACAATGTGGCTGGCCACAACCTTCTGAAAAATACATTCAAGAATCATGCTAAATGACTGGAATATGACTGGAATACAACCCTTTCAACACGAGTCGGGCTTTGCAAGATGAAAATAGCTCATTACCATGCAAACGCATGTTGTCTTGGTTCCAGGCTAATTGTTGTATAGCATATCCTATATAACATAAGACAAAGCCCCAAGGCTTGTAAGCCAAGTAAAATGCAAATTACACCATTGACACAGCTGAAGGTTCTATGCAACTTTAATCAAGGGGGGGGTGCAATGTATTTGTGAGACAAATGAGCAGGGTAGTTATATCAGAAAGACAGAGCTCTCTCATACGCAACCTGACTAATAGGCTAGAACATGGGTAAGAAAATGTTCACCTTGACCACCAAAGTCTAAGGATATTCACGCTTGTGAAAAGCATCATAATCATTCTGTGCCAACAGTATTTAGCATTTCCGTAATAGTTCATGGAAATAGTTCATCCACACTCCAGTGGCTGTTCTCTTTCTTTCCCATCTTTATCAGTTTGTTGTATAGGAGCACGCTGAAAATTCAACAAGGATTCGGGCCCCTTTGGGCTAGAAACACTCATAAAGGTAATTCCTGCCCTGAAGAATGATCACTTTAAATAGACATAGTGGACAATATGTTGATACACTAATACCAGAGGCTGGGAGTTATTAGATCAAGGGACCACGTTAATCTGAAGTGCTGGTCTCCAAAGCAGGGCGTTCCAGCCCATGGTCAGAAGCTTGGGACCCACCTCGGGCTGCCCAGAACAATCTGCAAAGCTTCTGACCCGCTGTGCCATCTGGGCTGCTGGCCTTTGATGATGAATGACCTATCTGCCCAGAGATACGAGCATCCCTCTAAAACATTTTAAGGAGTTTGGAAGTGAAAAAGTCACCCTCTCAGTGTGAGGAACAGGCATTGAGAGAAGGAGAAGAGGTGTGAGGTGAACCACTGAAAGAGCACAGAAAAACCAAAAATTAGGACCATACAGTAAGGCTTCTGGCTGATGCAAATCTGAGTGATTCATAATCAGAAAGCCAGCTGATTTTTGGGGAAAAGGCACTGGAAATGTCTGATACATAATGTGAGAAACTGGCTCATCAAGCAGTTGTTACTGTTCCATGGCGAGCCCTGGTGAGTTCTCTGAAAGAGCTTTGCAAAAGCCCCAGGAGACACAGAAGTTTTGTAATGGTTTCTGCTGGCTGTTACGGTCTTGCCTCATTTAGTTTCAATATGAGTAGGCGCTCCACATGTCCTGGGATCAAACACAGAGTGGATCTCCATGCTGTTTCATGTACTATGCACACTGCAGCTGAGACATTTCCAGTTTCATAACTCAAGAATTCAGAAATAGATATAAATTTACACATTCCGCCACAAACAGATGGTGTCTTTGGCTGGCTTTTGCTGCGTTCCTCGAAGGTAGCACTGGGTTGCAGAAGTCAATCTTTCTACAACAATCTCTGCTTGCAGGGGTTTTTTGTTTTGGTTTCCCATTCATATTGCACACTGGCAGGGGCTCAATGAACATGGGCAGACTATTTCCCATGCCAGGAGATGTGATAACAGCTAGAGATGGCCACAAAATAAAATTCTGGTTCTTACTTCTCCATGGCACCCAGCAGGACTGGTGTGAGCAAAGAAGATACCAACCCATATCCAGAGTTTATGGCTAACCCGAAGCTCTCAGAATGAGGAATTGGGAGATTCCTCCAAAGTCACCTCTTTCTGCAGACCTAGGGAAAAATTGTCTGAAGAAAAACAGCTGCTACCCCTGTTGATGCTGAGGACGTGACTGTGATACAGGAATATTTGGGCAGGTTGCGTGGAGACCTTCTCAGTCTGCAGCAGTCGTTGGCTGCGAGGACATATTGCCTCTGGATGGGAACAGCTCAGGGGAATGGTCCTCTCACCAGAGCACATTTAGGTCCAATTCCAGCAAAAAAGGTCGTTCACAAGGAAATGGTATCTGGTAATGTGCCTATGGGGAGAACTTGCAGCAGTTTCCTGTCTTGAGCGCAGCTGCTCCAAGGGCTGGGGAGAGCTCAACTGCTTGCTGCGAGTCTGCTCATCAGCCTTCACGAATGACTGCCTTCTGCAGCCGAAAAATGATTTCACACAAGTGAAACAACCCCAAACCTCACAAAGAAGGACCGTTCCCAGGGGCTGGGTGGGTGAGGGATCACCCCACACTAAGGTGATGCTCTCAGACCCCAGCTCAGCTTTGTGCCACCAGTGCCACCGATGCTTCCCAAGAAACTCATCCCTATCAAAAATCATGTGTCTGCATCTCTTCTGATTCCCTTTGCATCCCCTCGCCATTTATCCTGTGTGGGCACAGATGCCACAAAGCGGTTAGGACCAGTGAAAGCTTTTGGGAGACAGAGCTGGCTGAGCTTTTGGGGCTAGTTACATAAAGGGAGTACGTGTCATTTGGACCACCCAGAGAAATGCTTCCCAATGGTGAGAAACTCGAGCGAGGATTACATGTTACAACTGTGGATTCCTTCAGTTTTTGAGCTGACGCTGAATTTATTGGGGAGGAGATGAAGGAGAGATGGCAAGAAACAAGAACAACCTAGCAGCAAACATGCTGGGGGAAGCAGCTCTGATTATTTCTCAGCCAATCACTCAGAAAGTGAAGATATGCAGCTCTTCAAGCAGCCTATTTAACACTGGCACCATACAGTAAAGGGAAGCTTGCCAGCATATTTCATTAAAATACCTTTCCATCAGTTAATAATCATTCTCTGTGCTTTAATAGCACTTCCCCTCCAAGATTTCCAAGCAAACCCATAAATGTCAGCTCAACCTTGGGAGAGAAGTATTCTTAGAGCTATTTTATATGTGGGTAAATGTAGAGACAGAGAGATGTTCCCCCAAAGTCCTGTATTATTGCCCCAGCCCTGCACGACAGCAAGTCTTTATACATGAAGCCAGATAACCAAGTGGCTGTTTGCATAATGATGGCCTGAGTTAGTGGCCAAGCTGGGAATCCTATCCAGGACTGGTGACTCTTATTCACTGCTTTTCCCCTTCTAATAAAACTTTCCACAGATACTGTGGATAAGAAGTTATATGCCAAATTCCAGGAATAAGTAAATTGGAAACAAATGCACTGTGTGACCTAGTAAAGTGTGTTTACAAGAGGACTACTGCTACCATTGCTTTAACACCGATCTGATGCATGAAGAGATCTGAAATCAGATGAGCAGCACCTTGGTTCCCTATTCCCCCCACCAATGCCTTGGGCAGCTCGAAGGTGGCTTCCTCACATGGGTCAGTCGGCTTCTGAATAGCAACATCGAATATTTTTTTTTTCCAAGTCAAAAGAATGGTCTTCCTTGATTTTTTTTGTCTATGGTTGAGCCAAAGAAATTTCGCAGTAACTGAGAATTTTCCTAATGGTGGAACAAGTACCCGTGTACCCATGCACCATATTTCATTTAGTCTAAATTACTGAGAACAGACAAAAAAGCAGAACTATTAATCTGCTTGAGAATAGAGAAACCTTTGCTGTTCGGTCCAAACAGAAATTGCTCATACTAAATATTGTTGTTGATATCACCTTTAAAAGGAATATGTCAAGGATTTCTCTGGTACTGTGCACATGCCACCCTTTGTTTTTTTCTAAGGTGTGACCTTATAACAGGTTGCTTCATTACAGTGGGCCACGCTCTGATCTTCTTAAGAACTGAAGGTCCTGGAGTTCCCCAAGCGCACGTGGAAACAGATGACAGTAATAAAAACAATAATAATAATGGCATTATGTTGAGGATCAAAATCTGGATCCTAAAGGGTAATAACATGAAGTATATGCGGACTTTTCAAAGGCAGCTTTCAAGGCATGCAAAGCTATAGACAGTGCACGGAGGAGCAATTCCTCCACAGAAATACTCTAATCACCATGAACCCCCCCCCCCCATTTATTCCAGGAACTTGGAGCCTCGTTCTCACATACTGCTATTGCAAAATAGCCATGAGCCTAGCTGACAGCAGTGGAAACTCCCTCTCACATGGGAACAGAGGCACGTTTGCTAAGGAACAAGGACCCACCTCAGAGATAAGGTGCTCTCCTGCCGCAGTTAAACCAGCCAAGTAGCCTGGCAGTGTGGAGGCCTGAAAAGGTGCCACCACCTTAAAGGCTTTTCAAGGCAGGCGTTGTGGGGAGTCCAGTGGTTTGGGTTCATATCTGCCACTGAAATAAGCTCCTAATGCCATCAGTGAGACCCAAAAGAGCTTGTGTGCTCTAAGCTCAAAGCATTTTACAATTACGTTATCTGATGTTTCCGCCCCAGCCTTTCTGGAGACACTGATGTCCGTCTTCCACCCTCAAAGGCAGATAAGTAGGAAACCACACATATTTCTGGTAAAGCTGGATGTAATCCCATATCAAAGAAAACTTCTGATGTTTTAATATTTAGCTTTTTTTTTTCCTGACTTTAAAAAAAACCCAAAGCCACAAATGCATAGAGATGTTTTATCTATACGGGAATTCCTTCCCAGAGAGCTGCCACGGTTTGCAAAAGGGAGGCCAGAGGGGATCCCAAGGCCACGGGAAAAAGCTTAATTATATCATTAAGCCACTCTAAGATGCCTGGTCTTTGCCTAATAGCAACATAACTGGAACAAAGTGTCTCTGAGGTCATGCTGACCTGTGAGCCAGGTTTTGAGGGCACCAGGTGAAAATGTTGCAGGTACACGTGCTAAGGAACAGTTTCTGTGTATCCTTGATGTGATGGGGCTGCAGCCTTAAGAGATAAGAGGAGCCAGAACAGCACAGAGCATCTTATCTGGTCAGGGTCGAGCTGGCTGGAGAGGACACAGTCAATGTCAGAACAGTATCACGTGTGCTCAGTGCCTGGTGACATGCACAAAGATCATTTTTTATCAGTACTGATGTCCAACCCACCTTTTAATCTGCCGCTCGACCTGGCTGGCAGCCCGTGGCAGGGAGTTCCCCAGCCCGACTGCCCTTCTTGCTGCCTGCACTCCTTTTTCTCAACTAGACGGAGAAAGGACAGGAGAGGAAATGATAATATATTTTTCCTTCTATCGAGACTAACAACCAGAGGAAGCACCACCTTTTAAATTAGCTGTCATTTGGAAAGCAGTCACAGGATTCCCGGCAGAGCAACTCTCCGCCCCAGATCTACTCCGGCATTACAAGTATGATCAAGGCCACCCGGACGCCCGACATAATGTGATGCACAGATGTTGATAAATTCTCCCATGTGAAAAAAATATTAAGTCGTTACAAAAAAAACAACCTCATAAACGGAGCTTAGGAAACTATGATAAATCAAGTTAGTTAGGCAGCAGAGTTGGTACAAACCGCTGTCTCGGCTAATGCAGATTGAGAGTTCAACACATGCTGCATAGATCAGCATTTTAAACACATACTGTTTACCAGTCTTAATGACTACTAAAAGCCCAATAAGCAGGAGCCAGAGCCACTCAGACACAGCTTCATACAGATGTCAGCGACATTGTCTTGCATTTTATTTGCTAACGAGTTATCGATAGCGGTAATTTGCTGCTGATAATGCTGCAGGTTATAAAAGAGAAAAAGTTCTGTTAAATGAGGAAATGGGCTCTACGCCCTGCTTCATCCCAGTGTGTGAGCTGATGCCAGGTGGGGTTGGAGGCAGCAAAGGCCTCGGGGTCCCTGGTCGAGGCAGAGCCGTGGCAGTGTTCACCACGGCAGACCACCACCGGGATGCTCAGCCACGGCCCCAGGCACAACTGCTCCCCACCAGCTGGGAGGGGATTGGTGAACCAGCTGCTATTAGCACAGCTCTAAGTACTACCGAAAAGGACAGAAAGAAGGGAAAAGAGCAAAACAATGCGGTCTGAGCATAATAAAGCCCCAGGCTGAGTTCACCCTGCTGCAGGGTTAGGAGGGACTCATTGTCCCAGGTTACATCCTTGTAACCGGACTTTGCAGAAAGCCAAGAGCAGGGTTTAAGTTGGGGTCTCTGGTAACCCTGAGCTCTGGTCCTGACCCAACCGCTGCCTTCCCCAGGTCTTGAGGTCTTGACTGACTTCTCAGTTGCATCGTTGTAAATCCTGAACACCATCCTCAGCCATTTGTGGGAATATATATACAGTAATATAGGCACTGACCTGCCCAGCTCACTGTGAGAATTGATTTCATACTGTTTGTAAAGAGCTTTGAGGAGGAAAACCCAGGCACATGCAAAATATTATTATTTTTACCCATTGTAATTAATGGATGGTATTTTTCATGTTAAATAAATAAATGCAGAAGGCAAAATAATCCCACAGAGCGGCTCCTAGCCATGGAGGGAAAGTGTTAGGAAGGCAGTAGTGACCTTTGCTTGTGCAGGGCAGGGAGGGGACAGCTGGGGACGAGGCATGGCCTGGAGGTCAGTGCCTTCAGCAGCTCTTTCCTGACACCCGGGCTCACATGCGCAGTGATTTTTAACAAATCTGCATCTGTTCACTAATCTCTGAGGTAGATGCTATAAAACGTACTGTATTTTGTAGGTCAAATGAAGTTCAGTTGTTTGCTAAGCACCTTGAACTCCTGGGATGAAAGCAGCATTGATCAATTCCTGAAGTGCTGGCTCAAACTGATGCTCGGCACTGAGCTGGGCAAAACTCCAGCCGCACGCAAAGTCAATAGGGTGCTGCCTGAAGAAAAACACTCAGGTACCTCAGCACTGGGTGCTGGCGAAATAAAATATTATCATTACAATTGCTAGTGTTAATGAGGGTCCAACCCTTTCAGTCCCTCAGATAAAAGGCGGTAGGTAAGTGCGTAGTGTTAGCGGTGATGTTTTTGTAATGTAACAGATAAGCCATGTGTCCGTGAACCAGCATTTCTGTAGGGCACTCAGTGTACAGCAAACACTGCTGTAATGGTCACCATAGGGGAGGTGAGGGGATGCTCAGGAGGTGCAGGAGAGCTCTTCCACTAAATTGGTCACTTGGAGTACCCTGAGCCCCCAAGATTTAGTATTTTATTCATTCATATGTATACAACTGTGCAGAGGACAGTGTGGCTTTCATTTATCCTAGTGTTAGTGTGTTCATCCCCTCTGTGGATGCAGGTCTTATGCACTTCTTGGAAAAGCAGGAAAAGCATCATCAAGTTGTCCTATTTTCCAGTTATTTTTCTATAAAAGGCAGTCACACTGATTCACTTTTTCTCCACTGAAAGTGAACTGGCATCCCTGGCTCTCAGCTGGAAAAGCCTGAGAAAAAACAGGATCAGAGTGTTTTGCAGTTTGCAACCGATGGTCTTCAAGTCTAGTGCCTGGCCGTGACTCTGGCTCCTTGGCACCAGAACGGTTCGTGCCTCTTCGGGGACCCAAAGGGATGATCACCGTGACACACAGAAAAAAGGAAAATACAGTTGCAGATATCATCTGGAGGGGGGAGAGCAGGTTGCAGGAGGTTTTCCAGCCTGCCCATGCTGGCTGCCAAATACAGTCCATGGCTCTCCGCCTGGCCGGCTCATGAGCTGCTCCTTGCCCATTTCCCTGCTTTGTTCTTCGTTTCCTTCCAGCAGGATGAGCTATGTCTCAGGACAGTTGATGGAGAGGCTCCTGTGCCTGTGCTGGAGCCAGGTCCAACTCCACTTGCCACCTTCTGCCGGCAAACCGTGTCCAGATTGTGGCTGAAACACCGGGCGAAAAAAAACCCAGCCTCTCCATGCATGTCTGGGTTTCACCTTCAGTTGTCTTCTTTACAATTTTTAATCTTAATTTAGGCTAATTAAGTGGTTATAGATGTGGATTTATAGGTTTAGGTGCCATCAGTGAAGCCCTGACATTATGGACTTCGTGGAGGACTACAGCCAGGCTGCCGCTTGCTGTCTGCACGTCTGCCACCACAGGCAAGTTATGGGATATAGGGAGCTTGGATTGTAACCAACAGGCAAGAAACGTCTCTCAAGTACTAATTTAATTGTGAAATCTTTGATTTTCCCTCCCCCATTTGCTGTTTGTGGTGCTTATGGAAATTAATTTAAAAGTATTGTGCAATTAAAAAAAATTAATGGTTTCCTTCCTCTGGAATTGAGAGCTTTATTCTGAGCAGGAGGGAGGGGTTTGTGAACATGTCTTTCCTTTTTAGGGGGCTGAATAGAGGCTTCTATCCTCTCATGTTTTAATTAATTTTTCTATAGTTGCTTCATTAATTGATATTTATGTATTGCTTGTTGTGCATAAATTCTGGAAACAGCACATAAGAGGATGTTCTCATTACAGCTCCACAAGTGCTTGGCCAATACTGGAATATTAATAATTGGAGTTGCATGGAAAAGTACAGTTTGTTTCCCTTTCTCTGAGGTTTCTGTCCCATATGGTGCCCTCAGGGAATAAACAGTTGCTTCAAGAAAGGCAGTTTTTTGTGTGCTGCAAGAATACTATGTCTACGGAGGTAAATGCCAAACCGATGGGGATGCAGCTGAAGTACAGCCTGTGTAGCTCTGAGTTTTGTAGGTACTATAAAACTAAATATGGACAGAAAGCATCTTCCTGTGCGCACCTTTCCCAGTCCTGCTGGCTGGTGGTCCAGCCTCCAGGCAGCTTCCCGCTGGGAAGGGCAGGCAAGGATCCAGGCAAAGCATTTCTGAAGGGTGATGTCTGCTCCCGTTTAGCACTCGAGTGCCCACTGGACAGTGGTTCTGCTGCAGAAATGTCTGAGGAAGAGGGGACCGCTTTTGTCACTGCATGTCAAAATCTCATCCCCTCTGAAATCTACTGAGATTGTGCTTTAGCCTAGCACCCCTTCTACCCGTAGTGGCTAATTTAACTTTACCAAGAGTAATTTTCCCTGTTTAAAAAGAAAAATAAAAAAAATTGGGGATTTACAGGAGCAGTTGTTCTGGGTCTCTGGGATCACGGCTGCAGTTTAGCAAAGCATCCCTCCATAACCCACATGTGTGAGCATCCCCCTATGCTCACACTTGTCCCCCTGCCCAGATGCTGAAGCACGTGCTCCTCGGTGGCCGTGTTCTCAGCAAGTCAGCGCCCCAGCTCTGGGTGGGACTGCAGCACAGCGCCTGCCTGCGGGACCCCAGCTCATGCTGAAATCACTCAGCGCAGCAGGTGTTCCCTACGGCTGAAAATCAAGGTCTGATGTACTTGTCAATGCTCACGAGCTGTCCCTAGGTTGGCATTTCTCTGTTGACTCATGGCTAAAAAAAATCTCCCCCACAGATCAATCAGCCAGTGTCCTCTAAAGGCATGCGGTCTGCTCAGGAGTGGCGAGTTATGATCTGCCCATGGAGCTATTGTTATCTGAGATTTTTATTAATCATTTACTACATTTTATGAGGTTAGTCACCTGCATCGTCTCTGTGCTGACAAAATAATTTACCACTACAAGGATGAAAAATAAAATAAAAGATCATTTACTGGCAGCTCACAATGCTCTTACTACGTTACAAAGGCAGCTGGTGGAGAGAGATTTCTGCTGGGGAATCAAACTAAACCAAAAAGGGATGATCAGACACAGCCAAAAGGATATCACTGAAGATCAGTTTTATACTGAAGTGTGTGATAATCAATTATTCAGAAACATGGTGTTGAACTATCTCTCCCCATGGGTTTATAAACCTCTCACTGGCTTAGCTCTGGTAACAGCTATCCAGAGATATGTAAGGGTATCACTGGAGGCCACAAGAGGACACTGATATTAGGCATATAATGTAGATAAGAAGGATATTAGAAAACACAGAACTAGCCCATCTCCTGCTCTAAATGTATATTACTCAATCAAGGTCAATGGTATCTCCGTCAGCTCTCACCAGCTGTGGGTTGGACCTACAAGCTATCACATAGAACTCAGAAAGGAGAGAGCCCCACCAGGCAGAGGCAGCCTGGGTTGGGTCCATGATGCTCCCTTTCAAGCTGGGAGCAACACATAGGGCTAAGCTATGGGCACACAGCAGTCTTTCTCACAGCTTGGCTTTCTTGTAGCAGGACGCTCGGGGAAATGCAGGACAACATCTCATTCATGCGTGGGCAGGACATGGACACAGCTGGCCATGGCAGGCGAGCAGGGTGCTGTGCCATGCATCCAGGGGAGCAGAGCTGGGCAGGAGGTTCGAGTCTCCTTAAAAGCATTTTTCAAAATAATTGTTAAATTATTTATCAACTATAAATGGCCAGGGTAAATCTGTTGGTAAGCAGCAGCACAGCACAGTTAGTTTTGACAACTATAACTGACAATTTACAGCCACTGGTAGACCACTGTTAAGGATATTACTCACTTAGTCTCCTAATATAATACTTACAAGAATAGCAGACAATCCCCCCAACCTCTCCCTGTTCAGGAGGCCATCTCCTCCTGGCTCCCCATGACTTCGCTCTCTAGCTTCTCCAGCAATGCATGGTGTTGAGCCCTGCCATCGCTTGTTACTCTGGGTATTTCCCAGGCAATAGACATTCTCAGCCCCTGGCTTAGCACTGACATGGCAATGAAGCGCAGGATTTCTCCCCAGTCACGGCTGCTAAGGTCTTAGCAGCAGTGGTAAGCTCTCGAAAGCGTGATGGGAGATGTACAGCAGCCATGGCCATGCATGGTGCAGACCTCTGCCCCACCAGCCAGTGAAACACTGCTCCTCCTTACTGCTGCATGTAAGGAGAAGCGACAATTTATTTTCCATACCTACTCCAGGGGCTCCTCCTGCGAAGGGGTCAGAGCAGCTCAGCTGTTGATGGTGAGGGAGACATCTGTCCTGCCCGCAGACGGGCGGTAAGGCTGGGTATTGGACGGACCAAATCATGCTAAAACAGACAAACAGCCCTTCCCCCACTTAAAGCACTGATATAAAAAACATGCAAAAGTCACACATTTTGCAAGTGTAGAGCCTTCCTAGCAATAATTAGCTTCTAAACATTCCCCTGTCCTGTATAATAAATGAACAGCATAGTAAATGTTATGAGAATAATTCATTATTCATCACGAATAACAAGTGAAAGGAATAATTTACCATCCACTAATCTCTAAAAGGGCCCCGCTTCTTTTTTAATCATGTAGCGATGCTGAGTGCCGAGGAAGAGGTCCATGTTCGGTCACACAGACCCTGTGGCTGCTGTTGCTGCTCCTGCTAGGTGGGTGCCGTGGCCTCGGGACTGGCACGTTGCTGCTGTTTGCCGGTGGTACCATGACACAACCTGTGCAGATGTCACTTTTGCATGGATAAGGACGGTGGTGCATCTCTGATGTCCTTTCCACCCCCACACTCTTTCCCGAGTCCATCTGTCTCCACGCACAACTGTCATATACCTGGACACGTTATATTCCTGCAGCCCTGGCTAAGCCTCTAGTATGCTGCTGTACTTTGACCATGATAAAGAGTCCTGAGGTGTCAAAACAGCAATCAAAGGCATGGTCACACGGGTAAAAACAAAGAATATTTTTTGGCCTCATCAGCTTTGTGGCACACGCAACACCTGCTCTACCTGCCTGGTTGGGCAGGGGGATGTAATTCTCCCACTGCATTCAGCATCACAGACTGAATCCAGCCTTGCTCCCCCCCACCGCCTATCTTCCAGGGTTTTCCCTCTTTACCTCCCTAGAAGCAGCTCTCCTTTTCCTATTTTCTAATATCAGATTTCTTTTTCCTTGTCCACAGCCAATCTGTTGTGTTGCCTGTGTCCTTCAAAGATCATAGTGCTGGACCACTTCTCCATGGGATTTAACCCCTTGCCAAAGCCTCCTTCTTTTGCCCTTCTCCTGGAGACCTGAGAGCCTCCCCTAACCCTTTTCCTTGGGAGCTTAATACTGCTGTCTGCTTGGGGGTAGCATTTGTGGACTCATTTCTGTGTTACCTCTGCTGATTATTATTTGTTTATTGCTCTTCCTTCTCTTGTGTTCCCCCAGTACTACAGACAGCACATAAATCACTGTAATGGAGCACAGCGAACAGAGATGAAGGTGTACAAATTGTGTGTGTGTGTGTGCATGCGTGTGCGCACGCGCTGGCAGATAAGGAGTGTTGGTGAATCCTTTTGGTGCCTTTCACAGCCAGGAGTCACACTGCACAGAGAGTGCAAGGAAGCTGTGCTCACAGCCCAAGCATCTCCTGCATCCCTGACCGCTAAGGATGACTGAGAAAATACCCTTGAGAAATGGGTCCCCAAAAAAATCATTCCATATGCCATGCTTGCCAGCTGCCCCAGGACACCAGCAACCCCTGCAGATTGTTTTCACATGCCATTTGTTTAAAAAAACCCAAATGTGCATGTGCAGTTGATAGACCTGAATATAAAAACTAAAATTCTGCATTATGATTTTAGGAAGTTATTAGTTTTTATTCTAACCTTTCACCTATATTATTGCTCCTGGATGTGAGTAAGCACCAAAACATAAAGGGTAGTTAAAAGCATCTGCCTATTACACAGTAACTGCCCTCATGTGAATTTAGCTTGGTGAGTACGTTTAATGTTTTCCAATGATTTCAGCTCCAAGTTTTGCTAAACTTGCATTTTGGAGACTATTTTTGAGTAAAGACTTCCATAGGATAATCAAGATAATGCCAGCAAACTGACTTATGACCTCCAATATCTCAAAATATTCACAAACCTGCTGACTAACTGGGTATATTTACGCCTCTGTGGACTTTCCATCCCTGAATGGAGTGATTAGTGACAAAGAGGGGATTTATATTTAAATCAGCGTGAGCTAATGAAACTCTGCTGTGTGCCAACAACAGCCTCAGAAGAATACGCCGTGGTGCTGTGCTGTGGATCATTTGACACCTTGCTGGCTTCCACTCTCCATAAAACCCCACCACCCCAGCAAGGCCTGGTCTTCTCAAACCCATCCAGCTACCAGGAATAGGAACATCAAAATCATGCAACATCTACAGTCTAATAACATTTAACTAGGGAGCTGAGATGATCAGACCCCCAGAAGAAGTCTAGAAGATGCTTTCTGAAGACAAGTGAGACAAGAAGGGTCACATCAAGCATTGCAGATACCTACCAGCCTTTCCGGGATGCTCTTTTCCTCGGGGCAGTGCAGAGGGATGTTTCAGTCTCATCATTTCTACACGTACCTTCTGGCTCTGGAGGACTGCCAGATTTTCATGCATGTGCATGATTTTATGGCTAGATCCCACAAAACCTACCTACAAGAAGCCTGCAAAGAGCTTCCTTAGATACCCGCAGAGACCTGCAGTTCAACAATGTCCCTAAGATGTCCATAAAATGGTGTATTTCCCAGGAAGCCCTGATTTAGACAGGCTGCTTTAACAAGAATTAAAGCACTAATCTGAACACATGCATGGGAGGGTACGAGCTATGGTTTGACCCTCCATGTATATGCTCTTCAGAGACAGCCAGATGACCCACCTAATCCTGTCTCATAGCGTTGACCTGCAGAGTGGGACCTTGGTGCGGGTTAAAGGAAAGTTTACTAACATTTTGACCCTTTTAATTGGCATTATGCTGTCTCAGGCTTTATCGGTCAGCTTTGAAGTCTAACCAGCTCCTTTGTGAGGAATTCATATTTGGCATGCTCACATGAGACATAATGTGGCAACAGAGGTAGCTCTATACGTATGGTAATTTTCAGAGCTGAGTGACATTTTTCAAATGGATAAGTTCACTGAAAAATGCAAGAACCAATGGTATTTGTGAAAAAAATTAGAAAGTGTACAAATGTTTCATTTTGACATGTCAAAAGAAATGGTTTGGAGATATGGAGACATTTTGTTTCAACGTCATCAAAACAAAATATTTTGACTTTTTGTTTTGAAACAAGCTTTGTTGTTTGAAAACTGACCTAAATTTTAGGAAAGGATTTTTTAAACCAACATTATATAATAAAAAAAAGAGCATTTCTTTTCCTGTTGAGGAAAATGCTTGGGTTTACTCATTTTCCCCCTGGCTTTGGATTTGACAACCGAACTGAAAAATCCATATTCATCTACCGCTCTCACTGTTAACACTCATGCTGCATCTCTGGCTGCTAAAAGAAAGCAATGCCTTCATCCAGCAATGCATCACTGCTGCTACTCAACATCCCTGCTTTCACTGTGCAAAAAGGGGGCTGCAGAAATGGAGTTTTGTCTATGCTTAAAAGCATGGTGGCATCCCAGGTACTTGTGACCACAGGCAACTCAGCGGCCCTGAGACAGGACATGGACATGCCTGCCTATCCCACAGCTGCGGCTGCCTTCAGCCCCACTGCACCTGGGCTTGCCCCCTGCCAGGCACTCTGCCCTTATCAGGGCTTTATTTAGCCAAGTGGGTTAATGAATAACTCTGTGTTTCGCCAGCAAAATGAACCCTTGCTAGCATCTTATCACCCGATCACGTGCAACGAGAGAGAAGAACAAAGACGTATTTGTCATGTCCTCTGTTACTCACCGCCTGAAATGGCTGATAGGGCTCAGCAATGCATCCGCACTGCTTTTTAATGGTTAATTTATCTGCTTTCTGCTTCCCTTCCCACCCATGAGTTTCGATTCCAAAAATAGCTTTAATCAAACAGTCGCTGTGGAGCTGGCTCTGTTTATGGCCAGCTTGGTTTCTGCTCTGGCTCTGGTGCTCTCAGACAACTGGTTTGCTGATATTTAAGCTCCCCGTCCTCCCCAGCAGTGCTGGCTGCAGGGCAGGGACCCTCTGAAACCATTGGGCACTTTCTTGCGTTCAAGATGCTGCGGACAGTGAGTTCCGGTGCTCTGCGCTGCGGAGCCGAAGGACCACACGGACATCTCATGGTGGGGAAGCTCTTCAGATGCTGCAAGTCCCTGAGATACTTGAAGCCACCCAAGCCCTTGGTGTTATCCTTACACACTGTAAATGTCTGTTCATTAACAGCAGATGAGTTTGGGGGTTTAATATGCCCACAGACAGGATAGTTCACCTGTGTGTGAGAAAGGGCCGCGAGCTGCCTGCAATACTCACACATCCCCGCTATGTTGGTGTCTGAGCATCAATGGAAACACCTCCCATTGAATGCAGTGGAGCCAGGATTTCAGCCCGTACTTCATCAACAGCTATTGACACACCTAGTCTTCAATCTCACTGCTTTCTGGGCCTTGACCTCCTCATCTAATTTGATTAAAAGCTCTTCTGCCCAGGATGTATCTGGAAACTAGCCATTACAACATTTTCATGATGGG
The DNA here is from genome assembly GCF_000699145.1 of Aptenodytes forsteri. Classification (NCBI taxonomy): domain Eukaryota; kingdom Metazoa; phylum Chordata; class Aves; order Sphenisciformes; family Spheniscidae; genus Aptenodytes; species Aptenodytes forsteri. The sequence goes on from NW_008796193.1 coordinate 5,788,457, forward strand.
GTAGCTGGACCCTGTTGCCACAGAAGCACATCCAGTACTTTTTCCCTTCCTCTCTGCATCCCTTTGGGAGTTTGCTGCAAGATTCAGGATTGTGAGGAATTCCTAATAAACAGCAATTTCCTATAGGTTGTTCTCACGCCCTTCGTGACACAAGAGCCTTCAGCCACCTATTTCTAGGCTTTGCAGGAGAAAAGGGATGTTTCAGTTACATTGGTGAGCAGGAAATCGAAATGTATTTCAGCGCCCTGCCCAGCACTGCGGTTAGCAACTTCTGGTTCATTCACAGTGCATTGCTAGTGCCATTTGCTGCTATTTTAGTTTATTCCCTTTTCCTCCTACCCCTCTCTGTTTCCTGTAAAAACCCCAGGTGCAGATTGATGCTCGGTGGCTGGGATGGAGCAGTGACATATCTGCAGTGCAGGGCTCAGTGGCCAGCCACGGTAACTCAGAGCATGTGTAGCTGCTTTAAAAAAAAATCTTTCTCCAGGACATCACAATTCAAAAATCATTTCCAGTTCTATTATTATTCTCAGCCCAGGGCAATCATACTGTGGTCTCCAGTGCAGCCAGCTCTGCCAGTCATTCCTGTTAAATATACTGAGTTTTCCTTCCAGTTTAGGGTTAACAAAAACTAAATTTGTGTGGCCAAATATAGGCAGAGATTTCATTCCCATGAGGCCCTGTCTGCATTATTTGATCCCAGTCTTTTTCATGTGAAACAAAAATACACCAGTCAGTTTTTTTATAAAATTTGAATTACTTTTCAGGGAAAAAGGGTGAGTTTGGGTTTTCTGCTGTGATCACAGCAGCGAGGAATGAGTATTATCCAGGCTCCAGCAAGGGAAATGGAAATAGATGCAGAAGATATGTACACATCAGTGTTGCCACTGCTCATAGCTGAGTCAGGATGGGTTTGGAGAATGGCATGCACTGGGTAAATATCCAAAATTTTCAGAACTTTGCAAACCATGTTGCAGTGAGCCCTCAACACTGTATTTGTGAACATGTAGTAACAAATTTCTCCAAAGGTATTGTCTGTCCTTGTTATTTGTTTTCCGTGAACATCCGCTCCTAAACAGGGATGCTAATGAAGAGCAGGAGGTTTTCGATTTGATTTGTGGGATTTTTCACTTTCCCCTTCCCACGTCAGTCTCAGGATCATCCACTTGTGGATAACCCATAGATTTAAAAAAAGAGGCAGAAAACATCAAATAACTCACTCTCTCCCAATACTTCTCACGGTGCTAATCCATAATGTTGAGATACTAAACCATGGCTGCGTGTGCTGCCAGGGGATAAGCCTGGTGGGGCCGAGCCAGGGGGAGTGGGAGCAGGGCTTAGCCCGTGGCATGGGCAAACCACTCTTGCAGCGCTATGTAGAGGAGGAAAACCTGGAAAAGCTGCTTTTAATACAGTAAGGTCTTCAAGAACAGGCAGAAAAACACCTCTCATCACACCCTGGATATGCCAGTGCTAATGTGTTTATTGTGGCTACATTAATAATTATGATCAACAGTAGTAATGATGAGCAATAATAATTAATACCACAATCATAATGACATTAATAGTAATGATTATTATTTCTGAACTTTTGAGATTTTTAATGAAGGACTTCAATGCTAGACCTCCTATTAGGCAAATCTGCCTTCACATTTGAGGTTATAAAAAGAGGTAGAAGTAAGGATTGCCAGTCACCTGGTTCTACGTTATCTCCCTTAAACGTGAAGGTAGGTAATGGTAAATATGGATCTACATGTATATAACCAATCATTTAAAATAACTTTTGGGGCCTGCAGTGGCATTTAGTAGGTAATAACTAAAACGTGGTTAGCTCAAAAATATTGTTGAATAGCTTTATATGTGACCCTTTTACTGGCTTTTTGTTAAGAAGAAACAACCACATGAGGTTCCCAGGAGAGTTATGGCTATAGAGGGAGTAAGCTATCTGAAATACAAGCTTTCTGCCTTATCAGACTTCTTTTAAATGGCTTTTCTTCAAAATTACATGGAGTTTTGGAATTTCCCCTCCAAATTCTCTGTCTGCACTTTTGGCACTTGCTGTACCTATGCGGTTTCATCCCAGAAGGGTGCTGCAGACAAGTGTTGAATCTGCACAAATGTTTCCAAATCAAAACAGTCAAAGTGCTACTCTATTTCCCTGGTTCTCTGATGTTTAGAAATAAACATTGGCAGTGCTTATTTAGGGAGTTTTGGAGCATTTCTGAGCATGTCAGCAGCATACTCTCTCCCAAACTGATGGAGATTGCAATTTTGTTTGGTGACTGAAAAGTGCAGGCTTGGAAACACTAGTTTAAAAAAAGGAAAAAGAGGAAACTGAAGTCCTATATGGAACACCTGCAGCAGCCGTATATTTAAGCCATGGCACCCCGATGTCCCTGGGGACAGCCGGGAGCGGAGCTGCCCCGTGGCCTGGTGCCAGCCCGTACCTGGACGTGGTGCAGCCCCTTCCTCACCCATCTTACTGTCTCCTACTTCCCTCACTGGAAGATATTTTTTCCACACCCTGTCCAATCCTATGTGTAAAACTCCTTAATCTTCTTGCTCTTTGATGGCATGTTTTGTTCTCACCCAGAGAAGAAATTCTAATATCTAAATATCAAAAATTATTTTGTTTAATCGTTCTCTACTTCTTATCATCTTGCTTGTCTTGACTTCCGTCTTATAAGCCTTGATTTGCTACTTTTACGATTTACTGCAACATACAAATTGTTTCTATTTATATCTGCATGTGAGATGTCTTGGGAAAATTTGCTTTAAAAACATAATATGAAAATAAACAACACCAGGGAAAGCTAAGCTGGCTTATTGTCAATACATTTTCCACCTTAGGAGGTTTTCTTTTTTTTTTTCTTTCTAATCTGTGCATCATTTACATTATTGCATTTTCTGGGAATCACTCCAATGGCGGGACTAAAGGGTCATAATTTGATGGAATACAGTGATGGTGATGCCGGATAAAATGTGTACACACTGTTCCTTTCAGTTAATGTTACCGAGATAGCAGGATGTTGGAGAAAATGGATGACCTACTTTTATCCTCTGCATTAGAGGTACGTTTTACAAGGTGGTAAGACTGTTTTGAAAATACATGCAAAATCCAAAGGGGCCTGTACCAGTATCAACCCCATGACTTCCATTTATACTGGTGTAAGTAAAATCAGAATTACAGAGTAAAGATAAGCGGAAAAAGTACAAATATTTTTGTGTCTGCAGCATAGCTCCACCCTGCTATTCTTGGGAAACTTCATGTCCAACTCTGCTATGAAAGGGCATTCAATCATCCTCAACTGCTTTTAATTATATTAGCAGTGTTATTGTAGCTGTTATCGTCTAAGCATACGACTGAAGCAGTATTTATACAGAGAAGTAATATCATTTGTTGGACCAGCTGATACACTGACAAGTTTTTTGGCATACAAGCCTGAAAAAGGGTTTGTGTGCTTGAAAACATATCTGCTTTTTTCCCCTAAACTATCAGTTTGTTCTAATAAAAGGTATTACCTCTCCCTGTAGACTTTGTCTCATTTAATTATATTAGCATTGAAAATAGGTGAACCAAATTGCATAAGATAATTTGTTTTGTCCCCAAACCATGCTGCTAGCTCCAGCTGGGACCCTCTGTTTCCAAACTGCTTGACAAGATCTAGAGCATCATGTTGCAATTATTACCGTATATGTATTAACTCATTTTAATGAAAAATATCAGAAAGAGCATAAAGCATCAGACTTTGGGCTTTGAAACAATCTTTGTTTTTGAGAGATAGGGCTGAGGCTCACAAGGTTTATGTCTACATGTACTTGTGCACGGGCTGCCCTTGCTTGAGGCATGCAAAGTGACTGCTGTTGGTGCCAGCATTGGGTCTGGATGGCTCTCAGGTCTGATCCAGTGTGGCAGTTTCTGTACCTCCACCTTGCTGTATAATTATTTTCATATTGACCCATTTCTCTGTCTGGAAGAAACCCTAAGCAGAAGCCCCAAAACACTTGAACTCATTGTATTTCAGCTCAACACGAGCGAGAAGCATCCAAAATCTTTAGCCAAAATAATTTCTTACCAAGTTTCCATCCAAATTTGCAGGCTCAAGATATGAATCACAGATAAGCAGCCAGCCATTTGCTGCATAACTTTGCTTCTAATTACAAATAGGCAAGCATAATATATGGAGTCATTAATTGGTCAAAAATAACAGTGGGAATTCGATGTAATGGGATCAATGCTTAGATATGATGATGAGAAATAAAAGTATTCAATGCATGGGCAAAATGTAAGCTGCTTGGCTAACCAAATGAAAACAATTTTTAATGCTTCCTTGTACCTTGACTACACAGTGTTTGACTTCATGTTTGACTTTAAACATTACAGGCTGGCTTTGTTTTGGTCATGTGCGCAGTGGCCTCCTCTTAACATTTATTCCTCAGGAGTAAGAATTTTATTTAATGCAGAATTTGCAGACTGAAAGGATTAATCTTTTGTATGCCTTCTTCCTTGGAGAGTTTTTTTAGAAGGAATATATTTGTTTCATAGCTTTCTGAGTATATCTTTTGGTATAAATGCTTGCTCCCTCTCTCCCCTTCTCCCCAGCTTGTTTACTCAGGGAATAAAAACTTGACCTTGACTTTAAGGTCTTTGGTGTTTCAGACTGTACACTCAGCAGAGAGTAAGGGGAAAAATCAATGTGAACTGTATTAGACAAGTGGGAGAGTAATGCATAAGTGCTGGGAAGTCATCCTGGAAATGGAAACAACTGAGGTAATTCTTAAAGGAGAGCACATCCTGCTGATGCATTTCTTGTGGTTAAAACCCCACATCCCACCTTCTCCTTTCTGCACCCTTTTTCTCCCCAGCTGTCTAACACATCCTTGGAGCCATAGGAAGACGGGGACACACCAGACCCCTCCCAAGGTACCCACTTCAGCTGAGTGGGAGTTGGAGTCAGGGGACAAAGCGGTGGCCCATGTCTTCACCTCCCATCAGCTCTGCCTCCACATCTGCGACTCAGGATATTACAGGGGTCCTGTTAGCATCTCCATAAAAACATACATCAAAAGAATCAACAAGACAAGTGAGAAAGGACAGCTCAGCAGACAAGAGATGTGACATTGTTAATGAGGATGTCAGCAAATGATAAGATTGCGTTTGTCACCAGTGGACTCACAAAGTATCCTGGCCGTACTGTGTTTTGGGACAAACTCTGCTGTTTCCTTGCCATTTCTCAATTTATGGAGTGAAATCCTAGCTGAACTGCCTCAGCATACTGTTGGGACATCAAGGTCAGGGAGGCAAAGTCAGACTTCATCTACCAGACGTGCCTTTCCAGGAAGCCGTACGGATCATTGCCATTTAAATGCAAATCATATTTGGTTCAATATATTTAAATACTAGTGAAATGTCCTCAGCAATAATAACAGACTGTTAATACATGTATGTATGAAATTTTTAATTAATTAGATGGCATTAGAGTACCAGTTGTGTTCTCAAAACAGCTCAAAAGTACGCTTTTAAAGGGAATTAATATTTAATAGGAAAAAAATGCAATAGCTTCCCGAAGTCTTAATTAAACGCTTATACCTTTATGGCTTTTACAAGTGTTTTACTCATAATTTAGTCTGCCAGGGAATTGCATCACTGGTGTTTTCTGCAATCGGGAGAGTGCCCTGGGAAGTACACCATCCATGAGGCTTTTTTTCTTCAGAGCTCTATTCCCCTTCTTAAACAAGGAATTGCTGAAAGACTTTTGGAAAAATGTCTGTCTTTCCCTTGAAAACAACCTGCTGGAGGAAGGAATGGAGGAGGTGTAGCACCAGGCGTTCTGGCCCCCAGCCTGCTGCGGGCAGAGGCTCCACGTGAGCTGCAGGCAGCGCTGGGGGCCAGCAGCACACACACATCGAGATTTTTCCCCCTTGATGGGAACCAAGTGCCACATCTACCAATTTCATAGGATTATCAGGTTAATATTCCCACAGCTGGAACGTTTGGGGTCACCTCCCAAATATTGTAAATGATGGTCCTGAACAGGGAACGGCCCCGTGCGAAGAACCTGCAAGATTAATGCCCTGCATGTGAAAATAGCTGACTTGTAGTAGCAGTAATGGCCATTCCTCATATAAATTAGACCCACATATGTACATCCTTATTTGCAAATAATCCATAGGTGTAAGTAATTTCCATCTTCCTTTTATGCAATGGAAAATTAAGCAGAAGACAGCTAAAGTGAACTTCAAGCTGAAGCCCTCTAAAAAAACAAGGACAGCTAAAGTGATCTTCAAGCTGAAGCCATCTAAAAAACCATGCTGTTGTGAAAAACATTGTTTAGGGTAACTTGAGAAGCCAGCTGGTAAAATTCAGTCACTTTTTCCAGGGCAGAAGAATTTATAGACCCTATCTTCAGCACAAATAATCTCTATTAGCTTCCCCTGCTTTTAAAATTGGGTTCCACTAACCTTTATTTATCATGCTTTCTCAGGACTACACAAATTAGACAAAAATAGCGTTGTAGTTTCTTTTCTGTTTAAGCATATATAGCAAGTATGTGCAATGTCTAGCATTAAGAGTTTCAGCCACAGTTTTATTTCTGTAACAGTTTCAGAGCCCCGGATGTTACTGCTTAAAGCCACCCTCTATACCAGCAGGGCTTCTTCAGTACTACTGCGTTATAAATAACACTAATAGTAGTAATAATAGCAAGTAGTTCTTAAGTTATCTCATATCTTTCTTCAATTTTGTTCTTGCAATGCCATGTCAGGACATTTTGTCTGAGCTGATGGGAAGAAGGGGTATTGATTTTCTCAAGATTGCTGGCTTTTTCTCATCCTATTTAGTGCCAAGGGCTGGTATAAATTGTGCCGGGAGCACGGCAGAGTGCAGGCACGGCCAGGCTGCACCACTTTGGGGTTGGGGCTGCAGCAACGCCTGCTTGCTCAGATGGTTCGCAGCAGGGACCTTGCTTGAAATCTCGGTGTATTTTTAGTTCAGCTATGTGAGGGATAAAAGTAGGGCATCGACGCTCAGCAGAACCGTACAGACAGGTTTTGCATACGGAGCAAAACTGGAGAACATGGTGGGGGTTGGGCTTTTTCTTCTTTTTCTTTCATTCTGCTGACTTTGCACAAAAGTTGAACATCAGGTTTTACCCAGTGAACTTACATGAGTTTGTACAATAGATATGCGAGAGAAAAACAGCCTGTTCGGAGCCAGAGAGGAGTGAGCAGTCCCGCACCAGCCAGGTCTGCGTTGCTGCCAGTGTTGGCAGGACCAATGGCCCCATCGGGGGAGAGGGAGAGAGCCGGGACAGAAAGAGGTTTCGGCAGCTTCCTCGAGATATCCCCTTAGTGTTCATGGCTGGGAAACCGCACAGGGAAATTGGCATTACTCAAGGCACTTCTCTCTGGCCTTAATCTGTGGTTTGGAAAGCAATCTGAATGGAAAATGAAAAGAATTTGATGACAAATCAGAGAAGGAAAATGGGACCAATACAACAAGAGAAGAAATTAAAGGAGTGGAGTCTGGGCTTGAAAACCTCTTCAGTAGCAGCATTTCTCCCCACCAAAAGGAAGCATTTTATTTTCCCTGGAAGAAGACAAAATGAACAGCAAGGACTATTGTTGTGGCAAGAATACCTGGAGATGTGCTACCTGCAGCGAGAGCTCACTGGCAGGGATAGCAATGGCATAATTTGCAGCAACATCTGCAGTTGGCCCAGCAACCATCTCTCCTCATTAATTAGCAGAAGCAGTACGTTGGCCAGACAGTCCCATTGGCTTTTGCCTTATTACTGTACCCCTTAGCTAATGAGCCATCCTCTTCCCTTCCTGCTGAGTGAGGTATATCCAGTCTGACCGCAGAATGGGCACAGAAATCCAATGTGCATCAACGGGGGTGACAGTGCTTACCATCATTTTGAGTATATACCCTGTGGGTCATATTTACTACAACCACATGATTCAACAGCAGTGGGCTGTAGGCCTATGGAGGTAATACTATGGTTCATCAATGACTCCCCTGTCTCTCCCTGTGCATCTAATTTTATACTGCAAGGCATGCAACCATGTATGTACAGTTCTGGCTTTTACTCCTTGAAATTATTTTGGATTATATGTAGTTTATTCACAATTCTGCCTTGGTCTTCCAAGCTGACAAACTCGTCCTTTCACCTTGCCTCATTTTCTCTGCCTGAAAATAAGAACCATGATACTGTCCTTCAGAAGTGATTTTGTTTCCACCAGTGAGACAATATCATAACCCAGCTCTGCTTAACCTCCATTTCCACAATATAGTCCAGCTACGCAAGAAAGCAACATACACATCAGTACACAGGGACCCCGGGGTGCCTTTGCCTGGCCATTACCTGCCACCCCCATTGAGCACCATCCTGGTGGTGAATTACTGCATCAATGGAGAAATTATACAAGGCAGAGGAAGGCAGCAACCTTTAGCAAGTCTCTGGCAAGCTCAGCTTTCTTTCCCTGGGTTGCACTTATGATCAAATGTCAACTCCTGGAGATGGCTAAGGGACTGCAGGCTGTTATCTGGGGAGCTCCAGATCTTGGTGCAAGAGGGCTGTAAATTCGTGGCTGCCTAGCCCTGTTGGTCATGCAGGCAGGATCCCATTTGCCTGTATACAGTGCCAAGCCTCAGACAGTCTTGCTCAAGTCATTTCATGCACAGTTTAATTCTTTGCATAGTGGGGAGGGGGACTTACTCCAAGAAAACCTGGTCCAAAGTGATCAAGGTGGCTTAATAACACAAGGCAAACGGCAGTGCTATGGCCCTGCTAGACAATAGCAAAACACATTCGGTTACGCAGCTCAGACCTTGCTGCATTACACATGTAATTAGGTTGTTTCCATGGTAATGATCTAATTATGGTCTTCTTGGCTTTGTGTAATCACATTTGCTGCATTTTGGCAGAGCTGTTTTCCTTATTTTTGAACTGCAACACTTGGCAAGATGTTCTTCCTAAAGCCGAATAATAATTTTGCCTGATGGAAACCGACAAGTCTGTGAGTTTTTATTTAAAGCAGGGTTGAAGATACAAGACAAGACAAAACTATATATATAGCATATATATATGTATATATAAAGAAGGATTTTTATCCCTGTAATTTCTATTCCTCTTTCCTTCCTACCTTTTTTTTGCAAGTGCTTAAAATAATGAATTGTAGCACTAGCTCCCATGTGGGAAGGGAAACTCCAGAGACCTCTCTTCTGTTCCTGGCATTAGTGATGGGCTGACCTTAGGGCATGAGATTTCACCTCTCCCTGCCTTATTTTCCCTGACTTCAGATAAGATGTACATGCAAAATGTACATTATTTCAACTAAGCTATTTCAGCTCTTGGTAAGCATGATACCTTAGAGAGAGCTGGTGAAATCCTGGCCCTGTAGAAGACCAAGGGCAAAACTCTTATTGATTTCCATAGTGCTGCAATTTCCCATGTGTCTGTCCAAACACCTTAGAAAAAATCAGATGCAAAAAGCCAAATCTAGCAGCCTTGACCAATATGGATTCTCCACCCTGCTGCCCCAGAGCTGAGCGAGCAAGGTGTTATTAGACTTTGGTGACACGTGCGGTATCTCTCTCAGCTGCCACGGCACTGTGGGGGAATCTGGCCGTGGGATTTGTTGTTCACAAGTGGGATCCCCTTTACCAAGCCCACTCCTCCCTACAGCTCAGCTTACTCCTCTGTGTTACAGGGTGGTTTTAGGGAGGTGCAGATTTCAAGGCTCTGCTAGAGCCAATGCTTGTAAGGATTTATTGTGGTCCGTGCTCTGTTGTGCAGGAGAGACACTTATTATAGCCTCTAATCTCTCCTAAGGCAACTCTCTCCTTGAAGTCAGCTGCAAGATCTGGCTGTTAGTTATCACTTATAAAGATTTTTAAAGCTTTCTTGCAAAACAAAAGATATATTTCTAGCTTGAGCAATAAGGGACCTGGGGAAAGATAGGAGATGAAAGGTCAAGCAAGAGGAGCTTGTGAAATCACACTGGAGCAGAACTGCAGGCTGTAGTCAGCCAGGAGCTTGTATTGCAATCGACAAGGCTATTCATGGAAAGGTTTTTGATCAGAGTTGCCATGACAATAGGAAACACCTAAAAAAGATCTATGAAATGTTATATCAGCATCAAGCCAAGAAGTTAAGCCAAATCCTACGCTCTGGTTATTCCTGTGAGTCAGTAGCTTTCATAGTAGTATTGCTAAAGGAAGGATTTGGTCCTCTGACTTTGAAGATTTGGGAAAATAGGTATGAAATGTAAATTATGATAGAAAAGATTTGTGCCATAAAGAATTTGCTGCTGAAGGTTGTTGGAAATCTTGCAAATACTGTTTACAGCTCTTGTTTTGTGTACTGAATATACACACAAGACCACAGAGTCCTCTGATTTTGATGGACAGGTGGGTATGGATGCTTTCTGAATGAATACAATATAACACCCACTCTGCACATCCTCTAGGGTCTAGGGATTGAAATTTCCATCTCTAAACCTTTACAGAGAGATTTCAAATCCAAAATGAGTGGCACTGAATTTCAAGGACCCAGCAAAAATAACTCACTTTGAAAGCAGTGTTTTCTCAAGATATCAGAGGTGAGAAGAAAACCTGGTGTTGGCCATTTTTTTGAATTAATAATGTGAGGGTGGGGTTTTTTTTCTTCATTTGATGCGTCTCTGAGTACAGGATCCCCGGAGCTTACAGCAAGGACCAGAGACTGTGTCCTCTGCTGGTTTTTTTTTTTTCAGCACTGACCATGCTGTTAGCCCTGAGAAAGTAAGTTATGCTATTAAGCCATATGCTTTCATGTTATGTTCTGCAGAGAATAAAACTAACTGTAATTAGCTATTGCCACTTAAGTTTTAGCAGATTGACACCTCTCAAATGCCAAGATATACTCAAATAAGCCCACAGCAAATGCTTGTGAATGGACAGGCAACTGCACAGCAGTCATGGTGAAAGTCAAATAACAGCAGTGGAGTGGGGGGGGATTTCAGGTCTGCTGTGTCACTGCTCCTAGTGAAGTGAACACCTTTTCTGAGGACCTTTCAGCAGGTCACAGTTATTTGACTTCCACATCTTCCCTGCAGAGCAGATAGGTATGAAACATGTACCCTGCTGGAACATTGTTCTCCATTGATATACAGCCACCTCCTGGATGGGATGATATAGCAGTTGGTAAACAGGGCATAGCCTTAGTAAAATACTTTGTGTCTCAGGTACCCTTCCTCTTCCTCCTTCCCTGTCTTTTCAGCCAGCCAAAGGGAGGAAGAGGAAGGTGGCAACCAGTTGGAGGTCAGTAGCCCCAAGGTTGAGAGAGGAGAGCAAGCACTGGGGCTGGCGGGGACCAAGCTGCAGCAACCCTGCTTGCTCAAGGCTGGGGCTTCCCAGAAACATCGCACCACCAGGCCCTCACTGGAAACCCTACAGAAAAGCCTTCAGCTGAGGGGCAGCCCAGCTCTACTGGCAAGTGCCTGGGGGTGAGGAGTGAGCTGCCTGAAGGGCATGGGTTGGGTCCTCTCTGTATTTTGTCCATGCAGTACAGCAGTGTACTATGGGATACACGGCATAACCATGAGGGCTATCATCTCCTGCTTCTCTTCCTGTCTCCTTATCTAAGAGCTCAGCAGCAAAAGGGACAGGCTTGCCTCCAGAGAGAATAATGGTATGTTAATGAGAGCCCTGTTCACTGAAACTGCTGGTTCTTGTGCTTTGGCTCTGGTTGTGGTATTGGAGAACATGGAACAGCATATTTTACTGTGCAGGCTGCATAGATGCCCCTGCTGTGCAAAGCCTCACATGCAAATCACAGTAATCACCATCCCTTGCCTTCAAGGTATTGCACACTTGTAGGACTAAAATCAGAGCTGAGGAGCCTGTCTTCCTTTCCACAAGTCTGTGAATTTCATTAATGACTCCAAGGGTTTTACGTGTGCCTGCAAAAGAGACCAGACCCCTCAATTTATTCTGCCCTTGTTTCCTTCTTTCATAACCCAGATATTTTGCATAATACAGACCAGCAATGCCAAGTGCCGGGTGCCTCTGTTCCTGCTGCACAGGCTCCATATGCTGCCTATCTGTGTCAATACCAGGGAGCCCTGCAGTTGCAGGAGGACAATTTTCAAGCTGTATGTGTGTAAATTAGAGCTGACACTCAGCAGCTTTAATTCACGGACTGAACCTGATCCTTGCTCACACCCTACCCATCGGATAACCCTAACACCATGATCAATACAGCCAGATAATTACAACTAGTAGGAAAGCTAAGTGCATGTTTCCAGTTTTTTTCATCAAAACAAAGTCCTAGTGATATGTTCCTGCCAAGGCTTACACAATTCTCCTTTATTACACTGGGAGCTCATACAAGCCTAATACTGTATAATACTTTTTACATGATCACTCTCAACCAGAAATTCCCTCTCATCTAAATCTAGCTCATCTATCTTGGTATGAATCTCTAATTCTGCATGTGTAGGGGGGAAACTGTCCCTCTGTTTCCCTTTTGATCTACCGCCAAATCCACTGACGTCAACAGGCAGAATGAGAATGATTGAGAAAAATGAAAGACTGGTCCATGAAACTTCAGAGATTTCACCTTTGGGTTTCACTAGCTAAAGCTGGTTGATACAATTTCCCACTTTCTCCTGATCACCCCAGATCTTGTTTCTCAAACATAAGTTGCCCTTTTGCTCTTTATCTATTTGCTTTGCTAATGGTTGAAAGAAGCTTGTCCTTTGCAGACATTGCCTTAGGAAGAGATGCTGGCAAGCAGAGAGCCATTTCACACTGCCCCAGGAAGCACAAGTCAACTTAGAGACATCCTGATTTTCTGTGTCAGGTGGAGCACCGAGGAGGACACTGTTTCTGGCCACAAAACATTGACTCCTAAGCCAAAAGGATATGGGACCACTCAATGCATGGTGTCAAGTGAAACACGATCATTTTTCCCATTTTCACTTTAAATTATACAGAATCAACAAGGTCCACAAGGCATGGGTCAGGGTAGCTTGATCAGGACCTAAGCAACAGCTCGGTGATAGACAAATCTCACCTCTGTGCACCAGAGCAACATGAGTAGGTGAATCCTCTTCCTCTGAAGTGTAATGTCTGGCTCTGACTTCTAGGACGTCTGGAGTTAAACAGCAGTAGTAACCCTGTGGTGGCAAGGAAGCAAAATGACTGCAATCATTAATTGCACTGCTATAAATTCTCTGGTATGAGAAACTTTCATCTGTGCACACAGTTGTGAAGAAGCCATCATGAACATGGGGTGTAGCACACATACACACACACACAGAGCATATGTACACAGAGAGAGATCAATGGATTGCATATGGTGCACATGGCATAATTAATGACTTTTCTTGAAGGCTGTCACAAATCTGAGTTGTATTGGGTGAGAAGAGTACCAGGGTAGTCTTTTAATTAGTCCACAGCCCAGCTGCATTGTAAAATTCACTCTCTGACACTGCATCCAAAATTTATAACCTTTTAAATCAAAGGAACATCTCAGACTCTGAGTTTTTGCTAATCGGAGGTGTTAATGATAAAAGCACAAGCCTGAAAAAGGGACGTTAGACAATTATTCACAATATTCAGAACTGTTTCTCAGGCCAATGTGCTACCCTATAAAAATTAATCTGGAAAATATATGGGGCTCCCAGCTGTCTCTCTCATATCTGTATATTATCTGCTTGGTGCCGCTGGAGGTGGTGTGATGGAAAAACTGCACTTTGCCCATCTGTGGTGAATGCTTCCCAGGACTGCTTGTTAAATGAGCAGGGTAGGGATGCTATAGGGCCTTCAGCTTAAGCACATCCATACTGGAGAGGAATATGCCTTGGTGAACACACCCAGGGCTCGGTAGCCTTAGTGAGCCCTAGACCTAGACCCTAGGAGGACAGGTATGGTACTGGCTTGAGAGGATTTGGGGTGGTGTAGTAGATGACTGTGGCTCTTGGCCACATGGACATTTTGCTTCAATAAGACACACACTACCGTCTCTTGGCTTCTTGGCAGCTGTTGCCAGAAGTGACCTACCTTTTGCTAGGATAGCAAGGAGAAAGACATTATCTCCAAAACTGGTTTGAAAAGATACTGAATGCTTTCTGTAGAAACAACTGTTCTCTGCAAAACTTTATGGTGTGTAGTTGTTCCTTACTGCAGGGCAGTTATACTGTACTGCTTTTTCATACATCAAGATGCTACTGAAGTTGATGGCAAAAGCATAGCCAGACAATCTTGTGTCACTGTCAGGAGCACAGGCCATCATGGGGGTGGTGTAGCAAGTGTCGTCGCTACCTGAAAAGTAATTTATGCAAAAAGATAGTCAATGTGTGATTAACTGGCAGGCAGTTGTTGGAAAACATTTATGAAAATTTAACCTTCCTTCATGCCCCAAATCAATTTGTTTTCAGTTATTTTGAAAAGTTTATTTTCAGTTTTGTCCAATTACAGGCTTTCTTGCAATGGGCTTTCCTTTCAAGCCACATGGTTCATTCATATTGAAATTTTTCATTTGGAAATTGTCTAAAGGTGCATTTCAATCATTGAAAATCCTTTTCCTTCAAAAATATTGAAAAATATTTTTATTTTTAGTGGCTTAAACCAGCCACTAAATGTTTCAGTGTCTGCTATTCAGTGATTTCTAAGCGCAACTGTTGAAAGACTCTTAGCTACCACTACAGCGAATTAACCTGGAAAATCCTTTGCTCTTTGGGGTAGGTCCCAGCATAAGTGTCCAAAGAGAAAGGCATGAACATAAGAGACTGACTTTTGACACTGGGTATACTCTTTTTTGTATTTATTACATCTGTATCCATACTGTAAATAGTAGATTAGAGTTTCCCAAATTAAATAGTTTACGGGGTCTAAGTGGCCACTATGTTTGGTTTGTTCATTTGTGTTTTAATCAGCCCCAGATGGAAAGGCTATTCCCCGCCGTGTCAAGGGATTTGAGGCAACTGCACTGTAGATTGTGGCCATCGTGGGCGAATACAGCTTTGTTTGCAAAAAGTAGTAGAACTCCCTTGTTACGTTTGGTGATGGTTTTTCTTTGTGGTTAAAAGACTTTTCAATTTTACCAAAGAAAAGGAAAAGAAAGATGTTTGGTGGATACTTTTCCATATTTCCAGTAACCCTTTCCATTTTCAGAAAACAGTTGTAAGAAAAACACATACAGTGTTTTGATATTTCGAGGTGCTGGCTGCAAAGGTCACATTGGCCCTGCTCCTGCAGGTCTGTATGTTCTGGGAAATGCCAGCTGCCTCCAGGGCAACTCAGCCCACCCTGCCCGAATGTGATAGAGCAGGAGGCGGTTACAGGCTCCCGAAATCCCAGCCTGTCCAGAAAGCCCAACCTGCGGTCCCTGAAACACCCCTGCCTGGGAAGGATTTTGCATCCATGAGGAGGGACCAGCAGAGGTGTGTGGTTCGGATGCTGTTGGCTGCAGGTAAAAGCCCGGCAGCAGCAGAGAGCCTGGGGGAAGCCCATTAGTTAAGAGCTGAGGCACCCGACGCCGTTATCGCTAATGCCTTCAGCACAGGACAGGGCTGCAATCAATTTCATAATAAATCAACCCCGTTTTCTAATATGAACCAATTTATCTGCCAGGCTGACTTGCCAAACACTATTAGAGGCTGAGGTCAAACTGAAAAAGACATATCATATTTTCAGCTTCTCCTCCTAACTTCGCATCTCGGAGGCACACTCTGCAGTCACTGGTTCGCAGCTCTTTACGCTCCCTGGAGACTTCTCCTTCAGGAGACTTTAATTTATAGGTGATGCAGACACAGAAGGAATTATATATTTAATGCCAGCCACTAACACAACAGCTTTAAGTCTGAAACTAGCACCTGTCTTTTGTCATCACTGTACAGTATTTATAGAGACTAGATAAAAAGATTATTTGAAAGGCTTGATTTGCAGCAGAACCAAGAAAATCCTGGTTTACTACAACCAAGCCTATGTTATGATTTTATCTGTGTTCATTTAGGCTAGAGCTCTGTTGGAGACGCCCAACTTAAAGAATTAGCTATGGTAAACAAGACAGGAGAGAGAATTGAGATTCTTATTTATAGAAGGAATCACACAGAGATGACTATAAAAATGATTAATACATAACAAATATGGATAGCATTAGTTTAAAGACACACAGAAGAAACAAAGGAATATCTGCCTTGAACGGTCATTGTACAGCACAGGCTTGTGAAAAATTCACGTATGCATGAGCAAGGAGCTGGGAGCTGCCAGCAGCTGGGAGCCTTGGACTGCACCAGATGAAAACACACCGATGTTTAACTATTCATCTGATGTTACAGAGCGGCACAGTCAACCATTACCATTCCCAGACGAGCAGAGAATATCGATTATCCCATTCAGAAGAGTTAAGGTGTTGCTGAAAGCAATAATAATAATAATTGCATCAGCAGTTAGCATCCTGGGTGGGTATGCACATGAGCCTGCATGTAAACAAAGGGTGAGAGATGTCTTCTAGGGGAGGAGCAGTGAAAGATGGAATAAATGGGCTTAGTCTAAAGAAAAACTTGGGGACAGGATCATGTAACCAAAACTGCAGGACAAAAAGGCGTGGAGTTAACTTGCAGCAAGGCAGATACAAATCAGATACAAGTCAGGCATGAGGAATAAATTCTCTAACAGCATGACGACTACCATGGCAGCATCACAAATGCCACCAGCACTCAGTCTGAATGCAATGGCATCCCTGGCAGCAGCAACACTCACTCAGCTTTTTCCATACTCGTCTCCTTGTAACTCCATACTTGCACCACTATTTCCATTAAACGAATGGAAATAAATTCCAGATTGCAGTAGGTGTATAAGGAAGGGCTTCACACTTTACAATGATGCCAACAAACCAGTCAGAACAATTTTTTATCCAAAAAAAAGTATCACAAGGGCTAGTACTTCTTAAAGAGAAGACAGTCAAAGCATTACAAATGCAAATCTGTGCGAAGCATAGCTGAACAAGAAGGTCACTCAGTAGAAATTTCAGTAACACAGGTAGTTACTGGAGATGCCGAGGAAGGTGGCTGGTTCAACTCTTCCTCGCAAAGGGAGTTCCCTCTGGTGCATTTATTTGAAATCTTTTTGGTTTTGCACTTACAGCACTTACCCACTGAAAGATAACCCAGAGTATTAACAAGCCCAAACTCTTTTTATTCCTGGTATCTCACTTGAAACAAATATCCCTTAATATTTTTCCCTAATGCTTTTTTTTTTTTTTTATGTTTTCTAGGCAGAAAAGAAATGGTCAAATCTGCAGTAAACAAGATTTCTTATAACGGGCTTTTAAAAAACTATGCATACAAAGGCATAAAAGGAAGGATGTACTCTCTTAACCTTTCCCTTCTGAAGAAGCTGACCTTTTTCTATCTTAGATTGCAATTAGCTGATGTACATCTTCAGATGCAAATATGATTTGATACAAAGCCTGCTGGACTCAGTGGAAAGGTTTCCACTGGCATTTATCAGCACTGAGCCAAGTCCATACTACTAATGAAATTTCTTAGATAGTAATAATAAACAACATTATTAGTGATGTCGCCTTTGTTATAAATCCAGGGACATTAATATTAAATTTGGCACTACCTTAGTACTCCCGAAACTTTGGTCCAGAGTGCGCTCCATAGTTAGCCATGAAAATAAATACAATGAGAAAAAAACAACAGAAAAGTGGGCAAAATGGTGAAAGCCTATTACCCACATTTTGAATGGAAGTGCAATGAAAGGAATAGGTTCCACAGGGCAACCACAAATTACTTCACCATGGCCTCACAGATCATAAGTGGTTTGTGCTGATGACTTGGGTATCAACAACTAAGAGGATGCAATATTATTATTCAGAAATTTGACCCATGTGATTTTTTACATAATGTTAAAATTGAAAAAATTGAAGAAAAAGTATTTTGGGTTGTCATGAAGTTGTTTCTTTTTCCAAAAAATATCCCCAAAACTCTAAAAGCTAATATTCAGTTGACCGTTGTCTGTTTCATCTCATCTTCAGATTAACCTTTTGAAGGAATTAAAAATGGAAATTTTTAAACTAACTAATTTAAAATACTAAAAAAAGAGTGAAATATTCATGTCTGAATGCCAAAGCTAATCATTTAAACTTTCAAAGCTAGATTTCATACATAGATTCTGTTGGTTCAAATTGCATTTTCTGGAGACTTTCTTCTTTTCATTCAAATGTCAGACGGGCAGTGGATTTATGCACAACAACATTTCTGGATGAGGGCAATGCTGCATCTACACATCAGCAGAGCAGGACAGGAGGCACAGAGGATGCAAATGAAGGCATGCCTGGTAGCTGGGGATGTCACCTGGCTTTCTGAGCTGTGTCCCTGAGCAGAGAGTCTAGTTTCACCACTGGAGCTAAAAGAAGCCTTGCCAGCTCCTCAGCTGCATTTGCCCCATCTCAGCCTGGCACAGGTGCAGGGGCTGGGGCACCCATCACACAGCTGGATGGCCACAGTGACCCGCTGTCCCATTGACTTCCACATGATGCTTGTTTGGAAAGTCACTCCTTATGAATAAGAGCATCAGGAAACTCTGCAATAACAGTAAAATACCTGCTATGAAGTGAGTCATAATTTCTTTCCCGATATAAACCTATCTGTAGAAAATGATCCCACAGCCACTTATATTAAACTGTCAGTGAGCACATCCCTTAAAAGCTTTTTATTCTGTTTTTAATTTACAGCATTTGACAAGGAAAAGAATTGAATACCGCTGGTGCCGATTCCAGCACAGCTCAGCCGATTTGCTCTGGCCGAGCGCTGGGCCAAGTGCCCGACAGCCCAAGCCGTATATCCTGTTTTTTCATTAACAGATATTGTCACTCCACCACCTCTGCACTCTGTTTTTATCCAGCTACTGAGCTCTGGAAACCATTAGGTGTCTTTCTCCTTAGGCATTAAGAAGATGTACACGTATTCGAGCAAGAAGTTTTCTTGGTTCCATGATATTTCCTCTCCTTTTTCCCCAGATGTTCTCATTTATCCCACAGTGTTTTAGACACAGGAGTGCCTGTGGTCCTTCTGGCTGTGGCGGCTGAGAAGGACACAATCCCAGCAGGGACCATGCACCCAGAGCAGCTCACAGTCCATGACCCATCGGGCTCCCTCAACTGCTTTGGGGACATTTGTAAAAGATAACTAGGGAAGAAATCCTGCTTTCAGTTGGCTTCAATTTACTGCAACTGTAGCTGCAGCTTCACTGGAAATTGGTGACTGCAATCAATAAAACTCAGAACCCAGAATCACCTTTAAATTTAAGGAGAAAAAGCCCAAACCTTGTGATACTCCAGAGGTGAGCCTATGAGCAGCTGCTGACAAATCATGACTTTTGCAGGGGAAAATATCTGCATATTTTCAAGAGCACTGGCCCTGCTTCTCCTTTGCACAGCGTAAACCAGCAGCATCTCCATGGGGTCCCAGACCTCCGCGGCTATATGATCACTGCCGCATCAGACACTTCAATGTCATAGTGTCAGCTCATTACTAAGGGGAAAGAGCTTCCTTTGATTAGTATTACTTTCTGCTCAGTAGGTATTTAAGGAAACAATTTCTGAGTGTTGTCTTCCGTGGTATGCGCTAGGACATCCAAAGGTTTCTGCCCCCAGACGCATGCCCATGGTCAGACACAGATGTGGTGTGGGATAGTAAATCTCAGCCATGTCTCCTGAACTTGGTCCAGCACTTCAGGAGCAAACACCCAGGTTTAATTTCAGTGCAGTCAAGCGATGGCAGAAGACAAGCAAGGAAATCCTCCTGCTCTGGGCAGTCAGGGAAGGCAAAGGAGATCTCCCTGGCCGGTTCGCTAAGGAAAGGATACGTTAAAGCTCCCCTCCCGCAGCTATACCCACCCTCCATGGTGTGCTGGACACCGTCACCTGTATGCTAAGGGAGGGTTGTTGGAGATGAAAGCTTCAAACAATTTAGTGAGACAGTATATCGGGACCTCCCCTTGCATCCCTTCATTCGGTGTCAGGAGAGACTGTGCCTGGGCTGGTTTTATTTATAAACCCGCAGTGAGTAATGTGAGTATTGCAATCATCTCCCTGTGCTAAATGTGGCTTTGGCAGATACTCTCAAGCTTCACTAAATCCCCTTCGGTTAGGGAAGGAGAGCATCTCGGACCGTCTGCCACCCTGTTTGCTCTGGCCAGCCTCGGCACATGGCAGTGCCCGCTGTCCCCAAAGGCTTTTGGCAGGGCTGTATCACAGACAGCAACTCTGTGAGGAAGGCAAGAGAAATCTAGAAACAAAATTACCATGGAAAGAGCAGCTCAAAAAGTCAATCCCTGGTAAAGCCACCTGACTTTTATTCTCTTTTACTCTTATTTATGCCCCGGCCAAAGCTGGTCGCTGCTCACAGCTTTGGGCATCTCGTTCGGCTGGCGCACCTGGGGCAGCACTTACTGGACTGCCTTGGGCTGGACATGGCTTTCAGAAGATGGTGGTCTCCAAAAAGCAGGCAGAGATGTTGGGAAATACAGAGGGGAAACCTGAGAGAAGCAACAAGGCCGGGCTTAGAGACCTGGAAAACCTGCGAGGCCCCAAAGACAGCAGCGAAACCATCGCTCCTGTGGCACATATTTGAGCCTCTGCCAGGGGAAAACTTCTGAGGTTAAACTAACGAACAGAGGCATTTTTTCTGCCACAAAGAAGCTCTCTTTGGAGTCTGGGTAACCTAATCCACTTGTAGCACTGATGGTGGCTCATAGAAATGTTTGGTGGATGGAAGGGGAGGGAGGCAAAGGAGAGTGTGCCGGGGATGCAGAGAAGCAGAGATGTCCCACCCGGCAAGTCACGTTGCCACCCCATTTAGGTTCCTTTCAACAGAGCACAAGGGCCTACCAGTGCAAACGCTCCCCATGGGATGTGCACGTGGACTTTTTAGGAGCCTTATGGAGCTTTTTTGAGAGCGCCAACATCCAGTGTATAAGAAATTGCATCTTCTCCCCCCAGTCCGCTCTAAAGATCAGATGCTGTCTCTCTGTGACTCAGTTACCTCTGCAGGTCATGGGCAAGTGTCTTATCTCCCAGATGTGCTACAAGAATAAATACATTAAAAATTGCAAGATACCCAGAAACACAGTCATTTGTGTCAAGTACATCCTACAGATAGGAGGAAAAAAGTCTCTAAAGCAAAACTCGGTGCACTTGCAGATTCTCATGAGCTCAGTATCCGAATGCCTCACAGCAGATCACCAGCGCACTCATTTCTGCAATAGCAGGGAACGTCAGCATCTCTGTGCTGGCTGGTCTTCATTTATAGTGAGTGGCTCCAACATTTGGGGATTCCCAGCAGATTTGGGAGCGAGTTGACAATGATGCCCCTGGTGCTGCAGGTTGTTCTTGTAGCACCATGGTGCTCCCAGCGCTTGGACCTGGCAGTGAGCTGCCCACGTTCACCAGCATGGGGTGCTCCCAGCACCTCAGAATCCAACTGCTCCTGGATAACCACCTCTGGCGGCCAACGGAGACAAGCCCAGTCTACCTCTGGGCCATGGGGAGCCATGAGAGACTCTTGGAGATGTCCGCATGCCCCCAGTTCCTGGTGACAAATCTAGTTCAAAGTCAATAGAGCAGCACACCTATGTGAGACATTGTATTTTGTAGCATTACTTCATTATTTCCTGAGTACCCAGTAGGGCTAAAACCAAGAAGGATTTTCCCATCTCTGTAATTTTCCCTGCCTATACACTAGTTATCAATTATATTATGGAAATATATTAATTCTTTCATCAGCAAAAAGGAAACATCTGTCCTCCTCTATATTTGTTGGCTTCTAACCTCACCTTGACATTCCTGTTCTCTTTTACTGTTCTCTTTTGAAAATACCGCATTTTTCAACAGCTTTCTAATGTAGGCAAAAAAACATTGAACTTCCTACAGACTCTGTGGCTTGCAGGCTAAACACTCATCCTCCTCTGTCCTGAGTCTGAAAAGAAGCCCGGGATGAAGCACGATACTCAGGCGCCTGCCTGGGAATGATGGGGCAGTGGGACTGGGACAGAGCCACTCTGGTTGCCGAACTGACGGGTTACCAGCAGCCCCACCGGGAAATGATTGATTCGTTTTGCCTTTGCCATCTGTTAATTTGCTAAGGGAATGGGTTTGCATATTCGGAGAGCTGCCTGAGGGGAGGAAAGCAGCTGAAGACATTGGTACCCTTGGATCAGTGCTGACAACACATGGCGGCATTTGAAGCTCCCAGTGACCCAGCCATCACTGGGATCAGCTCATGGGTCACGTTTTCTCCAGCCGGGAGCCACTTGCTGCCCATGCCCTGCCACCTTCGTACTGAGAAGAGGGAGGAGGGAAGAGAGGCTGCCCCAGTGCTTGAGCGACTTTAAAATTAAAATTACTGAATTCATAAACGCGTACCTGTTTACATTGCTATCGTCAGAGGAAAGGACTGCAGGATCACCTTGGGGTTGAAATTCAGCCCTCGGCTGCACCCAGGCCTTAATATCCACTGAACAGCATGGGCAAGCAAAGGGCAGGGTTTGGTGCCAGGACTGGATAGAATTTCATGTGTTATGTCCACTTGATTGCCTACTTAGAAATTATAAAAATGTACTGTATTTTAAAACTGCAGTCATAAGACAGCAGTTTCCATCTGAATGATAATGAAACACACTCCAAGGTTATGCCAGGACTTCACTGGCGCTATTAGAGATCAGTTCAAAGCTACCGAAGAAAAAATATATTGCAGTAATAAGTGTTCCTCATTTATAAGTTCCCCTTCAGGAGTAATTAAATGTGACTTTTTTTTCCCCCTTTAGATGGCTGATTTGTGGGACAGCTGTCATGTTTTTGTGTGAGGCTCGAAAAAAAGAACTTGAAGATCTGAGATATTTAAAGTGAGCAACAACACACCCCAGGGAGAATTCCCACCTGGCCGCAGCAGGAGCTGCTGCTCAGGAAACGCGCTGCCAGGTCTGTGAGTGAGAGCCTGAGGGTGAGTTTCAACGTGCCGCAGAGAAACAGTGCACAGGCCTGACCCTGCACCCTTTTCCTCGTGGAGCACAGCTTAGGAGCTCCTTTGGCTCTTGCGTCTGCACGTCCCATGGAAATGCTTCCGGAAATGCTTCCAGAATTGGGAGGTGCAACCCCGGGGTCTCGGGAGGTTTCTGAGTTGCTGGGAGGCGGCATCCCAGCTCCGTGCTGGGCTGCAACCTGTGCTCTCCTGTGGCCACGCAGATGAATGCAGTTGTGCACCCAGGAGATGCACCCAGGAACGGACCTGGGAGTGTACCTGGGAAAGCACCAGGGATATACCCAGGAAAGCACTGAGGATGCACCCAGGGGATGCACCCAGAGGATGCACCCACGAGGTGGTGGAGAATGCGGAGCTTGGGGAGAAGCACCTCGGGGTGTCCTGTCACCCTGGCAGCCATAGTGGCTTGTCTGGGGAAGAGGATTTAATACACCTCTAACACAGAAGCATCCTGCCTGTCTTTTTATCTTGGTTGAACAGATGCCTTTTAAGCTAATGACATGGAGGCCTACATAAACATTAAGCATCACTAGGGGTGACTTTTCGAATGTGATAAATTACAAAACAACTGCATGAAACCCATTATAATTACACCTTTGTGGCTCAGCAAACTACATCCAGCCTCTCCAACTCCCTAACAGCAATTCCCCATCGATGAAGGTTATACGTGCTAGCGAGGGAAAACTTATCATCAGCAATACACGATCGTCACCAACTGCTCTATCCAGGTCAGGAGGGGAGCGACTGCTGCTCCAGACATCTGCACTGGAAGTTAGGTAAGAATGGAGAAGAGCCCAGATCTGGGGGGCTGAACCTATGGATCTCCTCTGCAGAGGAACAATGACAGATTAGACCTCCTGGATACTGACGTGGGTAGGTAGGAGATGGAGTGACCAGATGAGGCTCCCAAACATTTTATGCCACTGAGGCCAAAGGAATTAGCGTGGAGCCTGGGAGGGAAAAGTTTGATTCTGGCTTTTACAGACATATATCCACACAATTAAGGTCAGGGGCTTATCGCAGTCGGTTTTATTTCTATTTATTTATTTATTTGTTTTCTTAACGGTTTGGCTTTGGGGACTGGATGGCAGCATTCAAGCCCTGCAAGCTGCTGATTTTGCAATCTTCTCTCTCTGGTGCGAGTGTTTTGTTTATATTTCCAGGCATGTGTTATTTTAATTTTTATCTCCTGCATCAATCAGTGAAACAGTCTCAAGAAACAAGGCCAGGCCAAAAAGAAACATGCAGGGTTTTTTTGGACCAAGATATGACATTCCTGAAAGTTGGCTGCACCTCAGAAAGATTCTGCGAATGATGATATTTACTGCTCTTCACCTTGCAAACAGAGCCGAAACCCAGGCTCTTCCCACCAGTGGCTGTTAAACTTGATGGGGAGGGTAGAGGTGATTAATCCCTGGCTTCCCTCACTTTACTAGCCCTTTAGATGGTAAAAAAAGTCCTGAGAATGGACTTGGGTGACCGGCCATCCTTTCACTCTCTTTCATTCGTGCTGAGGGCTGGTGCTTGGCAGCCCGCTAACAGGATAGAAGCATCCATGGATGAAACCAGGTCTTTGCTGTGAACAGATCTGTGTACATCTGTTTTTCCCCCTGTCTCCCTCCCTACCATGGGAAAAAGACACAGTCTGCTCAGTCTCATTTCCAGGCGCCCTGCACAAGCAAAGTGATCAGATTGCCTGCACGTTAGCTGCTCAGCCCCAGCATCCGAATCCTGAACTGACGGTCAGCACCAGGGTGGAGGGGCTGCCAAGTCTCGAAGATGAGCTTGGTACCCTCAGCTGTGCTCGGCTGCTGCTGAAGAGCACTGAGTTAATTTTCCATGTGCTTGGCTCCAAGCAGCACCATTCATGCTGGCGAGGCTGGTAACGAACCTCTGTGCTCATAGGCTCTGCAAAAGCTCTCCCCGGCTGCCGAGGGGGGGATCCAATTTGCAGGCAGCGATGGGGAGAGGCAGGGAGCAGGACCACTTCCATTGGTGCTCGGGGAATGGGAGAGGACCCAAGCCGTATTTTCCTTTTGGACTTGAGACTTTCCTCTCCTTGAATTAAAACAAGAGTTCTTCCAAAAAACAAAGATGGAGAGGGGGGAAAAAAGTGCCAGTCCATAGTTGCTGGAGAGGTCAAAGAAATGGGTTTCCTAACGGGAATGTGACAGCTCAAGGATTTACAGCTGAAAACTTAAGGACACATGCACATTGGTGTTTGAGATGGTGTAAAAGGACATAAATACTAATTAAAATGTACTCTAAGAAAAAAAAAACATGCATACTCAAATCATTACAATTCAAACAAAGCAATCGTCAATTCCCTGGCAATTTACGTTTAAATGCATAATATAATTCTCATGCTAAATTATCTATTTCCAGTGTAGTCCTTAATCAGAGTGTCTGTGATGGGGCAGGAGAGGCCGGCTATAGCTTAACTTGTGGATAGCAACTAGTCTGGGAGAGCTATGCTGTACGGTCAAACCGAGTGACCTATATTTCAGGTTTCCCTCAAACAAACGGGGACAGTAACGCTTTCAGCAGAGAAACCCAGAAACATTTTCACCTCCAAAGCCCAGAGGAGATGGACAGATCTGGAAAAAGAGGATCAAGATCTAAATGTTCAGGGGTACCAAGGCGTCTAATAATACAACATTTTTAGACACAGGCAGGCCCCTCATCAGATAGAAAGGACTTCTCCTATTCTATGCTCAAAACCAACCTCTCTCCCAGAACTCTGCTTATTGCAACATATTTCTGCTAACAAGATAAGACTTGCTGTAACATCAGCCCTGCCTACACGTCATCCACTGCCTGCTTCCCATCTGTTAGTCTTGATATTTCCTTAATCTCTTTCTCTCACACAGCTCCATGAATAGTTCCCCTCCATAGCACAGGGAGTGAAATTGGAGAACGCAATGTTGCTCTCTGGGAAAGGCATGTACTGGTTTGAAACGAGAAGCTTAAAGGCCCAGGCAGGATGGTTGTTCCCCGAGACAGTACAGAGAAATGCAATGAGAAAATGGAGGGAGAGTTGAATTTGAAGTGTCTGTTCTTTAATTATAAATGTTCTTCCTCCAAACAGCTTTTCTTAACAGCTGGTCATCAATTACATGGAGTTACTGAGGTTTTCAGACAGGAGATCAATAAATAGGATTTTTTTCTTGGCCAGGAGAAGCCATTACATAATGGCTGTGTTTCTTCCCTCTGTTTGCCGAGCTATCAGAAACTGGCAAGCGTTCAAGACAGTAAGACTATTCTTAGACGAGGGAGACAGCATCAAGCTCGGTGGCGGCAGCGTGGTCTCTGATGCCCGGACCCGGGAGGGCAGCCAGAGAGGGACGGTGCGGTACAGGGCATCTCAGCCCCCTGGGAAGGGCATGGAGCTGGATGTGGCTTCAGGAGGATGTATGTTAATGAAACAACAGCCTCAGTGCAGTGATATGTCTGAGTTGCATTTAAAAACATGCCAGATCTAAATAAAAACAAACTGGACAGTGACAGGGAAAGATGAACAGCCTTCCAGAGCTACCTACTGCTCCACGTAGGAAACCTCATGGTGTGAGGGGGAATAAATGCCTGTAGTGTAACAACATGAGAACTGTACACCTTTGCTGTCTGATTTGAATGGATTATTTTCAGTGGCATAGAGGCTATCTGCACAAAAAAGGGAGAGCTACTTTTTCCCATACTGCAACCTTTGCTGTGTGTTTCGTATAAATGAGGCTGCTGCTCTATGCTCTAAATGGAGAATCACATCTGCATCTTTGCAGATGACCTGTCTCACACAGACATGACACATAAGCATTTCTAGAGACATTTCGGTGACCCACTATCATGCCATAAACCATCTGGCTACCTCTATAGTAGCAGAGCTTAAAAATAAAGCCGCTCCTTTACGATCTGTGGCTTACAAAAAAAAAAAATTCTGTTGATGGGTTGTGCTGCCACAACCTCGAGCCAACACGCGCCAGCCTGGAGCCACAGCAGCACATTTCTGTTGCAGCCAGCACTACGGAGAATAATGGATTTGTCAGCTCCTTGTGACACAGCGCTGCCGTATGGGACGGTGCGCTCTCACCCACACGCGTCTATCAACCCTTCATTGGGTGAGAGCAAGCAGGATCAGGCTCATTAGGTTATGCTTGGTAGAAACATGAACCTAAGAAAAAGCAAATTTCCCCCTGCCAGGTGCTGAGCGGGGGAAATGCACCTACTCCACTGCAGCCAGTCATCAGCAGCATCAAGCAAGGAGGGCAGGTCTGGGGTGGGCTGAAAACCCAGCCTGAAACCACTTGCATGTCACTCGTGTGAGCATCGCTAGTGAGATGCCAGGCAGGGTGGTCCTCAAAGGCATTCAGCAACACAATGCAAAAACCAGAAAAAAACCAAAATATTTTCATGGCCTAAACACTAAGGGAGACAGAGTTCAAGCTGCCAGAAAGGCTGAGTGCTCCAGGGAGAAATGAAAAGATGTATTTCAAAGCACAGCAATAAAAGCACATTACAGCACCTGAGCCAAAACGTGCTCTCAGTTCACCTTCCAGTGTAAGATCCAGAGCAATGCTTGGATGATATCCACACATATAAAGGTTTGGTTTCAGAAACGTGGACTTTCAAGGCTCTTTCCCAGTACAACAAGCCGGGGCACAAAGGCGATTGTGGTCTTGACTTCCCCCAAGCCCCAGGGGTCTTGCTGCGATAGTCCCAGGTGTCACATAGCCGGCAATTTTCTTGTCTGACCCATGAACAAAGCAAGTATAATTCAGTCATTTTGTATCTGACAGCTATTCTACCTGTCCATGCAGCTGATTTTCCTTAAAATAAGTATGGTATCTACCACTAGGTAGTCAGTGAATCCTGTTTGCAAGCAAGATAACTAACAACACAACCCCTTGAAGAAAACTAGCCAAATGTTAGAAATAACCCCTCAAGCAAAAGTTTCACAAAACAAGTGCGCATTGCAAGAATGGCAGTACCCTCTGTGATAACATTTCCAAGATTAATTCACACTAAATAAATTGCACAATAAACCAGGTTGATAGCAATACTTTTCTCCAGACCAAGGTAATGCTTATTGCCATTATCGTATCTGGTACATACGCAGAAGGGAACACGCAGCAGTGTTGGTTTGAATGAATGAATTACACTTCATAGGTAAGACTAAAGGAAGCGACAGAGGCATTTGGAGAAGGGGGAAAACATTAACCTGAAGTGGTCCTGAGGTCATACCAGACCTGGGTTTTAGGGGAGCTCAAGAAAAACCTTTTTCCTAAAGGGGAAGAGGTAGATCCTGCCAGGTGTGGGAGGGGCAGCATCCCTGCACAAGAGAGACGCAGCCTGCAGCAGCTCATCCTGGCCTGGGGGGGGTCCCAGCAGCCCCCCAGGACCCTTCAGCAGCAGCCTCACTGCAGCCCCACACCCCTTTAGCCCAGCAGCAGAAGCAGCTGACCCACACCCATCGCAGGCTTCTCAGGCTCCTTCCCAGCCTGCGACACACACGCATTTTTCGATCTGCTCTGGGTCACCCCCATTTACTTTTTTCCCAAAGAGGAGGAAAAATAAATTAATGAAACAGTGCAGCATGCAAGACGCCCTCCCCCTTGCCGCCTGGCTTCCCCTGTGAAGACTGCCAGTGCTTCACCTCCTATTTGATGTATATGCAGCAGAAGATAGGGAGGCGCAGTAGTTTCTGTGGGCAACAGAAATGAAAGGGAAAGGCACAGAGGCAGAAAAAAAAAAAAGGAAAAAAAAAGATCTTACAGCTCTTTGATTGTGCTGGCTTTTTGTTTGAGGCATACAAAAAAAAAGTCCAACCTGCTGAAGGATTTGTCTGCTCGAGATAATAACCTTTTCAGGAGACTTGTCTCACCTTTCAAGCATGAAATTCCTCAAAAGGGATCCCACCTCTCATGCGGCCCCTTTTGATGTATATGCAGCAGAAGATAGGGAGGCGCAGTAGTTTCTGTGGGCAACAGAAATGAAAGGGAAAGGCACAGAGGCAGAAAAAAAAAAAAGGAAAAAAAAAGATCTTACAGCTCTTTGATTGTGCTGGCTTTTTGTTTGAGGCATACAAAAAAAAAGTCCAACCTGCTGAAGGATTTGTCTGCTCGAGATAATAACCTTTTCAGGAGACTTGTCTTACCTTTCAAGCATGAAATTCCTCAAAAGGGATCCCACCTCTCATGCGGCCCCTAAACAACGGGGTTATTTTTGGTCAAGACTGAGATTCTCTTCTGAGTCCTTTTCCCCCCAGTTTTGACTCGTGGTCATCGCTCGCCTACAGGAAGGCAGCCACCCTTGTTGAGCCACATGTGGTGGTGGGCTGGAGAAGGAACCTTCTGCCCCAAGCGTGGTTGGAGGCATCTGTGGGAAGCAACCTTGGGAGGGCGGGTCGGGTCGTCCCCACTGCAGAGCCTATATGTCTGTGTGCAAGAAGAGACAACAAGCAAGCAGGCAAGCAGATGGACATATTACAAGCCAGATACTCACGGGGTGTAAATTAGCACATCATCCCCAGACTTACGCCCTGCGAGGTCATGGGTGTGTGCTGCCTCGCGGGCTGCCGAGAAAGAGTTAAATTCAGTGATTCAGCAGACATCTGCTTGGCTCCCAGGAAAGCTCCTTTGCTTAGAAAGGACCAGACCAAACTAAAGCCAATCAGCAGCATTTTGGGAAAAATATCTTCTTCTCCCTGAACTTATGAGAATTTCCTCATTACATCTGGTTTGGTGACACAATACTGCAAACTTCTAGTCCTGGGAACAACTTCAAAACATTTAAATCATTCTCTCTTCTCCAACATTTGGATGTTAAAGTACTTTACAAGTGTTCATGGGTGTAGGCCAAGATTTCTGAAAGCAACTATTGATTCTAGGTGTCTGTGTTGTTGGATGTTTCCCTTCACGTCAAATTTCTGTAATAGGGCTTCATTTTCAGAGGTGCTGGAGTACCCAATCTCCGTAGATTGAGTCAGAGAAACAAAACCACTCATCACTTTTGAAAGCCTGCCCTTTAATCTGGCAATACCTTTGCAGAGCCTGATTACTGGAGAGGAGAATCGTCAGGAGTTGGGGGATACCTCCAAGGTCACATGAGAAGGCTGAGGCAAGCCAGGCGTGGAATAAACTTTGTTCAAAATCACCTTAATAGCAAGACCATTCTTCTTGTGTTAGCTCCAGTAGAAAAGAAATACCTTCTTTGCAGAAAAAGGTCATTATTTTCCAAAAGAGTTTTTAAGGAGGAAAAAAGGCATTGTTGGCACCTAAAAATAAATCAACTAGCTTTTGATTGTTCTTTGGTTTTATTTTAGCTTTTTGGGAAAACAACAAAGATATTGAAGCAAAAGCTGAAAACAAATTTGGGATCAAACTGCATTTTGCCAGAAGGGCAAGCCCTGAGTCCTGACAGAGTTTGGCAAATAAAGACAACTTGTCTGATACAAATGGCCCAGCAAATGAAGCATGTGAAGAAAAATTGTAGTAATCAAAAGTGCCCTCTTGTCTCATTTATTTATTTTTTTAACATATGACAATGACACAAAGGTAGAAAGAAGATATGAGATTTAAGCTTTAAAATCATCAATACTGTCCTGGAAAGGGACCAACTGATGGATCAGGTTAATTAACTATCCATTACTGGTATGTCCAGCACAGTGCGCGCCAGATCAGCTGCTGGCCAAGGCCACACGCAGTGCTAGAAGGATTTCATACAAAGAGGTTTGGAGCAGGGAAAGCAGTTCCTGCTTAAATAACTCCTGATGGAGGACTGTGTTTGAACAGCGATGAGAGGCTTTTATGCGTCTTCAGCATGGTGAAAGAGCTTAAAACGTGAACTCTCAGCTCTCTCCTGGCCAAAATAGATGAATGAAGGTTGTCATTGTTCAAGGCGTCATCACCATCAGAAGAAATTTTAGACTCTGCCGGGAAGGGGAAGCAGTTTTTCATCTGAGAAGCCTTATCTATTGTGCAGAGCTCTATTCACAATAAAGATTTTCTTCTGGATAGAGACAGTAAAGCTCATTCTTGCCTCGCTCGTGCTCTGCCTGGCAGCTCTGGTGGCATAGGTAGGCTCTGCAGGACACCTGAAGGACATGGTGGCAACATCCCTGCAGTGGGGGAGCAGAGCCAGCACTGGTGGTCCTAGGCTATCCCGCTTAGCTGTGGGCTGCAGGGTGGTGCAAGGACAGGAGAAAGCCATAGACCCTCTGATGCAGGGCTGTGCAACCTAGTGGCAGCCTGGGAAGGCTTCTGTGAGTTAGAGCAGCTGCAACGGCTGCGCTAACACACATCATGTGTTGCTTTGGCCCTCCCATAAGCCAGAATCTAGAAGAAACACAGTTATTATAAAGTTACTTTTGCTTTTCCCTTCCTTGGCTGCAATTTCTATGCCACATCCCTTAGGGAATGCAGCATAAAGTGGGATACAAAGGCAGGATTTAGCTCATTGCAGTGCAGTGGTTGGGAAGAACAGATTTAGGGACTAGTGATGTTTCTTTGGTTCAGTTTGTCCTTCAGTGTTTTTTTTTACATGTCTGCCTCTAAGGTGAACTGCTGATATGAAAAGAAACATGATTTGAACACAGACTAGTTCTTGGAGGACTTCTGCAGTCCTAAACTGCTCAGGGAACTCTTTCCTTGTCCATTCATGCTCATATTAATCACATCTTTGTCACTTAATGTCCCACAGAGTGTGATGGCCTCACTTGGACCTCCGTACCTGGGTGTAAGCTAACATGGTTGTCCATCTTCCCTGGTGAAACAGATTCCTAGGGCAAGGGGTGCCAGTCATCACTAATTCTCCTTCTGAACAAATTGACCGTAACAAGATTTGACCACAGATGCATTTTTAGTAGATCGAGACCCATGCTTTCAGATCCAGAGACCTTTGAATGTACAGTCCAGCTGTAGGCTCATACCAAGGTATTTTGTAGCCATTTCTCAGACGTGGATTCCACATCCCTCTAAAAAAAATTCAGGATTAACCCTGGCCATGTATAGAAAAGTAGTGGAATGAATGAAAGGCACTGATGGGCTCTGAATTTCCCATCTGCTGGCTGTTAGTTTGTGACAGGATGGTCTGAAAGTTGTTCCAAGGGAGGAGTGCACAGCACAGAACATTTCCAAGAATATGGCTTTTCTTCCAGGAATGAATTTTAATTTTTGATCATTTCAAATTAACCTGCCGTGAGGCCCCCACAGTGTGTACTCATAAACAGGAAGCTCTTCATGCATGGGAAAAAAACACAGGCTTATGAATTCTGTATTTGACTGGAAGATCTGAAATCTATAATTCTTCTGCTAAGCTTAGGAATACACGGCAGCAGCGCAGGAGACCAGCAGAAGCTGAGAAACCTTTTGCTGGCAGCAGCCAGAGCAGAAACAAACTAAGCAGCCTGAAAATTAACAAAAACAGTGCACACTTCTCAGCAAACTAAGCAATTATTCATACAATGGAAAGGCATTTGGTAGTGGATGAGCAAATAGTTTTGCATAGCTAATGAGCCTGAAAACTGCAAAGGAAAAAGCACAGAGGAACTTGTTTCTGTGTGTTATCATTTGTTCAGCGCTGGTGCAGCCCTTGCAATGTGACTTGCTTTGACCCCTCCAACCACAGAGGCCCAAGAAGCAGCAGGGAAGCCATATGAGCCCTGGCCCTCCAACAAAGCCTTAGATGCTCCAGGGACTGAAAACACTGAAGCTTATTGGTATCTTCACTCCCATAAGGAAACAGTCCCAGCAGGGAAAGTACCACCCAAGGAGCCTGTTCTGCTCGTCTCCGCTCCACCCGGAGCAAGCCTTCCTCATCTTAAGTGCCAAAGAGCATTTTTACACCTATCGCCCCACATGTCCCCCAGGTCAGTCAATAAAGCCAAAGGAAAGATGAAGCATCAGGAGCGGGGTGCGGTGGTATCAGCCCTGAACGGGGCATTGGCCCAGGGATGTCAGGCATGTGAGAGAGGCGAGCAGGGGAGCAGAGGACTAGCTGCTCTCCCAAACCCATCTCACACGGTGATGGAGCACGACAAGTTTTTCTCGGTGGCACCCTGGTCCAACCCCTGTGCCCAGCTGCATGGTGCTGTGATGTCAGCTCCCAGGAGATACGGTGGATCTGGCCTCACTGTTTTTACAGAGGAGACTAAAGGTAATTGAACAAAATCTGTTTCTGATTAAAGAGATTATATCTCGTAGAGCGTTTTTTAAAATTGCACTTAAATGGCTTTTATGTAGCTTGTTATTTTGCAGTAAGATTAACACCAAGGTGGATTGAATTACCTGTTAATTCAACACATAATTTGCTGGTACCTCCATGTGCCATCAAGGATATATTTAAAGGCGCCTTGACAACGGATCCATAGAGCACACAATAAGGACATCATTACTTAACAAGATACATCCCCAAAGAGACACATGACATTAACCCCATCTGTAGATGAGTAATCAGAGCTAAATCAGGAATGTTCCCTTTCAATCGAAAAGAAATGGTGCCCTATAAATTCCACATACAAAAATCCTAGTAATTTACCACATGATTAAACCAAAGTGATTTTTTTATACAGCAGTTTTGCTGCAATATTTTATCTTGGGATCCTAAAAAAAAGATTTACAGCTCTGAATGCAGTGCTCGTGTTTGGAATAATCAATACTGATTTTAATATACTTTTAAAAAGATTTATTTCCTTGTTGTGGATTTAAATTGCAGCAGATTTAAATTGCAGGGTGCCAACAACTGATGAATTATGATTTAGGGCCAAATCTGTTTCACTTGGAAGAATTGTGATTTAAAATTCAATGAAGTTTCTCTGATGAGTAGAACAAGGAAGTTTTGGCCCATATTTTTGTTGAAAACCCACCAATAAAATAATTATTTTGTCACACTGACAGCCACGTGTATTTATGGCTGGAAAGCATCACACCCTGGAGACATGTGACAAACATGCACTTTCTCTGCAGCTCTTCTCCAAATGCTGCTTTGTGCTTTGACTGAGCAAGGGTGGAAGAAGCGCCCAGGAATGTGGTCATCAGGTCACAACAAGTGAGCATATAGCTCCATGGCCCGAGCGTGTTTACTTTACATACCTCAAGAATATATTTTAAGATTTTGATTTTAAACTCTCTGTAATGGGGAACATGGTGGCACTTTCCTCGCTGCTGTGCTCAGGCACCAGCACAGAGATCGGGTGAGATCCTAGCCAGGGGACACCAGCATCTCCTCACTTCAGTGCCCTGCTCTCACCCAAACGATTAATACTCTATATCCACAGAACCATAGCTGGATAAAAAACGCGTATTTAATCTTGTCCATCCCCAAGCAGTTCACGATTGCTCCCAAGAGTCTATTCGTGAGTGCTTTGTTCAGTCGAGTTTTAAATGACTCAAGAGCAGATAGGGACTCCACCACCTCCCATAGGAGATAAATCAGTATACTTAAATAAGACAAGATGGTATCTAGCATGCTGTTTCTACAACATTTGCCATTAGTTCTTACCCCAAGGCAAGCATGAAATAAACATTCCCTGCTCCCAGGTTAACTGCCTGCCTTCCGTTTGGTACAGTGTGGTATGGATTATGCTATCATCAACATACCAAATTAACTTCTACCCAATGCTGACAGAGACACATTTAACATACATAGTTTGGCACCGCATCCAGCATTAATTTCCCAGTCCCAGACACAAGGAATGGAAAATCTTTATTAGATCACTCGGTCCTGCTCACTGTTAGGCAAATGATTTGCTCCTTAGTGACAGCCTCCGGAGTTTTCTCCAGCCCGATTTGCAAAATCCTGCAGCATGAGGATCACCTCCCTGTGGACTGCACATTTTTCTTCACATTTATATTTACATTTGTATTTTCTGCATCTTTCTTAAAATCACCCTTATTTTTTCTACCTGCACTTCTAGGATTCCCTCTCATTAATTCCTCCCCCACTCTTTTTTTTGCCCTGCTATACGATTTTCCACAAGTTAACCCATCCAACTCCCCATAATGACTGTGAGCTTCTCAGATTTTACTTCAACTAATTAATATCTTTCTTACGCAGAGGCCTGAAGGCTGAAGGTGGCATCTCTAGCAGGTTCCCCATGGCCACTGGGGCAGGAGACCTGCCCCTATGAGAATGCCTTTGCTATGTCCTTCCTCCTTCAGGGCCAGATCCCAAAGGTACGCCGAGCTCCCTGTTTCCACCAGCTCTCCTCCAGCACCCCTGCTTCGTTCTGTGATGAGATGGAGTGTTTCTCTTCACATGGATTAACTGCAATTTTCTTATTTTTAACGTTAATGTTATTTTACTCTAACCACATTTTCCTTCATATCTAGGCAATTACAAGACAATTCACAGCAAATTTTCATGGGGATAGTTCATTACGTACTAGAAAATGTACAATAATGAAGCGTGAAAAACATGGCAGCTTGCAATGGCGTTTGCTTTTCAGACTGTGAATAAAAGTGGGGAAATAATGTTCTGTAGAGCCTGGAAAGTATTTGATTTAGGAGAGAGCAAGATTATTTAAAATAAAAAAAATAGGGCAAAGACTTCCCAAATAAATTATGGTGTGACTAATAATGTATTGATCCTATTTTTTAATTCCTCCTAAAGCATTTCAATTACCTTTTAATTGTCATGATTGTGCAGTCACCAAAAAATGAGGTTCTAGCACGTGGCTAGAAATCCATGGCTCCACGATATATGTATTTTAAGTGTTTGGTTAGGGCAAAGGAAAAACAAAATTCAGTACCTCAAGGGTTAAATCAAATTCATAAATACTGATTCTTCTACCTGAATAAGCACCTTGTCCCGAAATTGTCCTTCCTCATAGTGGATGATCAAACATTGTGGTGACAAATCGGTTTATCTCAGACCAGGTGCTCAAGTCAAAGGACGCTTTCAGAAGGACAAATCTCAGGGAGTAAAGAAACGGCTCTAATCACATTGGGCTCTCCTACACGAGCGAGCTCTTCAGCACATACAGACAGAGCAGGCACTGTTACAAGAAATTGTGCAGCAAGCTTGCCTCAAGCATTCCTCTCACCCACAGGCTGTATAATAAATGCAAGAAATGATTCAAAAGGGCCATTCTTGCTTCCCTCAGACATATTTTTCTAAACCATAGCAATAAAGATCAACTCTACCAAACATTTTCTTTTTCTCCTGCCTCATGTCTTTCTGCATCTGTCAACATTAGACTATATCTAAAGAGTGGGCTGTGTATTTTTACAGCTCCTTACAATGAGGCAGGCAAGCAATGGATCTTGCAACAGGCGCAGACTTACTGGGGACTAAGGCGGGCTGTGGGAAAAGGGCGTCCTGAAGGTCTTGGAGAGCCTTCTTCCTCATTGCTAGCACTTGATGTGGGGCATATCGTGCATCACATGTAGTATTTCATTACATCAGGTCTGCATCTGCCCCTCCCTCCACTGGAAGAATTCAAACCATTTTCTGGTTGCTGCCCTTTTGCTTATCAAAGCCAGCACTTGGAATAGGAACAAAATATGTAACGGTTTCAGAAAAACTTGCTTTTAACAGATCCCTAAAAATGGAAACAGTTTTAATAGTAGTCTCTGAAGATGAGATGGACTGAGGATTTTATGGGCGCAGACTTACTGGGGACTAAGGCGGGCTGTGGGAAAAGGGCGTCCTGAAGGTCTTGGAGAGCCTTCTTCCTCATTGCTAGCACTTGATGTGGGCATATGCGTGCATCACATGTAGTATTTCATTACATCAGGTCTGCATCTGCCCCTCCCTCCACTGGAAGAAATTCAAACCATTTTCTGGTTGCTGCCCTTTTGCTTATCAAAGCCAGCACTTGGAATAGGAACAAAATATGTAACGGTTTCAGAAAAACTTGCTTTTAACAGATCCCTAAAAATGGAAACAGTTTTAATAGTAGTCTCTGAAGATGAGATGGACTGAGGATTTTATGGAAGAAGAGGGCATTTGAGGAGCCTGCAGACTGCTTACACTGCTTGCTTTTAATGCCAGAGTTCAACTCCTGAAGCCTGAGGATAGCAAAAGAAGTTATTGGGAGGCAATGTGTTAAACACCCCAGGCTTTCACATATAAAGACCAAGACCTGGAAGAAATCAAAGTGTTTTTGCAGGCTGTCCAAAAACATGCTATCTGTGACACAAGGGGGCTACCCATTGCTGGGGCACATCTTTGCATGTACCCACTTCTCCAAGGAGACAGTAACACTACTTCCTAGCAAAAGCTACCCTCCAGGTCTTGGTGCTTGACCTCTACCACCCCAAAGCTAATTCTTTTACCTTTGCAGGAAAAAATCTCCAGTTCCCTGCATGCCCCCAGATCTTCCCTTGAACAGAAGCTCCCTGAGGATCTGTCTGCAGTGCTGCTCATTGCTTTTCTTGCATACCCTCTGGGGAGTAAAGCCATTCGAGATGTCAGGTTTACCTCTGTGCACAAAATTGCCAGCTTGGAAAGCAAGATATCCCATTATTTCAGTGGAGCAAAGGGTTAAGTTCTCAACTGTAAAATTGAGAGCAGAGTTTCTATAAAGTGAAATGAAGTAATAAAATGCAGTTACACATTATATTTAACCAGATTCTTTCTGAGCTGTTTCAGAGCCTCAGCTGAAGCAGTAGTTGAGCTTCAGACAGGGGCTGGCTGCTCTGGGGCTCTTCTCCCCAGCCAGGGGTGCTGCTGTGTCCCTCCCCCAGGATAGTCCTTCTAGCTTAAAATAGTCTTTTGCTGCTCACAATGTTTTTAAGACTCTCACAAATGTTCTCTGAATCACTGATCACAAGAAGTATTCCCTGTATGTGTCTCTTATTAAATGAACAGCATTTGCTTTGAGTTCTTAATAAAAAACAAATCTCTATTCTTCACAGGGAATACGTATTTGGCATATGGGTGTCTTCAACGACCTTGCTACCTTCCTCTTCCTCCCAAGCACGCACCTTGTGTTGATTTGGGATGTCTGATGAGAAAACGGCTATATACAAATCTTTATGCTGAAATGACTGATGAAAACAGGAAGGATATCATGGAGAAAAAGATGGATAAGCACTGGAGAAGACTCCAACAGCACATGTGGGGGGTGAGGTAGGTTGAGGGACTCCAATAAAAGAAATAGGCATAAAGAAGAAAGGACTGAAATATTTGTAAGTTATTAATTTACAGCACCATTTTAACTAATTCTTCACCAACTATAGGCAGTGGTTTCACATGACCCTAATAATTTATCATCCTATATGCAACATCCTAGTGTTGAACTCAAGTCCTTTTCAAGGTGAGCGAGCATTGATTGGCATAGAATGGGCACATTGGCAGGCATGCATATGGACGTTATTTCCAAGAGGCTCCTAACCTGAGTTTCAAAAGTACAGAGAACTAGACCTGCCCAGAGACCACAACCCAAGTCAAAAAGAGACTGAACAGTAAGGTGAGAGAAGAAGTCAGGAGTTTCTAGCTCCATCTCTCCAACTATCATTAGCAAATTCCCCTCTCCTACCTTCTTGCTATCAATGGGTTTTTGTGAAAGTTAACATCTTTTGATGGCCACTGCCTGGCTCAGGGGCTCTGCCCAACCCTGCCCTCACATGGCACTGACACTCAGCCAGTGTCTCTGAGATCGCAGTTCAGCTGAATTCCTGCGGCAGCAACAAGACATTCTGACATTTTCATTTCTCCTGAAAGTCTGTGTCCGGGGATGCCCAGGGAGTCTTATTTAGCAGAGCATTGAAACACAAGCCCATTACTCTGCCTGTCAAGTTACTTATATGGTTCTCCATCACTGCAGTGCCTACTGTCTCTATATTGTTGTAGATGAAAGGAGTTTATCCCCCAAGGTAAGGAAATGTTAGCCCTAGCCTATGAACCATGAGCTAGAGGCTAAGACCACACAGGGAAGTTTGTGGCTCATTGGGGAAATTCACTGTTCTCTAAACCAACTTCCAAATCCTGCTTTCCTCATCAGCTCTTCTCCATTTCATTACAGCACGTCCCTTGCCATCAAATGAGGTTTTTGCATCTATTTTTCTTTTATGCTCCAAAAAGAAACTTCTGGCAGTTTTTCTTAAATTTAGTATTTTCCTGAAAAACAATATTTTCACAATGATCTCTAATGAGATTCCACAGCCAACCCCCCAATTAGATGCTGTATTTCCAATTCTTGCATGAAGCAAGGAAGGGGAGCAAGAAACCATACCATTTATTTTCCTAAGGATGGAAAAATACAACCAAAACAATCTGCTTATAACCTTGTGAGAGCACAGTTCCATTTGGTCACGACAAACCCTCCTAGGCTGCATACTCTCCCAGAAAAGCTTAACTTTGTTTCTGAAAACAAGCACACTAAAATGGAGGATTTTCCAATGGGCTCTACCTGTGGTAAAATTCTCAAGCATATCAGACAGGCAAAATCAGGTCTGGTGTGAAGTGATGCTGCAAACACTCCCCTAACAAGCTTTTTCTGCTGGAGCGTGTTTATGTGGCAAAGACCACAGAGACAGTGGGGGGCTTCCTCCCATGGAGAATTTTGGCCAAAATTGCTTCATTTCATGAGATCTGGTCCATGCCCAAAGCCAAACATTTTCTTCTCAGGGATGTTCCTACACTCCCTCCAGATAAATCATGCTGGCAGGGATGACTTAGCAGGGGGCAAATTTCATCAGAGGCCAGGATATCACCTCAGCCTTCCTTTCAACATAACAGTAGGTTTTTAACCAGGGACTCCTGATTACTCCCAAGTGCCATAAACAACCAGGATTTGCTATCATGCTTTTGGATTATTACCAAAACTGTAGTGATATAATACACACCATGTGAAAAATTATTACCACTGCATGCAGATAAAATGCTTGCAATTAAAGAGCACTAACTTCCATGCTGGCTGCTTTAAACAACTCCTGCTATTATAATCTTTCTTAATAATTAATCCCTATCATTTTACACAATCCAGAGCTGCTTTGGCAGTTTTCGACATCTCCCATCTGG